>NC_092770.1:58843525-59155556 GCF_047496795.1 Chiloscyllium punctatum | reverse complement strand
CACTGGACTAGTAATCCAGAACCCCCAGACTAACATTCGGAGGATGTGTATTCAAATCTTACTGTGGCAGATGATGAAATTTGAATTTAAGAAAAACAACTTGAATAAGAAGCTAGCCCAGTGGTGACCATGTAACCATTACGCCACAGCAATGTGGTGCTGCTCTCTGGATAATTAGGGATGTGACACTCACATCCTGTGAACATAACAAAAAAGACCAAAAGAGAAAATGCTGGAAAATCGTAGCAGGTCTGGCAGCATCTGTAAGGAGAGAAAAGAGCTGACATTTCGAGTCTAACTGACCCTTTGTCAAAGCTGAGGCTCAGAACCAATATGACCTGCTTCCAGTGTGGGCCAGTTGACTTCTGAGTCCATGAGCTCAATTGTAAGAAACGCATTATAGAGACACTATAGAAAATAGGAGCAGAGGAGCAGAAGTAGACTGATCATCTGACTCAGTACCCAGTTCCCACTTTCACCACTTTGATCCTTTTAGCCCTAAGAACTGTGTCTAAAACCAAGTTCTGTGACAGAGAATTCTTTACGTTCATCACTCTTTGGGTGAGGTTATCTCTCCTCATCTCAGTCCTAAAATCTAACCCACATCTTTAGACTGTAACCCCTGGTCCTGACTTCCTGGTCATTGGGAATTGAATTCTTGCATGTACCCTGTCTAGTCCTATTAGAATTTTATATGTTTATATGAGATCCCCCTCAATTTTCTTAACTGCAGCGAATATAATCTCCTTGTAAAATCCAGAGTATCTACTAACTTACCTCTAGGTCATATCCCTTCTTCCTCATATTAGTGTCTTTTGTCAATATTGCAAATCCAGCTTTTCTGATCCTTCTTTTCCTACTATGCAGAGGAATATTTATCTTTTAGCTATGCAATTTGTCTCAAGGCCTCAGTGATGCCAAATATGTTGAGCTAAATTTTTCACATTTGATTCACCTACATACTTTCATGTGTACAACTGTTAACCATAAGATCATAAGACACAGGAGCAGAAATTGGGCTATTCAGTCAATCGAGCTTGCTCTGCCATTCAATCATGGCTGATAAGTTTCTCAACCCCATCCTCCCACTTTCTCCTTGTAACCCTTGCTACTCAAGAACCTATCTATCTCAGTTTTAATTATACTCAGTGACCTGGCCTCCACATCCTTCTGTGGCAATGAATTCCATTGATTCACCACTGGCTGAAGAAGTTTCTCCTCATCTCCATTCGAAAAGGTTTTCCCTTTACTCTTAAGGCTATGCCCGTGGGTCCTAGTCTCTCCTCCCAATGGAAACATCTTCCCAACATCTAATCTCTCCAGGCCATTCAGTATTCTGTATGATTCAAATAGATCCCCCGTCATCCTTCTAAACTCCATCGAGAATAGACCCAGAATGATCAAATGTTCCTCATATGTTAAGTATAGACCCAGAGTCCCAGAAATAAACTTTGCCTGCCTTTGATAGAGCCCTCTGAGGCACAGTGGTAAATTGAATTATTTTAATCATGTCTGGCATGTTTTAATTAGTTATTTTTTTATTTCCTTAGCTTGTTTTGAACTTTGAAGTATTTATATTATTTGTTACTGTTAACATTGCATTTTAAAATCTATTCCTTTCATGGGATGTAGATGCCACTCCCAAGGCCAGTATTTGTTGCCAATTCCTAATTGCTGTTGATCTGAGTGGTTTCTGAGGCCATTTCAGGAAGCAGTTAAAAATGAACCACATTGCTTTCGGTCTGGAATCACATGTAGACCAAATCAGGTAAGGATGGCAGATTGCTTTCCCTAAAGAATGTTAGTGAACCAACCAGGTTTTTATAACAATTGGTGATAGTTGTAGGGGTCACAATTATTGAGACCAGCTTTACATCATAGATTGGTTCAGTGAATTTAAATTCCACCATTGCTGTGGTGGGTTTAGAACCTGGGTCACTAGTGACTCAGTATCACAACACCACCGCCCCTGCAGGTTTTGTTCTTATCTTATTTTTTTCAGTTCTTTAAGCTTTATTTTTAACTTCTCTCTAAGCCTGCCACCCTATTCATTGGTATAACTTGTATTTAACAATGTGCAATGGGGAAGTTAGGATGTTTAGTTTTATATGTTGGGGATACTTGCATGTCGCTGTGTGATAATTGAATTTGGGAGTACTTGAATATTGCAGTGTTTGACACTTATGAGAGCATTCAAAGAAGAAAGAGGAGCAGGAGTAGGCCATACTGCCTCCTTGAACAGCATTGTCATTCAATGTGATTATGATTGACCTTCTATGACAACTCCACTTTCCAGTCCTATTCCCAGAACCCTTGATTCTCTTAATGCCTGAAAAATCTACCGACCTCTATCTTGATTATACTCAATAATGCACCACGTGGAGCTCAGAATTCCACTCTCAAACCCCTGAGTGAAGACAATTCTCTTCTTCTCAGTCTGAAATAGCCAATATCTCATTCAGAGGCTATGGTTCCAAGCCCGAGGGGAGACTGCCCCTCAGAATCTACTCAATTGAACCTGCTAAGATTTCCATACATTTCAATTAGATCACTCTCTTCTAACCTCCAGAGTTTCCACAATGAACAAATCCTCACATTTTACATATCGATCTGAGATTTGTTTCAGATCCTTTAAAGCAAGCATGCTCCTACTTGGATAAGGAAGCTTACCACAGTACTCCAGGTATAGTCTTTAATAAAACTCTACATCATGCTTGCAAAACTTTCTTACTCTTGTACTTCCACCCCCTTTCAACAGTGTAAAATGCTATTTGCCCTTCTAATCTCTTGCTTTGTCTGCCGGTGCTCTGAAAAGGATCATAACCGTTGGAAGAATTTGGTTTGATTAATTTGTCTAACAGCTCATCCCTGGGGCAGCGACAATTGAGCTTCAGAATTCCTTGAATTTCACAGCTATTTGTGTGACGCCACTAATAGCTACTTACATGGTGTGTGAAATATGCCAGTCTGTCCCTTAGCCCTCCATCTGTCAGCAACCCTGCCATTGACACCTCAAGTGAGAAAAAAACCAACATATTAATTTATTCTTAATATCATTAAAAATTAGGATAATCCATGCTGTGATCTGTTAATGCTCCTTTCTCATGAGATATTTGCAAGTTACAGGAACTGCCAAAGAGAGAATATTCACCAATTCTGATCAAATATTTTACAATGAAGTTCAGGCATTGCGTTGAAAAGTTAGAAAATCCCAGCTGGAAATGCCACGTTGTTCCAAAAAGGCATTTTCCTGATCTCTGGACTGTTGGGGATAACATTTCGATTATCAATTCCTACAGTATTTATTTCAAATAGCTAAATAGAAATGAGACAAAGACATTATCATGGGAACATTGAGGGAAATAAGGTTGACAGCTTGATTAAAATTCTTTTGTCAGTGTAACTAGTTGGCTTAGCATTTGTTGCCCATCCCTAAATGCTCTTGTGAAGGTGGTGATGAGCTACATTCTTGAACCACTTCAGTGCATGAAGGTTAGGCACACACATTGTTAGGGAAGGAATTCCAGATTATGACCCAGTCACATGTAGGCCAGACTTGGACCTAAGGACAATAGCCAGAGACTTTTCCCCAGGGCAGGATTGACTGGCACAAGGGATCATAGTTTTAAGATATGAGGAGGAAGATATAGAGGAGACATCAGAGGTAGGTTCTTTACACAGAGAGTTGTGAATGCATAGAATGCGTTGCCAGCAGTGGTGGTGGAAGCAGAGATATTAGGGACATTTAAGCGACTGCTGGACATGCACAAGGGCAGCAGTGAATTGAGGGCTGTGTAGGTTAGGTTATTTTATTTTAGATTAAGAATAATCCTTGGCACAACATTGTGGGCTGAAGGGCCTGTTCTGTGCTGTACTCTTTTATGTTTTATGTTCTGCAAACCATCAATGGACCAGACAGATCTTTACCAGAATCAATACTAATCTGAGTAAGGATGATCATGAAGCTATTGTTCATTCCTCAACTTTATTCATTGAATTTAAATTGCACCAGTTACTCTGATGGGATTTGAACCCATGTTCCTAAAGCCTTAGCCTCTGAATTAACTGATGTTCCCATTAGGTCACCATATTCCCCTGAAGATGCGGAAAACCAGCTGTTTGAAGGCTGGTAACAGCTGGATTGAGGTTTGAATGAGGTAGATGAGAAACCTGGCAAAAAGTCTAGGAGAATACATGAAAAGGCAGTAAACACCTATACAGACACTGAGAGTGATGCAGCTTGGTGGCTGGATATATGTTATACAGAAGCAGGTTGTGGTTTCTGGACATGGAAAGAGCTTAGGAATGATCAGGAGAGACCTGATAATGAAACTAGTGACGCAGCAAGGGTAGAAGGAATATCAGAGTATGATCATCATATAGCACAACTGCTGACAGCAACTAACATTCAAGCCACTCATGTGCCAGGCAATGACCACCTCCACAGAGAGAAAATCTCCTCCTGACATTCAATGGCATTACTATCATGGAATTCCCAACCATCTTCATCCTGGGAGTTATCAATGACCAGGTCCTGAACTGAGCTAATCATATAAATATAGTGACTATAAAAGCAAGCCAGAAATTACAAAAAACTCCTCAAACTCCTGCCTTAAGAGCACTTTGAGTGTACCAATACCCCAAGAACAACAGTGGTTCAAGAAGGCAGCTAATTACTACCTTCTCAAGGGCAATTAGTGATGGGTAATAAATGGTGGCCTAACCAGTTATGTCCATATCCCTCTGAAAGAATTAAAGAAAACAGAACAGTACACATCTCCATACTTGGTCTGACTGCAGCATACAGATGATCAGTACTGCAGAGCAAACCCAATGTTGGGACAAATACTCAAAAGATGCTCTTTTCATTCTGGCCAGCTCCCTCTGGTTAATTTAAGATTCATGCTGACCAGTTCCATCTGGTTAATCCACAGTTCACACTGTCTAGCTTCATGGGAAACCCTGATGAAGGGCTTATGCCCGAAACGTTGATTCTCCTGCTCCTTGGATGCTGCCTGATCTGCTGTACTTTTTGAGCACCACACTCTTGACTCTGATCTACACTATTTGCAGTCTTAGCTTTCTCCTCCCTGATGCTTTGAATGCCTAAATATTAGCTGACTTCTTTAACCAATTATAGTGTGTGTTCCCATAGCAACAAAGATACTTCCTTGTTTATTTTGGCATTTACTTCCCTCACTGCTAGCTTCTGTGTATAATGTATGTTTGTGGTGTTTCTCCAGGTACTGCCCCATGTCGTAGAACAGCCTGAATAGTGAAAGCATGAGGCTATTCTGTAACAGAGGGCCTAACAGCTAAATCTGACCTACAGTCAGCTTTAGTATTGCGTTTAACCCCAAGAAGGGTATCTGTCTTCGGGTCTGGGCCATCAATATGCCTGGATGCCTTCGACTCCATAACATTGTTGGATTCTGCCCAACCACATCTCATCTGCTGCTGAAGCCCTCATCCATGCCTTCGTTACTTCCAGACATGACAATTCCATTGTACTCCTGGCTGACATTACATTTTCTGTGCTCCATGAACTCAAGCTTGTTCTAAATCTTACTGCCTATGCACAAACGTACATCACAGTACATGTACATGTGCTTCTGATATTGGCTTTCTGTTTCACAAACTGAAATATAAAATTCTCATCCTTTATGTTAAACCCCTTCATAGTCTTGGCCCCAGCAATTCTCTTACCTCCTCCAGCTTCATTTTTTTGGATTAGTGGTGCTGGAAGAGCACAGCTTCAATGTACCTACAAGCTTCCATGTCCAACATTACCCACAGATTGGTATCTTGTTTTTTTCATTTATTCTGTCATGGGATATGGGCACCCACTTGGCAAGATCTGCATTTGCTGTCATCCCCATTGCCCTTGAACTGAATGACTTGCTTGACTATTTCAGAGGACAGTCAAGAGTCAACCACATTGCTGTGTGTTTGGAGTCACTTTTAGCCCAGACAGGCAAGGATGGCAGATTTCCTTTCCTAAAGAATATTGTGAACCAGACAGGCTTTTAACAAGCATTGATGAGAGGTTCATTGTCACTATCAGCAAGACTAGCTTTCAATTTCAAAGTTATTTATTTTTCATCAACTGTCAAAAGCACCAGTTAACACCAGTATCCCACAGCATTGGCTTGGACCTCTGGATTATTAGTCGTGAAGTGAAAGGACTGTACAGCATGGAACAGCACAGACCCTTTGGTCCAACTCGCCCATGCTGACCAGATATCCTGAACTAATCTAATCCCATTTGCCAGCACTTGGCCCATACCCCTCTTAAACTCTTCCCATTCATATACCCATCCAGATGTCTTTTCAATGCTGCAATTGTACCAGCCTCCACCACTTCCTCTGGCAGCTCATTCCATACCTGCTTCAGTCACTGCATGAAAAAGTTGCCCTTTAGGTCCCTTTTATATCCTTCCCCTCTCACGCTAAATCTATGCCATCTAGTTCTGGACTCACCCACCCCAGGAAAAGACTTTGTCTATTTATACTATCCATGCCCTTCATGATTTTATAAACCTCTATAAGGTCACCCCTCAGTCTCCAACACTCCAGGGAAAACAGCCCCACCCTATCATACCTCCCTCTATAGTTCAAATCCTCCAATCCTGGCAACATTCTTGTAAATCTTTTCTGAACCCTTTCAAGTTTCATAACATCCTTCCGATAGGCAACATACCAGAATTGCACATAATATTCCAAAGTGGCCTAACCAACGTCCTGTATAGCCGCAACATGACTTCACAACTCCTGTAGTCAATCCTCTGACCAATAAAGGAAAGAATACCAAATGCCTTTTTCACTATCCTATCTAGGAGAAAGTGAGGACTACAGATGCTCCTGCTCCTTAGACGCTGCCTGGCTTGCTGTGTTTTTCCAGCACCACATTTTTCAACTCACTGTCCTATCTACCTGCAACTCTACTTTCAAAGAACTATGAAATTTTGGTGTCATCCACAAACCTACCAAGCATACCTCCTAAATTCTCATCCAATAGATAAAGAAAGTATACAGCTGTGACAACTGGGAATGGTTCACTAACACCAGAGGACAAACTTGATGACGGCATAAAATGTTTTGGTCTTGTTAAAGTGGTGGGGCAGCACTCTGCTCTCCACCTAAGGTGTAAAGGAACTCTTCCCTGGTCTTCCTCCTCTTCTTCTGGTCTATCTTCCATCTGCCTAGTGAGGACGACTGATCAAAACTGAAAGTGTCAAACTTGTAATCTAATTCCCAGTCTCTGTAATCTCCAAAGCACCATCTCCATTGCAATAGCTCAGTTTCGCAAGTTACTCGCCTTTTGTACATCCCTGATTTTAAGCACTCCACACTTAGGGTTCTCGTCCCTTCGGCTGCCAAAGCCATAAGTGTTAGAATTTCTTTCCTGAACCTCTCTGTCTCTCTCTACTTTGCTTTCCTCCTTGAAGCTAACCCCTACAATTGACCTCTTAACTAGCGATTTTTGAGAAGATTTGTAGCTCAGATTGATGAAAAGTCTGTAAGCTAGCTTCTTAAGGAACCAAGACCTATAAATAGAGAGGTGGGGCATACCACCAGTGCTTCACCAGAGACTCGCACTGATGATGTTACGAATGGTGACGAAATGTCTGAAAACAAACTTTCAAACTTACAGACCGACCTCTGAACTGTTTGATGAATTTTAGCCATCGGCCCCAATTCTTTAAGAATGCATATTGCTGTCAAGGTTTGTTTATTAACCAATCCTGATAAGTCCTTCACACATTTCACTACATGAAAGCAGCAACATAAATTAAAATTGTTGTTGTTAAACAAAAGCTCATTATAACTACACCTGAAGAAATCAAAACTTTACATTGACTTGTGAAAGTTCCTCGAGGTTTGTATAGGTCCATCACCTCTGGTTAGACATTTTCATGGTAGTTAAATCACATCAACTCCTGCTACAACCCCTCACCCTGCCAAACAGCTTTTATCCCATCCACAATTACAGCTAGTAGCTAATTGTAAATAAAAGTGTTTTGTTTGTTTTAAGTGCTGCTATGGTTTTTGATGCTCACAGCAGAGTCCTGGAGATTAACATTTAATTCCTGCTGATTTCAGGATGATATCATCTGGAGAGGTCAAGCCTAGCTTTATACAAGGACCTGTCCTGGGGAAAGTTCAGCCCCCTCCCACTTATAGCTTGCCAAGATCTTCATCGCTCATGTGAGCATCTTTTGCTGGTCAAATGCTTAAGTATTTCCTTTGTCTTGCAGGAAAGCCATCTTGAGATCAGGCCTACAGCATCTAGCTCCAGAACAGGCACCCAGTACCATCCTGAAGAATGGACCTACCAGAGAGATGCGGACCAGCCCTGACTGGACTGTGAGTTGTTGGGTCATAGTTGGGAATTAACTGTGCAGCAGCTTCTACAGGACAACTATGAGGTACATAGGAATCTGGGTGTCCTGGTACATGAGCCACAAAAAGTTAGTTTGCAGATGTCGCAAGTGATTACAGAACCACAGGACTGTTACGATACAGAAGAAAGTCATTTGGACCTTATTTCTACATAGCTCTCAAAATGAGCAATTTGGCTTTGTGTCATTCTCTCACCCTAATCTCATAACTCTACACATTGAATTGAACTTATTGTCACATGTACTCAAGCATTACAGGCAGATCACATAGTTAAATAGCACGGTGGCGTAGTGGTTAGCACTGCTATCTCACAGCGCCAGAGACCCGTGTTCAATTCCCGCCTCAGGTAACTGTCTGTGTGGAGTTTGCACATTCTCCCCATGTCTATGTGGATTTCCTCTGGGTGCTCTGGTTTCCTCCCACCATTCAAAAATGTGCAGGTTAGGTGAATAGGCCATGCTAAATTGCCCGTAATGTTAGGTGTAGGGGAATGGGTCTGGATGGGTTGCTCTTTGGAGGGTTGGTGTGGACTTGTTGGGCCGAAGGGCCTGTTTCCGCACTGTAAGTAATCTAAGATAAGTAAGAAACAGGTAAACAGCAGCAAAAACAAAAACACAGGTATAGGCGAATATTAAGAGTTTGTGAGTCCATTCAGTATTCTAACAACAGTAGAGGAGAAACTGTTTTGAAATAGACTGGTGCATGTGTTCAGGTTTCTGTATCTTCTCCCCAATGGTAGAGGTTGCAGAAAAACATTGCCAGGGTGGAATGGATCTTTGAGAATGCTGGCGGCCTTTCCTTGACAGCAGGCCTGGGAGATGGATTCTATAGATGGGAGGTTGGCTTTTGTGATTGTCCAGGCCGAGTTCACCACTCTCTGTAACTGTCTCTGATCTTGAATGGTACAGTTCCTATACCAGATAGTGATACATCCAGACAGAATGCTCTCGATGGCGCACCTATAAAAATTGGCAAGGGTATTCACTGTCATGCCAAATTTCCTCAGTTGTCTGAAGAAGAAGAGACATTGTTGGGCCTTTGTAACCAGTGCATCCACATGAAGAGTCCAAGAAAGCTTGATATGGATGACCACTCCCAGGAGTTTGATACTCTCCACTTGCTCCACCGTTGTGCTGTTAATGTGTAGGGGGGGCACATGAGTAACATCCTGCCGAAATTCAATAATGAGTTCCTTGGTTTTACTGGCATTGAGAGCTAGGTTGTTCTCAGTGCACCAATATTCCAGGTCTTCCACCTCCCATCTGTAGTCACCATCTGTTTCATCACCATCTGAGATTCGACTGACTATGGTGGTGTCATTGCCGGACTTGTAAATGGCATTAGTCTGGTATTTGGGGATGCAGTCATGGGTATACAGTGATACAGTAGGGGGCTGAGTACCCTTGTGGGCTCCAGTGTTGAGTGTTAGTGAGGATGAAATATTGTCCCCAGTCTTCACTGGTTGTGGCCTGTGTGTCAGGAAACTGAGGATCCAGTTGCAGAGAGTGGGACTTAGTCTGAGATCACTAAGTTTAGTAATCAGTCTTGAGGGAATAATAGTGTTGAAGGCTGAACTGTAGTCAATGAGTAGGATTCTTACGTAGCTGTTCTTGGTGTCAAGCTGTTCTAGGGAGGAGAGAAGGGCAAATGATATGACATCTGACGTGAATTGGTTGGTCCGATTGACAGATTGGAGTGGGTCAAGAGTAGTGGGGAGGCTGGAGTTGATTGATGCTATGACCAGCCTTTCAATGCACTTCATGACCACTGGAAGGTAGTCATTGAGACATGCTTCATGAGCCTTCTTCTTTACAGATGAATCTGGCCCCCTTGAAACAGGCAGGGACAGTGGCCTGCTGCAGAGAGAGGTTGAAAATGTCTGAGAAGACCTCTGTCAGTTGATTTGTACATGTCCTGAGTGCATGGCCTGGTACTCCGTCTGGTCCCATCGCTTTCCTTGGATTCACACGAAGGAAAACTGATCTGACCTCTGGTGCAGGGACTGTTGGGATAGGTTCGTTAGGACTTGTTGGAATAGGTGTTACCTCTCTGCCAAAATTCTGCTCAAAGCGAGTGTAGAAGGCGTTGAGACGATCTGGGAGGGATGTGTCATCATCTGCTATCTTGCACTGTCTCTTTAGAACCTGTGGTGTCATTCAGTCCTTGCCATAGTCACCAGGTGTCTGCCTGGGGTCTAGTTTGGACCGGTATTGGTCCTTGGCTGTCTTAGTGGTTCTGGGAAGGTCATACAAGGAATCATTATATTTGAGTGGGTCTCCTGATCTGAAGGCCTCATAGCAGGTTCTGTATGTCCTGATTCATCCAGGGTTTCCTGTTGGGGAACACCCGGATTGACTTCCTCAGTATGCAGTCCTCTATACAATTGCTGATAAAGTCAGTGATGGTGGTGGCATACTCAAGGTACTTGCAGACTGTTTGAACATTGCCCATTCAGCTGATTCCAGACAGCACCAGAGTTGATCTTCTGCCTCATCCGACCAGCACTGGACCTGTATCCGTGAAGGGGTCTCCTGCTTGAGCGTTTGCCTGTAAGCCAGCAGAAGAAATGTGGCATTGTGGTCTGAGTTCCTGAAATGAGGGTGGGGGATGGAGTGGTAAGCATCTTTCACAGTAGTGTAGCAGTGGTCTAAAATGTTCGGGCCCCTGGTGGGGCAGGTAATGTTCTGGTGGTACTTGGGCAACACCTTCTTTAGATTGGCTTGGCTGAAGTCGCCAGTTATAATAAACAGGGCCTCGGGGTGTTCCATCCCCAGGGTGTTTGTGGTGGAGTACAGCACATCCAGAGCTTCCTCAACCTTTGTTTGTGGTGGTATGTGCACAGCAGTTAGTATAGTAGCGGTAAATTGCCATGGTAGATGGAAGGGGCAGCATTTGATGGTGAGGAATTCAAGGTTTGAGGAGCAATGGCTGCCTAGGGTTGCAATGTCCGTGCACCACAAGTTAAAAAGCAAACCCCTCCACCCTTTGTTTTACCCGAGGAAGCTGTACGGTCCATATGACTTTGATTTGGTAACCACCTGATCATCTAGGAAGGTAAATGGAATGCTTATTGCAAGGCTATGTTTTACATCAGTTGTACACAATATTGGTGGGGTCACATCTGGAATACAATACATTTTGGACTCCTTACTTAAGGGATGGTGTAAATATATTCAAAGTAGTCGGAGAAGAGACACTCGAGTAATGCCTGTGATAAAAGGGTTGAAGCATATAATAAAATATGGGGAATTTTCATGTTGGACTCTGACCGAATGCTTTCCCTTATGGGAAAGACTAGATTCAGGGAATGCAGTTTAAAAATAAGGCGTCATTCCATTTAAGACCGAAATCAGGAGAGCTTTTTTTCTCTGAGACTTGTGGATCTGTGGAACTCTTTTTGCCAGAGAGTGGTGGAATGGGAGCATTGATTATTTTTGAGGCAGAGGTAGATAGATTCTTGACTAACAAGGAAGTTGAAACTTACTGGGAGTAGGTGGAGATGTGTTATTGAGGTCACAGTAAGATCAGCCATGATGGACCAATGGCCTACTTCAATTTCATATGTTTGTGTAAATTGAATTAAGCTTTATTGTCACATAAAATCAAATGAATACAGTGAAAAGTTTACAAGTCACCATTTACGGTGCCATCTTAGGTACCTAGGTACAGATTCTTCAAAACATGTTTTTAGGAAAAAAAGTGAGAAAAAAAGAAATAAAATATTTAGAATTACAGATTGTTTAAATAAATTAGAAAATAGAGAAATAAAAAGTTCAGAACAACAATCCTTCCAAACCAGTCTTTGATGGCACTCAGCTTCCGGTTCGTGTCAGGCCTTGACTCCAGACCATGTTGGGTTCACCTTGAGGCTCGCAAGGTCAGGAGAACATTCTGGAATCACCTCGAGGCTGGAAGTCCATGCAGAGGTTGTGTCAGGTTGAAAGGCTGCCACAGATCGCTGAAAGACCACCATGCCTCACCGATTGTGATACACAATTACATTCTGAGTGGTGCCTATTATTTTCTGAGCCAGTAGGCTAAGGAAATGATGCTTCTTTATTTGTTCATGAGATAACAGCATTTGCTGTCACATCCTTTGAGAAGAGTTAAGAGTCAAAAACATTACTGTGGATCTGCAGCCTCGTACAGACTGGACCAGGTGAAGACAGCAGATTTCCTTCTCTAAACGAGGAGAGGCGTTTCTGTTACTGGAGATGCTAGTTTCATGGTCAGCATTACTAAGGTTGGCCTTCCATCCGGATTTTCCTTTTTAACTCAGTGAAATTAAATTCCACTCCTGTCCCTAGAGCCTACGCCTCTGGATTACTAGTCTAACAATAATATTACTATGCCATTGACTCCTCCTTTAGCTCATTGTGATGAATGGTTATGTGGACATCCTGTAACTTAGTAGATTTACACAAGAATTGAGCTCAAGAATGGAGGATGAGGTGCTTATAAAATTGGGTATCCTGCTCTTTCTTACTTATTCTACTTAAAGGGTAATAAATCAAAAGTAATAGTGATAGATGCGGTGAAGGTTACCCTCATAAAAGATGAAAGGCAGATGCATTTAGAAAGTGAATGAACAGCTGGCATTCTTCCTCTGTGTTACTGCAAAAGCTTACCATGAAGACCTATTAAGACACATTTTAACAAAACACAAAATGTCAAATATGTCACATTAGGAGAAAGTGAGGACTGCAGATGCTGGAGAGTCAGAGTCAAAGATTGTGGTGCTGGAAAAAGCACAGCAGGTCAAGTAGCAGACGAGGAGCAGGAGTGTCAACGTTTCAGGCATAAGCCCTTTATCACATTCCTGCTGAAGGCCTTATGCCCGAAACGTCAACTCTCCTGCTCCTTGGATACTGCCTGATCTACTGTCCTTTTTCTAGCGCCACACATTTTGACTGACTCTCCAGCATCTGCAATCTTCACTTTCTTCTAGTTGCTGGAAACCATGCTGCGAAAGGATGTCCACTTTGAAGAAGTTCTCCTCCTCTCTCCACAAGGATCTCAGTGAGTCTCTCTCCCACTGGACCCCCAGGCCATCTCCTCTGCCCTGAAGCTCTTCAACCAAGTGAGTTACATTGGCAACCTTACTGAATCTGAGAGGTTATTTCATTGACTCCCAGCTTCAGGACTCAAGTGAAAGCATCAAGTCTTCCTGTCATTCTCATTGCTGAATAGGTAACCTTCTCTTCGAAAGGACTGCATTCATCACTAAGGCACCATCTTAGACTGATTCTAATGTGCATCTTATGCCTTAGATATATACAGGATCAGGATTAGGTCACAACGCCTCAGTATCTCTACTCAATTTAATCAGCTTTGCTTCATAGTCCAAATCTCTTACTTAACAAAATAAAATCTATCACAGTAATTCCACATCATCATGGAGATACATGGAGTTGGTACACTGCTTTCAACCTTTCCTCTATGCTCTTATTCCAGTAAATAATTCAGAGGTGCATTAATTGATGACAACTGGAGGCAGGACTCCAGATGAAGACCATTTAAGACTTTCCACAGCTGAAGCACAACTCTTCTACACTGTGCTTTACAGTAACTTCTACACTATGATTTGCCATTAACACACAATGTTTAATATAGTTGTTTTCTGTATCAATATTTGTAAGTGGAAACCAAAAATGCTAGCACATGCAACATGGTATCAAACATGGAATACACTAGGATGAACAAGTATTTTTGTTCGTGGGTGATAATAGTCTTGATAGATCATAAATAGTGGCTAACTTGTAACAGCAAACTATAGTGCATGTAATTTTTTTTTATATATCTGAAAGATGACATTTGGAGAGGTGCATTCGTACACTGTAATTTACACTATTACTGGCCATAATCATGTTACCTCTGATTTAATTGCTTTCTGTAGCGAGGCATGAAGATAGAAACCAGCGCATGGAACACTCTCCATGATAATGTAGAACATAGAATATACAACAGTACAGCACAGTACAGGTCCTTTGGCCCTCGATGTTGTGCTGGCCTTTTATCCCACTCTAAGATCAGACTAACCTACAAACCCGTCATGTACTTACTTCCATGTACCTTTCCAAGACTTGCTTAAATGTCCCTAATGTATCTGACTCTACTGCCACTGCTAGCAGTACATTCCATGCACCCACCAATCTCTGAGTAAACAATCTACCTCTGACATCTTCCCTAAATCTTCCTCCAATTATTTTTAAATTATGCCTCCTCGAGACATTTCCATCCTGGGAAAAGGTCTCTTGTTTATCCACTCTATCTATGCCTCTCAATATCTTGTACACCTCTATCAAGTCACCTCTCACCCTTCTTCGCTCTAATGAGAAAAGCCCTAGCTCCCTTAACCTTTCTTCATAAGACATGCCTTCCAGTCCAGGCAGCATCTTGGTAAATCTCCTCTGCATCCTCTCTAAATCCTTCCTACCTATAATGAGGTGACCAGAACTGAACACAATATTCCAAGTATGATCTAACCAGGATTCTTATAGAGCTGCAGCATAATCTCATGGCTCTTAAACTCAATCCCCCTGCTAATGAAAGCCATATGCTTTTTTAACAGCCCTATCAACCTGAGTGGCAACTTTGAGGGATCTATGGACATGGACCCCAAGATCCCTGTTTCTCCACGCTGGCAAGAATCCTGACTTTAACCCTGTATTCCACATTCAAATTTGACCTTCCAAAGTGAATCACTTCACATTTTACCAGGTTGAAGTTGACCTGCCACTTATCAGCCCAGCTTTGCACCTTGTCAATGTCTTATTGCAACCTACAACAGCCCTTCACACTATCCACAACTCCACCAACCTTTATGTTATTGGCAAACTTACTAACCCCACCCCCCATTCCATTTCCTCATCCAAGTCATTTATAAAAATCACAAAGAGCAGAGGTCCCAGAACCGATCCCTGCAGAACACCAGTGGTCATCAAGCTGCAGGCTGAAGACTTCCCATCTCCCACCACACTCTGTCTTCTATGGGCCAGCCAATTCTGTATCCATGACAGACAGGTTTTCCTAAATCCCACACCTCCTTACTTTCTGAATGAGCATATCATGGTGAACCTTATCAAACGACTTGCTAAAATCCATGTACACCACATCCACTGCTCTACCTTCATCAACGTATTTTGTCACAACCTCAAATAATTCAATAAGGCTTGTGAGGCATGACCTGTCCCTCACAAAGCCATACTGACTATCTCGAATCAAACTATAGTTTTCCAAGTAATCATAAATCCTGTTTCTCAGAATCCTCTCCAATATTTTGCCTACACTGATGTAAGACTGACTGGTCTATAATTTCCAGAAATATCCCTATTCCTTTTCTTAAACAAGGGAATAACATTTGTCATCCTCCAATCATCTGGTACTACTCCAGTGAACAGTGAGAATGCAAAGATTCTGGAAGATGAGTTTTAATTACCCTTTGTGATCATATTTTGTGCCTGTGCCTGAGTATATTAGTAGATATGGACATTCGATTCTCTTTTCTAAGTAATGTATAGCTGTACAGAGAAGCAAATACTGGAAGCAAGTTCCCCTTTCTGAGGAGGTAGGTGCAGGGAAATGAAAGCTTAAAAGCTGCTGCTTAAGAATTGACTCCCCTGATGCTTGACTACTCTATAAAGAATAACTAGTGTGAGTCAGGAGTGGTGCACCTTACCAATAAGTAATGAGCTATCATGGAGTTCTGTCAGAAGATTGACTTTCTACAAGCCCATAGAATGATGGTGCTGGAGTAATGCAGACATTGGCAACATTGTTATAGAGTACAATAGTAGAGCACTGTTGCCTTTAAACTACTGAGTTGGCAGAGTCAGCAGTATTAAAGGTATGGTCAAAACTATAATGAACCTGATGATAGGAGTGTACTAGAAATAGAGTCTCACTATTTCACAAGCCATATCAAGACAGTAAATGTCTTGTTCAATCACCAAAAATGATCGAATTATTTATTTTTGTTTCTGTTACTAGTATCCTACTTCATTCCAAACACACAGATTTATACTAAGACTAGACAAAGACATACATGACTGCAGATTTCCTGTTTAGTTTAGTGACATGAAATTCTATTATGGGCCTTTAATTTCTTGGCAACACTTGTCCTTTCCCAATAATATGTTGTAATTAAGTTACACTTATTTTTGCAAACTGAGTTTTGGCAAGGTTTATTACTAAGTTAGCTAACTGTACCTGTTTGAACTGTACCTGTACTTGTGTCACATGTTCTTCCCAAGTTATACTGTCTATAAATACATACAACAGTGGTTAGCACTGCTGCCTCACAGCACCAGAGACCGGGGTTCAAATCCCGCCTCAGGCAACTGTCTGTGTGGAGTTTGCACATTCTCCCCGTGTCTGCGTGGGTTTCCTCTGGTTGGTCCGGTTTCCTCCCACAGTCTAAAGATGTGCAGGTCAGGTGAATTGGCCATGCTAAATTGCCCGTAGTGTTAGGTGAAGGGGTAAATGTAGGGGAATGGGTCTGGGTGGGTTGGTCTTCGGAGGGTTGGTGTGGACTTGTTGGGCCGAAGGGCCTGTTTCCACACTGTAAGTAATCTAAATAAACAACACATTTGGATATGCTTGGCCCTTTGAAAGTTGGAGAGCTATTAAACCAAAACAGCATAACTTGATATTAATACAATCCACTTAATGTAACAAAAACTGATGTCGCTTTAGCTCTTGATGTCATGGTACTTGCCAGTACGCATTAAATAGACCAATCTAGTGAGGAATGAGGCATTGTTAACTGGACTGATATAATCCTCTAACCGAGGAATTTGGTACAAATCTGTCTTTGTTATTGCATTTATGTTTCTTTAACATATATCAAACCTAGTTGTCCAATCAGATTCAGGAACTAATGCTAAAGATGAACTCCAACTACTTTGGCTGGGTTCGAAGAGACTTTCTAACATTTACTGAATCTCTGTTTTTACCTGAGTCTCTTTTAAATGATAATGATTTTGTTTTAATCGTACCAATTCCCTGACAGCCACATCATGTCTGGCTAAGGGAATGCACCCTATTGAATCTCTACAAATTTTATAAGCAGTCTTACTGTAACTTTCCTTCCTTTAAGTATGAGAATACTGCTGCTCTAACTGTTCCTGTAATTCCATACTGGTTAATAAGATAGTAAGAGGTTCAATTTGTGAATTATCTGGATCTCCTTACTGTCTTAGTTATCCTCTGCTCTTCTCACTTTACTTATCTTCCTCACTATCATGAAAGTTTTTGAATATGTTTACATGATATAATTGATTCTTCTTCCTGTGATCTGGGGATCTATCAAACAACACATTTTATTAATCCTCTTTGCATTTAATGGACCTGTGAAGCTTGCTTTCAGAGCTTTGCTCTGTAAAGTCATAACACTGATGTTTTACCTTTTCTTTGAAATCTTCTGGTTTCAGCTTACAGTCTTTCCTCTTTGCTTGTAAAGATCTTAAATGATTTTGTGGTAATTTTCATGCTCCTTTTAATTTTTGTTCCTTGAAATTTGGAACAATAATCCAAATACTGATGAATTATCTTTGTGTCTTAAAACTTTTCCATTGATCAATTTCAATGGTCCTGTTTATGACTATAGATTCAATTTAAATGGACAAAACTAAGTAAATTAATTTGGAGACTCTTGGTAGCAAATAATAGCAAATCCAAACCTTTACCTCATTCTTGAGGATACTAATGACAAAATACTTTAATCATTGTCTTGAGACTCTGATTGTATTTCTCTGAAACTCCCTGTATTTGTGGATGATTTACAGTGGAGTTGAACTGTTTTATAGGCAAAAGTGAGGACAGCATATGCTGGAGATTAGAGTCAAGAGTGTGATGCTGGAAAAGCACAGCAGATCAGGCAGCATTTGAGGAGCAGGAAAATCGATGTTTTGGGCAAAAGCCCTTCATCAGGAATGAGGCTGGGAGCCTTCAGGGTGGAGAGATAAATGGGAGGGGGGTGGAGCTGATGGGAAGGTAGCTAAGAGTGCGATAAGTGGATGGAGGAAGGGGTAATGATGGTCGGTCGGAGGGGAGGGTGGACCGGATAGGTGGACAGGTAGGTCAGGTCTTGAGGGCAGTGCTGAGCTGGAAGGTTGAAACTGGGACAAGGTGGGGGGAGGGGAAATGAGGAAACTGGTGAAATCCACTTTAATGCCATAGGGTTGGAGGGTCCCAAGTTGGAAGATGAGGTGTTCTTCCTCCAGGCGTTGGGTAGTGAGGAAGTGGCGTTGGAGGAGGCCCAGAACCTGCATGTCCTCGGTGGAGTGGGAGGGGGAGTTGAAATGTTCAACCATGGGGCGGTGGGGTTGGTTGGTGCGGGTGTCCAGGAGATGTTCTCTGAAGCGCTCTGTGAGTAGGCATCCTGTCTCCCCAATGTAGAGGAGACTGCATCAGGAGCAACGGATACAGTAAATGACGTGTGGAAACTTTGGATGTGGAAGGCTCCTTTGGAGCCTTGGACAGAGGTGCGGGGGAGGTGTGTGCGCAGGTTTTGCAACTCATGCAGTGGCAGGGGAAGGTGCTGCGAGGGGATGGTGAGTTGTTGGGGTGTGTGGACCTGACGAGGTAGTCGCGGAGGGAACTGTGTTTACAGAATGCAGATAGGGGAGGGGAGGGAAATATATCTCTGGTGGTGAGGTCTGTTTGTAGGTGGCATAAATGGCGGAGGATGTTGCGATGTATATGGAGGTTGTTGGGTGGAAGGTGAGGACAGGGAGGGTTCTGTCTTTGTTGTGATTGTAGGGGTAGGGGTGAGGGCAGAGGTGCAGGAAGTGGATGAGATGCGCTGGAGGGCATCAGCAACCATGTGGAGGGGAAATTGAGATCTTTAAAGAAGGAGGCAATCTGGTGTGTTCTGTGGTGGAATTGGTCCTCCTGGGAGCAGATGTGGCAGAGACGGAGGAATTGGGAATAAGGGTAGCATTTTTACACAAGGTAGGGTGTGAGGAGGTGTAGTCCAGGTAGCTGGGGGAGTCGGTGGGTTTGTAGAAAATGTCAGTGTTGAGTCAGTCATCATTGATGGAGATGGACAGGTCCAGGAAGGGGAGGGAGGTATCTGAGATGGTCCAGGTGAATTTAAGGTCAGGGTGGAATGTGTTGGTGAAGTTGATGAAGTGTTCTACCTCCTTGGGGAAGCACGAGGTAGTGTTGATGCAGTCATCAATGTAGTGGAGGAAAAGGTGGTCAGTAGTGCTGGTGTAAGTGCGGAAGATAGACTGTTCCACGCATCCAACAAAGATCCAACAAAAAGGGCTTGTGTGGGTGCCCATGGCTACCCCTTTCATCTGGAGGAAGTGAAAGGACGCAAAGGAGAAATGATTAAGGGTGAGGACCAGTTCAGCCAAACAAATTAGTGTATCAGTGGAAGGGTACTGGTGGAGATGACGAGAGGACTTGGAGGCCCTGGTCATGGCAGATGGAGGTGTATAGGGACTGGATGTCCATGGTGAAGATGTGACATTGGGGGCCAGGGAAATTGAAGTCTTGGAGGAGGTGGAGGGCATGGGTGGTGTCCTGAATGTAAGTGGGAAGTTCCTGGAGCAGGGGACGATAGGGCAATATTGAGGCATGTTGAGATGTATTTGGTGGGGCATGAGCAGGCTGAGACGATGGGTCGGCCGGGGTACTCACACTTGTGGATCTTGGGGAGGAGGTAGAATTGGGCGGTGCACGGTTCCCGAACGATGAGGTTGGAAGCTGTGGGTGGGAGATTCCCTGAGGTGATGAGGTTGTGTACAGTCTGGGAGATGATGGTTTGGTGATAGGAGATGAGTCCGTGGTCGAGGGGGCGGTAGGAGGAGGTGTCTTCAAGTTGGTGCCTGGCTTCAGTAGTGTAGACCTGCCCCCCCTCCTTTATCCGCTGGTTTGATGGTGAGAATAGGGTTGGAGCAAAGGGGTTGGAGCACTGCATGTTGTGAGGGGTTGGAGTGGGTGAGGGGACTGGACTTCCTCCAGACAAAAGGAGTACCCATGGGCACCCACATGGGCCCAGCTATGCCTGCCTCTTTGTCTGCTACGTGGAACAGTCTATCTTCCGCAATTACACCGATACCACTCCCCACCATTCCCCCTGTTAATTGATGACTGCACTGGCGCCACAAGTAGGTTGAACAGTTCATCAACTTCACCAACACATTCCACCCCGACCTTATATACATCTGGACTATCTCAGACACCTCCATCCTCTTCCTGGACCTCTCCATCTCCATCAATGGTGATCAATTCAACACTGACATTTTTTACAAACCCACTGACTCTCCAGCTATTTGGATTACACCTCCTCCCACACTGCCTCCTGTAAAAATGCTATCCCATATTCCCAATTCTTCCGCTTCCACCACATCTGCTCCCAGGAGGACCAGTTCCACCACAGAACACACCAGATGGCCTCCATCTTTAAAGACCGCAATTTCCCCTCCCACATGGTTGCTGATGCCCTCCACTGCATCTCATCCACTTCCCTCACCTCCGCCCTCGAACCCCACCCCGCCAACCACAACAAGGACAAAACCCCCCAGTCCTCACCTTCCACCCCACCAATGTCCGTCATTTCCACCACCTTCAAATGGACCCCACCCCAGAGATATATTTCCCTCCCCACGCCTAGCTGCTTTCCGTAAAGACAGTTCCATCCATGACTACCTCATCAGGTACATCCCCACCCACCTCTCCTCCCCTTCTGGCATCTTCCCCTGCCACCGCATGAATTGCAAAACCTGTGCCAACACCTCCCCCATCACCTCCATCCAAGGCCCCAAAGGATCCTTCCACATCCATCAAAGTTTCATCTGCATTTCCACACGTCATTTACTGTATCTGTTGCTCCCGATGCAGTCTCCTGTACATTGGGGAGACAGGACGCCTACTCACAGAGTGCTTAAGAAATCATCTCTGGGACACCTGCACCAACCAACCCCACTGCCCCATGGCTGAACATTTCAACTCCCCATCCCACTCTGCCAAGGACATGCAGGTCCTGGACATTCTCCATCACCTTACCACCTGACACCTGGAGGAAGAACGCTTCATCTTCCACCTCTGGATCCTCCAACCCTGTGGCATCAATGTGGATTTCACCAGATTCCTCATTATACCCCTACCTTATTCCAGATCCAACCTTCCAGCTCAGCACCACCCTCATGACCTGTCCTATCTGTCCACCTATCCGCTCCACCCTCCCCTCCGATCTATCACCATTACCCCTACCTCCATCCACCTATCGCACTCTCAGCTACCTTCCCGCCAGTCCCACCCCTTCCCATTTATGTCTCTACCCCAAGGCTCTCAGTCTCATTCCTGTTGAAGGGCTTTTGCCCAAAACATCGATATCCCTGCTCCTCGAATGCTGCCTGACTTGCTGTGCAAGTCCCTATCTGGGATATTAATGGTATTAAACTCAGCAGGTCTGGCAGCATCTATGAAGAGAAAACAGAGTTAATGTTTCAGGTCTAGAACTCCAGTTCTGAAGAACTGCTGAAGAACTCAGACCTGCTGAGTTTTTCCAACAATTTCTGTTTTTGTTTGGTATTAATGGTGATTATTTGAGTTTATATTGAGGTTTTCCCATCACCTAACACACATGTTTTACAGAACTGCACTATGTCCTTACGAAGGCCAGGAAAGAGATCTGTTTATCAATGTTTGAGTTTTCCAAATTCTGCATGACCTGTCATGGAAATTTGATGCTCTCTACCTGGGATATCTCCTTATTGTACCTGTGCAGTACCGCTATCTTTTATTATTTGTCCAAGGAATGCCAATGTCACTGACTGGGCCATCATTCATTCTCTATCTTTAATTGCCCCTTTATCTGAAGGCAATTTCAGAAGGTAGTTAAAAGTCAACTACATTACTGTGGGTCTGGAGTCACATATAGAACAGACCAGGTAAGAAAAGCTGATTTCCTTCTATAAAGGACATTATCTTAAATGTCTACCTGGTCAATCCGTTCATATTATCAAAGCTAGCTTTCAATTCCAGATGTATTAATGGAACTTAGATTCCATCAGCTGCCATGGTGGGATTTAAGCCCATATGTGGCCATTGACATTGAAAACATGTGGTTGTCTCATAGAACATAGAACAATACAGCACAGAACAGGCCCTTCGGCCCACGATGTTGTGCCGAACTTCTAACCTAGATTAAGCACCCATCCATGTACCTATCCAAATGCCGCTTAAAGGTCGCCAATGATTCTGACTCTACCACTCCCACGGGCAACGCATTCCATGCCCCCACCACTCTCTGGGTAAAGAACCCACCCCTGACATCTCCCCTATACCTTCCACCCTTCACCTTAAATTTATGTCCCCTTGTAACACTCTGTTGTACCCGGGGAAAAAGTTTCTGACTGTCTACTCTATCTATTCCTCTGATCATCTTATAAACCTCTATCAAGTCACCCCTCATCCTTCGCCGTTCCAACGAGAAAAGGCCGAGAACTCTCAACCTATCCTCGTACGACCTACTCTCCATTCCAGGCAACATCCTGGTAAATCTTCTCTGCACCCTCTCCAAAGCTTCCACATCTTTCCTAAAGTGAGGCGACCAGAACTGCACACAGTACTCCAACTGTGGCCTAACCAAAGTCCTGTACAGCTGCAACATCACTTCACGACTCTTGAATTCAATCCCTCTGCTAATGAACGATAATACTCCATAGGCCTTCTTACAAACTCTATCCACCTGAGTGGCAACCTTCAAAGATCTATGTACATAGACCCCAAGATCCATCTGTTCATCCACCTGACTAAGAACCCTACCATTAACCCTGTATTCCGCATTCTTATTTGTTCTTCTAAAATGGACAACCTCACACTTGGCAGGGTTGAACTCCATCTGCCACTCCTCAGCCCAGCTCTGCATCATATCTAAGTCCCTCTGCAGCCGACAACAGCCCTCCTCACTGTCCACAACTCCACCTATCTTCGTATCATCTGCAAATTTACTGACCCACCCTTCGACTCCCTCATCTAAGTCATTAATAAAAATTACAAACAGCAGAGGACCCAGAACTGATCCCTGCGGAACTCCACTTGTAACTGGGCTCCAGGCTGAATATTTACCATCTACCACCACTCTCTGCCTTCGACCGGTTAGCCAGTTTTCTATCCAATTGGTCATATTTCCCTCTATCCCATGCCTCCTGACTTTCCGCATAAGCCTACCATGGGGAACCTAATCAAATGCCTTACTAAAATCCATGTACACTACATCCACTGCTCTACCCTCATCCACATGCTTGGTCACCTCCTCGAAGAATTCAATAAGACTTGTAAGGCAAGACCTACCCTTCACAAATCCGTGCTGGCTGTCCCTAATCAAGCAGTGTCTTTCCAGAAAATTGTAAATCCTATCCCTCAGTCCCCTTTCCATTACTTTGCCTACCACAGAAGTAAGACTAACTGGCCTGTAATTCCCGGGGTTATCCCTATTCCCTTTTTTGAACAGGGGCACAACATTCGCTACTCTCCAGTCCCCTGGTACCACCCCCGTTGCCAGTGAAGACGAGAAGATCATTGCCAACGGTACTGCAATTTCCTCTCTTGCTTCCCACATAATCCTAGGATATATCCCGTCAGGCCCGGGGGACTTGTCAATCCTCAAGTTGTTCAAAATGTCCAACACATCTTCCTTCCTAACAGGTATCTCTTCTAGCTTAACAGTCCGTTTCACACTCTCCTCTTCAACAATACGGTCCCTCTCGTTCGTAAGTACTGAAGAGAAGTACTTGTTCAAGACCTCTCCTATCTCTTCCGACTCAATACACAGTCTCCCACTACTGTCCTTGATCGGACCTACCCTCGTTCTCGTCATTCTCAGGTTTCTCACATACGCATAAAATGCCTTGGGGTTATCCTTGATCCTATCCGCCAAGGATTTTTCATGCCCTCTCTTAGCTCTCCTAATCCCTTTCTTCAGGTCCCTTCTGGCTATCCTGTATCCCTCCACTGCTCTGTCTGAACCCTGTTTCCTCAACCTTATGTAAGCCTCCTTCTTCCTCTTTACTAGACATTCAACCTCCCTCGTCAACCAAGGCTCCCTCACACGACCATTTCTTTCCTGCCTGATAGGTACATACATATCATGGACATGTTGTATCTGCTCTTTGAAAAAGTTCCACATTTCCACCACATCCTTCCCTGACAGCCTATGCTCCCAACGTATGCTCCTCAAATCCTGTCTTACAGCATCGTAATTTCCCTTCCCCCAATTGTAAAATCTACCTTGTTGTGCGCACCTATCTCTCTCCATAACCAAGGTGAAAGTCACAGAATTGTGGTCACCATCACCAAAATGTTCACCCACTAACAAGCCCACCACTTGTCCCGGTTCATTACCGAGTACCAAATCCAATATGGCCTCCCCTCTGGTTGGACAATCTACATACTGCGTTAGAAAAGCTTCCTGGACACACTGCACAAACACCGCCCCATCTAATCTATTTGATCTAAAGAGCTTCCAATCAATATTTGGGAAGTTGAAGTCGCCCATGACTACGACCCTGTGGCTTCTGCACCTTTCCAAAATCTGTTTCCCAATCTGTTTCTCCACATCTCTGCTGCTATTGGGGGGCCTATAGTAAACACTCATTGAAGCTTTGGACAATATTCTTCTGGAAAGCACAATATCAAATAGCAGCAAAGACAACAGCCACTAACTGCTACTTTCAGCCTGATGAAAGCAATGACTTGGTAAGCTTCCACCTATCACAAGGGTAAAGTACCTGATTCCCTTGACATTGTGTCTTGAAACAGCCCTTGTAAGCCGCACTGTAGTACATGCTTTGCAACTGAGGATATTTTGTTCCTCATCTGAATCTTTGAGAGAAGAATTGGAGCTACTTAATCAAATGAAGACAACGGTGACACTTTACTGCCAGTGAATCATTTCTGATGAGTAGTCACTGTTGAAATGTAGAAATCCTCCCTGTGGATCTGGTCAAGAGTGATGTGCCAGTGCACAAGGAAATAGCCAAAAGAGCAGGATTTTTTCCTGATCCAAACCTATTTTAATGCGTCAGACGTTGCGTGACCTCATAGTGAAAACTGGGGAGAAAAAGTTGAAAATGAGATGAGAGGATTGGTTTACGACTGCTAAGTTTGCCTTGAATCATACAAACACCCACCTTTTTAACAGGCTGTGTTTATAACAGCAATCTGATCTTAGACAGCAGGTGATGAAGTCACACCCACCAACAGGAAAGGAAGCATTTAACGGAGGGTCACAAGCATTAAGACTCATTGAGAGCTCAATACTTGCCACTGTTTATGAACAGAGGTTCTGCTATACATGTAAAGTGTAACTCAGTCACATTAAGAGTACTTAATGCAGTTTCATCAAGAACAAGAAATCCAGTTAATTTCCCCATCTCTTTCCAAAGCTAAATGTTGAATCCAATTTCCATTGTGATAACAAACAAGGTACAAAGTGGAACCATGAACAGTGGTAATATTGCAAGTGATGAATACCTGTGGTAGCCGGGAATTATTTGTGGGAATTTTAGCCCTTAGCATGGACCGAATTTTAACAACCCTCAAGGGACAAGGTACTTCGTAAAATGACAAGGGGAGACATTCCCTCAGCCAGGCGACAGGGGCCTCCCATACCAACATATTTTTGTCTTATTTGTTCACAAGGATGTGGACATTTCTGGTTGGGCCAGAATATTTGCTCATCCCTGATTGCCACAGATAAGCTGGTAGTGAGCTGCCTTCTGAATCACTGCAGTCCTTGCAGAGTAGGTAGACCTAAAATAGAGTTAAAATCTTCTAGGAGAAAGTGAGAACTGCAGATGCTGGAGATCAGAGCTGAAAATGTGTTGCTGGAAAAGTGCAGCAGGTCAGGCAGCATCCAAGGAGCAGGAGAATCGACGTTTCGGGCATGAGCCCTTCTTCAGGAATTCCTCATTCCCGAAGAAGGGCTCATGCCCGAAACGTCGATTCTCCTGCTCCTTGGATGCTGCCTGACCTGCTGCGCTTTCCCAGCAACACATTTTCAGCTCTAAAATAGGGTTAGGAAGGAAGTTCCAGGATTTTGACCCAGTGACACTGAGTAAACTGATATTTTTGCAAGTCATAATGGTGAGTGGCTTTGGCTTGAAGGGGAACTTGCAGATTGTGCTGTTCCATGTACCTGCTGCCCTTGTCCTTCAAGATGGTAGTGGTTGTGGGTTTGCAAGTTGCTGTCCAATGACCCTGGAAAATTGCTGCTAGCTCCTACTGCTGAGCATTGGTATTGGAGGGAGTCAATGTTGAAGGTGATGGATGTGGTGCCTATCAAGCAGGTGTCAAGCTTCTTGGGTGTTATTGGCGCTGTACTCATCCAGGCAAGTGAGGAGTATTCCACCATGTTTCTGACCTGTGCCTAGCGGATAGGCTTTGAGGTGTCAGGAGGAGATTTAAATATCACTGATTTCTCAGTCTCTGACCTGAGCTGTAGCTACAGCATTTAGATGATTAGCTTAGTTTAGTTTTTGCTCAATGGTGGCCCCCAGGATTTATTGGGTTGTGGGTATGTATATCAGGAGAACTGAACTCTTCCAGCTCACAAAGGAAGATCCTTTGATTAAATGGTGAGGTTCATTGCCCAGCTGCTTTCGATCCACTCCATTTGTTCATGACTAACTTTGGTGAAATAAATGCTTTCACTGAAGGTCTCTTGAGGATTAGTGTGAATCACCTTGTTCTAAAGCTGGAATGAATATAACTCCTAAAGCTCTTCCATCTGAAGCAATATTGATCTATGATGTCCATTAGATGTGAGTCTTGCTTCCAACGAGTTTAATCAGGTTGTCATCATAGTGGTTGTATTTAACTAATCAAACTGAAGTTGCCTCAATGTTTATGTTCAGTGGATGCCTCAACTACCCTTTTGGGAAAGCTTTGTGTTTTTCCTTGACTAGTAGGATGAAGCAGTGTCAGCTCGATGATTTATATGGTGTACCACAGTCTTCAAAAGGTTATGTCTTCCTCACAAGCATCAGCTACATTTTCAATATCCTTAGATTAGATTCTCTACAGTGTGCAATCAGAAAACGACTTAAATGCTCTGAAGAATGTTCTCATCTTTTACACTTTGTCAGGTCAAAAGAGCTCAAGAACATAAGAAACAGGAGCAGGACAAGACCATTCAGCCCACTGGGCCTGCCGAACACTCAATATGTTCACAGCTGATCTTCAATCTCAATCCACTTTCCTGTCCATTTTTCATATCTCTCAATCACCCAAAAAACTATCTAAATATGCCAGCTTTAAATATTGTCTAAAATACAATGAAACATCCACACCCCTCTGGGATAGAGAATGCTGAACATTCACATCCCTTTCAATATAAAATGAAATATGAAGATATCTCTCCTCACCTCAGTTGGAAATGATTTTTCCCTAATTGCAAGACCTAATTATAGGTAATCTCATTATAGGGAAGATGTGGAAGCTTTAGAGAGGATACAGAGAAGATTAACCAGGTTACTGCTGAGACTGGACAGCAAATCTTATGAAGAAAGATTGAGGAAGCTAGGACTTTTCTCATTGGAGTGAAGAAGGATGAGAGGTGACTTGATGAGAGGCATAGAGTGGATTACTAGAGACTTTCTCCCATGATAGAAATGTCTATCACAAGGGGACATAATTTTAAGGCGATTGGAGGAAGGTTTATGAGAGACGTCAGAGGTAGGTTCTTTGCACAGAGTGTTGGGTGTGTGGAATGCACTGCCAGCAGTGGTAGTGGAGTCACATACATTAAGGACATTTAAGTGACTCTTGGATAGACACATGAAACATAGTACAATGAAGGGTATGTAAGTTAGTCTGATCTTAGAGCCAGATAAAAAGGCTGGCACATAATCAAGGGCCGAATGGCCTATACTGTGCTGTACCGTTCTTTGTTCTATGTTCTAATCCTCTTGTTCTAACTTTCCTTCTCTGGGGAAACAAACAATGAGTATGACGCTGACAAGCCCCTTCAGAATATTAAATATTTCAATCAGATTATCTTTCATAAACTCAAGAGAATAACAACCCAATTTACTCAGCAATTTATCATAGGACAACCCTCTCATCCTAGAGATCAATATAAAAAAAGTCATGGAATGGGACTTGAAGGCAAACCCTTTAATTTGTGAGTGTCAGCATGACTGAGCCACAGCTGATCCCAACAATCTAGTAAACCTTTGCTGTATCCATTGCCTTCAGCTGTTTCCTGATATCATGTGGAATTAATAGTATTGGCTGAAATCTAGCATCTGATTCTGGAAATCTTTGGAGGAGGTAAAGATGGATTATCCACTTGCCACATCTGGTTGAACTATCATGAATGCTTCAGCCTATTGTTTGGACACACGTGCTGGACTTCCCAATCATGGAGGATGGTAATATTTACGGACCTTTCTCCTGCAATGAGTTGTTTAATTATCCAGTATCTTTCATAACTGGATGTGGCAGGACTATAGTGCTTAGATCTGATCTGTTCGCTGTGGGATCACCTAGCCCATTTGTCACTTGCTGTTTACAGTGTTTTGCCATTCAAATAGCCATGTGTTGTAGCTTCACCAGTTGAAGCTACTCCTGGTGCTGCTCCTAGCATGCCCTCTTGCACTCTTCATTGAATCATGGTTGATCCCCTGGCTTGATGATAATGAGAATGTGGAGAAGCACTGATTCATCAGTAAGGGGGGAGGGAGAATGGTTGTTGATGATTAGCGGGAGGTTTCCTTTCCCATATTCAGCCTAATTTCATGAAACTTCATGGTGTCCAGAGTCAATGTTGAGACTTCCCAGAGGAATTCTCTCCCAACAGTATACCACTGTGCCACTGCCATTGGGACAGGACATATCCACAGTTGGTGTGGTGGTGTCTGGGATATCATCTCTAAGGTATGATTCCGTAAGTATGACTACGTCAGGTTGCTGCTTGACTAGTCTGTGAGACAGCTCTCTCACTTTTAAAACTAACCCCCAGATACTTGCAAGGAGGACTTTGCAGGGTCAGTTGAAGTGAAGCAATCACACTTCAAGCACACTGGATAAGTTTACCATTGTCAAGTTTCAACATCTGGTTGTCAATCCAATTTCTCCCAAGTTTTGGGGAAAATAGAGGCTGGCTCCTGAACGGATCCAGAAGAGAGAGATTGTAATTAGACATTTGTGCTGAAACTATAGATTTACAGAGAAGTCCTTGTAAATCTCTGAAAGTCTGTTGCTGCCAAATATAACATTTGACATTGATTTTGAACCTCACAGCTGTCCTCAACAATATGGTGCCTTTTTCCCTACTTTCAAAAACTATTAAGAGTATTAAACTCTCTGCACTCTCTCTTTGCTAACCTTTTCCAACAGGTTCAAGACTTTTTCTCCCAGTGTGGACGGGAATGGAGACTGCAGGAAGGATGAGCCAACTGAATACAGCACCGTGGGGCAGGGAGCAATTCGGGGGAGAGAAGAGAAATGTTTTTGTAATTGGGGATAGTATAGTTAAAGGCACAGACACTGTTCTCTGTGAACAGGATCGAGAGTCCCGAAGGTTGTGTTGCCTGCCTGGTACTCGGGATATCTCATTTGGGCTACAAAGGAACTTGGAGTGGGAGGATAAAGATCCAGAAGTCATGGTCCTTTTAGGTACCAACGACATAGATAAAACTAGGGCAGAGGTTCTGCTAAGGGAGTATGAATAGCTAGGAGCTAAATTGAAAATCAGAACCAAAAAGGTAATAATCTCTGGATTACTATCTGAGCCACAAACTAATTGGCACAGGATCAATAAGATTTAGCAGTAAATGCGTGGCTCAAATATTGGTGTGGGCTAAATGGGTTTGAATTCATGGAACATTGGCATCAGTATTGGGGAAGAAGGGATCTGTTCCTATGGGATGGCGTCTGAATCGTGCTGGGACCAGAGTCCTAGCAAATCACATAACTAGGGCTGTAGACAGGGCTTTAAATTAAATTGGAGGGGGTGGGGGTGGAGTTGCTCTCACTTATTGGGGAAATTAGAAAACCTGAATTAAAGGAGGAGGTAAGAGTTACTCAGGAGAGGTTGGTTATTAATATCTCCAGCGTGGACACAAATAGGACAGAGTGTATGAAAAGTGTTAGCAATCACACTTCAAGCACACTGGACAAAGAAATGCCAATGAAAAGAGGGGCGGTTAATACAGGACTGAAGGTGTTATATCTGAATGCATGCTGTACAGGAACAAGATAAATGATTTTATGGCGCAGATCGAAATTGGCAGGTATGACGTGATGGGCATCACAAAGATGTGGCTGCATGGGATTGGGAGCTAAATATTCAAGGATATACATTCTATCGAAAAGATCGGCAGCTATACAGAGTGGGTGGGGTTGCCTTATTAGTAAGAAATGAAATTTAATCAATAGTAAGAAACGAAGTAAGGTCAGATTGTGTAGAAACTATGTGGAACTGCAAAGGAAAACCGTAATTGGCGTTATGTACAGGCCTCCAAACAGTAGTCAGGAGCTGAGGCGCAAGATGCACTACAAGATCGAAAAGATGTGTCGGAAAGGCAAAGTTACAGTGATCATGGAGGAAATCCAAATGCAGGTGGAAAGGGAAAATCAGGTTGATAGTGGATTGCAAGAAAAGGAATTTGTGGAATGTCTATGAGATGGCTCATTGCAGCAACTTGTGGTGGAGCTGACTAGGCAACAGGCAATACTGGATTTAGTGTTGTGCAATGAGGCAGTCTTGATAAGGGAGCTGAAGGTGAAAGAACCCTTGGGAGGCAGCGATCATAAAATGATTGATTTTATTCTGCAGTTTGAGAGGGAGAAGATAGAATCAGAGGTAATGGTATTTCAGCTGAATGAAGACAACTACAGAGGCATGTGGGAGGAGCTGGTTAGAATTGACTGGGAGAGGAGCCGAACAGGAAAGACAGTGGAACAACAATGGCACGATTTTCTGAGAGTAATTGAAGAGACACAGCAGACGGGGAAAAAGAAACACGGTATAGGGAAGATGAGGCAACCATGGCAGACTAGGGAAGTCAGGGATAGCATAAAAGCAAAAGAGAAAGCATATAATGTGGCAAAAGGCAGGGAGAAACCAGAGGATTGGGAAGCATACAAAGACCAACAGAGGGCAACAAAAAAAAAGAGGGAGAAGGTTAAATCTGAGAGTAAGCTAGCCAATAATATAAAGGAAGACTGTAAAAGTTTCTTCAGATATATAAAGGACATAGGAGAGGCAAAAGTGGACACTGGGCTGCTGGAAAATGATGCCGAATAGATAGTAGTGGGGAACAAGGGAATGGCTGATGAGGAATTGAATAATTATTTAATGCCAGTCTTCATGGTGGAAGACACGAGTAATGCCCCAAAGAATCAAGAGAATGAGGGGACAGAGTTGAGTATAGTGGCCATCACTGAGGAAAAGATGCTAGAAAAACTGAATGGCTTGACAGTGGATAATTCACCTGGACCAGATGGACTACACCCCAGAGTTCTAAGGGAGATAGGGTGAAGAGATAGAGGACGTCTTAGGGGTGATCTTTCAGGAATCACTAGAATCAGGGAGAGTCCCAGAGGACTGGAAAATCTCTAACGTGACACCCCTGTTTAAAAAGGGAGTAAGGCAAAAGATGGAAAATTACAGACCGATTAGCCTAACCTTGGTAGTAGGTAAGATCCTGGAATCCATTATGAAGGATAATATTTCCGAATACTTGGAAGTTATGGTAAAATAGGACAAAATCAGTATGATTTAATCAAGGAGAAATCATGCCTGATAAATCTGCTAGAACTATTTGAGGAAGTAACGACAAGGTTAGACCAAGGAGAGCTAATGGATGCGATCTACCTGGACTTCAAGAAGGCCTTTGACAAGGTGTCGCACAGGAGGCTACTGAGTAAGATAAGGGCCCATGGTGTCAGAGGCAAGGTGCTAGCATGGGTAGAAGCTTGTCTGTCTGGCAGAAAGCAGAGAGTGGGGATAAAAGAGTCCTTCTCAGGATGGCAGCCAGTGACAAGTGGTGTTCCGCAAGGCTCAGCTTAGGACCACAAGTATTCACTTTATACATTAACAATCTAGATGAATGAACTGAGGATATTCTGATTAAGTTTGCAGATGATACAAAGATCGGTTGAGCATTGAGGAGGCAGAGAGGCTATAGAAGGATTTGACAGGCTAGAAGAGTTAGTAAAGAAGTGGCAGGTGGCATGCAACGTGGGAAAGTATGAGCTCATGCACTTTGGTGGGAAGAATAGAGGCATGAAGTATTTTCTAAATGGGGAGAATATTCAGAAGGTTGAAATGCAAAGAGACTTGGGAGCTCTCTTCCAGGATTCTCTCAAGGTAAACTTGCAGGTTGAGTCAGCAGTTAGGAAGGCAAATGCAATGATGTCATTTATTTTGAAAGGACTTGAATATAAAAGCAGGGATGTACTTCTGAAGATCTATAAGGCTCTGGTCAGACCACATTAGGAATATTGTGCAGTTTTAGGCCCCATACCTCAGGAAGGATGTATTGGCCCTGGAGCATGTTCGGAGGAGGTTCACATGAATGGTCCCAGGAATGAAAAGCTAAACATGTGAGGAACGTTTATACTCAATGGAGTTTCAAAGGATGAGGGGGGGGATATAATTGAAACATACATAACACTGAATGGCCTGGACAGAGTAGATGTTGGGAATATATTTGCATTGGTAGAAGGCATGATCTTTTAGAATTGAGATAAGGAGAAACTTCTTCAGCCGGAGAGTGGTAAATCTATGAAATTCATTGCCACTGAAGGCTGTGGAGCCAAGCCATTGAACATAATTAAGACTAAGATAGATAGGTTCTTGAATATCAAGGGGATCAAGGGTTACAGGGAGAAGAATGGGTTGAGAAACTTATAAGCCAAGATTGAATGGCATCATTTCTGCTCCTCTATCTTATGGTCTTTGCAACAGGGTGAATTATGGCCCACCAGTGACAGACATCTTTTGGCTACCTGCACTGTGAGTCCACCTGCTATACTGGGAAGATGGCTTCAGATGTTGGCTATGATCTGTCAAGAAAGCCTGAGCTTCCTAGGGCACTGTGCTTGCTCAGAGCTGATCTTCTGCCAGTGTTGGCCTGTTTAAGCTGGATCTCAGGATCCATCGTGCTATGTTGTGAGGCACGCTGCTGAGGAGAAGCAACTACTGGTGCTAATGGTGATGACGTGGCCTCTACTCTTGTCTCTCAGTTGAGTTACATGTACTGTGTTGAAGTCTGACACAGGAAATTGCAACTGAGTGCAAGAGAAATTGCTAGACCTTCTACAAAGATCAGTAATCACCTTTCAACCTGAGTGAAGAACATAGGAGCCATTCAGCCCTTCATGCCCACTACACCATTCAATAGTATTATGGCTGATCATCCATTTCAATGTCTTTTTCCACATATACCATTATTTAATTAATATTTAGAAATCTGTCAAACGCTACTTTAAATATACTTATTGACTGAGCTTCCACTGGGCCCTCTGGGTACAGAATTCCAAATTCTCAGCCCACCAGAGAAAAGAAAATTTGATTCTAAGTCGCTTCCCCCCCCCCCCCTCCAATCCCTATTAATCACTCCTGCTAGATCAATGGGAATTTCCCAATGACTGAACTTTCCCAAGGGAAAGCTGGAAGAGGATCAGATCAGATCTGACACTGATTTCTGGCACTTTCCTAATCCAGCCAAGCTGGAACCCACCAAAGATCCTACAGGTTTGATAATGGGGTTTCTACAGTGTATTCTTAGATGACAAAAGCACCTCAGATTCTGCAATTACAAGCCTTGACTGTGAAGGAGTTTAATATACAGGGCCGTGTGGGTGCAGTATGAATACTGGGAGTACAGGCGTCAATTTTGCAGTCACCAGCCAATGAACTGACCAATATTGAAGATCTTCAGATTGTGAGGCAGTGAGAGATATAACTTTTTGTATCAAGCAGTGGCTATGCATGGGTTGATGTGTAATTATCTTATGGTTATAATATTAACTTCTATTGATGTGTGTTTTCAAGGAATGAAATAGTTTTGCATTCATCATGATGCTGGCACTCTGGAATTTAACATTGCTGCCAGTGAGCAACTATGGTTCAGATGCCCTCTTATGTTTTTGAACAATTGCTAGAGTTAGCAACAATCTTTAATGGACGTGTTCATTGACATACTTATCATTGAAGCTTGATGAAACTTTATTTCTTGGACTCTTGAGAAAGATTTCCACTGTCATTTCTGAAAACAAAACTGTTTAATTTCACTCTTCAAAGGCCCATCTTTAATTTTATGCTTATACTTTCACATTCTGGACTTGCTCTCCTGAGGAAATAATTTTTCACCATAATATTGAGTTTCTTTATCAATTGACAACATCAAGTAAATTACTGACCCCTGCCTTTTGAAACTCAAGGGAGCCCAATATGGTCTCATAATTTAACTCTAAGTCTTGATATAATTTTTGTGAATCTGCTCTTCAGCCCGCCAAATCCAGTATATATATTTTTTAAGAGGTGATGCCCAATCTTGAACGCGGTGCTTCATGCCTGGGGTTTGATTAAGATTCCAAACAGAAATGTGACTTTCATATTCCAATCCTTGAAGACAAATGATAACATTTCATTTGCCATCTTCATGACTCTCTTGTCCTTTAGAGATCTGTGTACCTGGAAACCTAATTCATATTCCTCTTCTACTGTTACCAATTCTTGCCATGAAAAAACTATTCCACTTCATCTCTCTTGGATCAAAATAGGTGGATTCCTACTTTCTCACAGTGAACATTGCTTGCCAGTTTTCCCATTTGTGTTACAGGCTTCACTTCCTTCCTAAACCCTGCCCACGGATTTAACATACTATGCCTCCTATGTTGTGATAGAGTTGTAGTATTTCCTAGCTCTGGGTCAGAAGTTCTGAGATTAGGTTTCACACCAGTACTGGTTGGCTATGGAAGGAGTACATGTAATGCAGCTGAATGGAATAACAATCAGCAAAGATTTATTCCAACACCTCCCCACTATTCCTTAAAAGGGATAAATGTGTGGGTGAAAACCATATTTAAAATACAATTATGTCTCCTAATGTTAAAAACTAGATGTACAGCTGTCTATTCCTTCAGCAAAGCCATCATTGTATGTAACAAAACACGAAGGCACCAGTACAGATCCCTAGAGAGAATGATACTTTACACATCCCAACAATCTTTGTATCCGTACTTTTGCCGGAAAGTGAGGACTGCAGATGCTGGAGATCTGAGTTGAGAGTGTGGTGCTGAAAAACCATAGCAGGTCAGACAGCATCCAAGGAGCAGGAGAATCAATGGTTTGGGCATAAGCCCTTCATCAGGAATGAGGCTTGTGGGCCGAGGGGCTGAGAGAGATAAATGGGAGAGGGGTGGGGCTGAGGGGAAGGTAGCTGAGAGTGTGATAGGTAGATGAAGGTGGGGGTAATGGTGTTAGATCAGAAGAAGGGTGGAGCAAATAGGTGGGAAGTAAGAGGGACAGGTAGGACAGGTCATGTGGGTTGTGCTGAGTTGGATGGTTGGATCTGAGATAAGATGGGGGAAGGGGAAATGAGGAAACTGGTGAAATCCACATTAATCCCGTGTGGTTGGAAGGTCCCAAGGTGGAAGATGAGGTGTTCTTCCTCCAGGTGTCCCAGCATCTGCATGTCCTTGGGGGAGTGGGAGGAGAAGTTAAAGTGTTCAGCCCAGGAGCGGTGGGATTGCTTCATGCTGGTGTCCCAGAGATGTTGTCTGAAGTCTTCTGAAAGTAGGTGTCCTGTCTCCCTAATGTAGAGGAGACTGCATGGGGAGCAATGGGTGCAGTAAATGACATGTGTGGAAGTACAGATAAATCCATGATGGATGTGGAAGGCTCCTTTGGGGCTTTGGACAGAGGTGAAGGGGGAGGTGTGGGCAAAGATTTTGTAATTCTTGCGGTGGCAGTGGAAGGTGCTGGGAGGGGAGGGTGAGTTGGTTGGGGGCATGGACCTGACAATAGAGTCGCAGAGGAAATGGTCTTTACGAAATGCTGATAGAGGTGGGGAGGGAAATATATCTCCCTACATTTGGTCTACTCACTAATCTTCAATATCATGCCCTCTAATAATTATGATTAGCTTTTGTGTAGAATCTTATCAAAAGCATTATAAAAGAGAATAAACTTATATCTATTGGCATCTCTCTATGCATCATGTTAATGATGTTATGAAGTTGTAAGGGGTACTGTTCCTTTAAGACAGTTAAAAGTTAGCAGAACTACCTGACACAGCACCAAGTGTTTTGAACAAGGTAACAATGTAACATTTGGTTGAGCAGCCAGATTAGCTGGGTTGACTGGAGACAAAAAAAACAAATTCAAATTCAGCCAATCAGTTTAAATTATGCCCCAAAATGCCAAACTTTAATCGAGGTTTGAAGTTAGTATTTTGACAATATTAACACCAATGAAACGATCCGATGCTTTGGGGTATAAGACCAGGAAAAATTGAACAGTTGGAGGAGAACTGCCAAAAGACATCAGATGTGGGCTGCTAGTAAGAACTCAATGAGAGGTACCTGTCTGGAGAAGGAGGTTGCATAGGAAAAAAAGATTGACACTGACCTGGAGAGCAAATCTACAGAGAAAGATATCAAGAGAAGGTTCGACAGCTGACTGGTTTTGAAATTTGAATTGTTCTGTAAATCTTAATCGGGGGTTTTATTGGACCAGTACTGTAGAGGGGAAGGTAAAAGATAGGTTAGAGAAAGGAGTTGTAAAGAGTTGTTAGTTAGTTATTCTCTGTTGGACTTTAAAAAATTAAAGTTGCTAACTTTTACTTTAAATAGTTACTTTTAGGATAGTTCTTGGCCACTCGAATTTTAATAGATTATAGCACGGGTTAAATCATTTCTGTGTTGCAGATTTAAATTAGTGGAGTGGGGTGGGGGAGGAGTTTTACTCTGTGTTGAAACAATGATTACCTTAAAACAATTCAATTAGTGAGACATGACCTACACTGGCTCTCCTTGATCATGTTCAAATATTTAGTAGCTCTGTCCCTGATAAAAGATTGCAGTAAGTTGCAACTGACTTCAAACAGAAAATCCTTACTTACCTAATTTTCTGTCCTTTATTAAAAATTGGGGACAGCACTTTCAACTTTCCAATCCAAAAGCACCATTCAGCATTTGGGTAAATTAAAATGAATGAATCTACAATGTGCCCAGCCATTTCTTTCAGATCTTGGTGATTTGTCTCCATTAAATCCTGCTATTTTCTCCACTACATTTGCTTTTTGCTGCATTAAAATCAATATGTGTCTCCCCTTGACTTACTGTTGTATTCTTGCATTTTCTCCTCTTCCTCAATTGTGAAAATGGTTTGAGATTCTTCTGTTAAGCTCTATGATTTCTTTATTATTTGTAATAATCCTAACTACATCTTTTTTAATGGACGTACATTCCAATTTACTACTCTTTTCTTAAATATTTTTAAGAATTACCATAATCTTTAATATGAGTTTTTGTTCATGTCTTAATGCATCTTCTGTTACTTTTCACCCCTTTTTTCATATTGCTATCCTCTGGGCCTGTTCTTTTATCTCCATACTGTCTCTTAGTTGGTCTGTTTTTTTCAAGACTTCAATAATTATTGCTCCTTTAAACCTTGCACATTTGTTGCAATATCATCATCATCAATTCACCTTGAGTCTACTGAAACAAAAATATTTGCCGGCAGTTGAAGAGAGGTCATGATAGTGGAGATAATGTTATTCCTATGACTGTTACACTGTGGAAGTCCTCACTTAGTCAGTCTTCCTATTCTCCCCAAAGTCACAAGCTTTTAAAACCAAGGTATTGGTGCTCCCTAACTCCTGTGCATTAGATTTCCTCATTTTCTCAGATACAATTCAACCTTCTTATTGTTCTTCACAATAAACCTGGCCCTTTTGCATTGTTTCTAATTTAGAACAAAAAATACAAACATTAAATATCAAGTAGATTACTTACAGTGTGGAAACAGGCCCTTTGGCCCAACAAGTCCACACCGACCCGCCAAAACACAACCCACCCCCCTACATTTATCCCTTCACCTAACACTACGGGCAATTTAGCATGGCCAATTCACCTCACCTGCACATTTTAAGACTGTGGGAGGAAATCGGAGCACCCAGAGGAAACCCACGCAGACACGGGGAGAATGTGCAAACTCCACACAGACAGTCGCCTGAGGTGGGTAATGAACCTGGGTCTCTGGCGCTGTGAGGCAGCAGTGTTAACCACTGTGCCACCGTGCTGCCTGCTTGGTAGTCACTTGGTAGGAAAGAATTTGTACAATGGTGAAAATACAGATTTGTTGTTGAAGCTTTTCATCATGCACTCATCAGAACAGATGCAAGAATGCCCAATTTCAAATAGAACAACAATTTATACTACATGAGAAAACGGTGCTGTTTGCAATGTTACTCATCATGCTTGTCAATAACACTCTGTGCCTTGTTCTCTGCAAGCTGAAAGAACATGTCAAGGCATTGCACCTACTGGAACTAAACAAAGCATTTGGGGGAAGAATAATTCTCTGGAGCATCCCCGTGGCAATGCCTCAACCAGTCAGAGTTGATTTACTGTCCAGTCAGCACCCTTTTCTCATGCAGCACAAATTGTTGCTCCCTTCGAATAGCATTCTTACTTTTATTATGATGACTGCAAAATCAGAAAATTTTACAATGTCATTAACTCGGTGAAACTCTGTTGCAGAATCTTATAGGGTCCTGACAGATTTAGACTGTGGCAAGATGTGTGACAGAATCACATGAGACATCCAATGAGACCTATCTTCATGTCTGGAGCATCTCGCTCCACATTTGTGCATTTGCTGACCTACGAAGCATGTTTCTCACCTGGCAACAGTGAGTTGCCAATTAAGATGGATGTTTGCGAAATGCTTTGTTAATTGCACAATATGCCTCAGTAATTTTTAGCTTCCTTTCTGACTAAACACATTAAACTCAACATTGAGAGTTCTTGATTTGGGAGTCTGAGCAGGTACCTGGTGTTTGCAGCTCACCACTTGTTCCAAAGGACCTCTGGCACCATTATCTCAGGGTACCTTCTATGGGCACTAACCACATGCACCTCATGTCTGTAGCCATTGGCATCCGACATATGTCAACCTCTAGGTATCCTCATGGCACATCTCTGATCCATGTACAAGATGCTTTTGCACTTCAGTGCTGCAGCAAATGACACTGCATACTCAGGAACATGCACCCAGCTCCAGGCTGCATTAATGGGCTCTTTGTTCATTCTTATTGTGCTCACAATACCCTGCGTTCAATTGCTTTGTGCCACCTCATCCAGCAAGACCTCCAGGTCCCTGCCCATAAAGCAGGACACTAATTTCCTCCTACCTGCTGTATCCAGGACAAATGTCAGGAACCACACTTGACCAAAAGAAATGTGAGATTCAGCCCTTGAGTAATAAATTAATGAAACTTTTGGCTGTGAAATTACATTCGAGTATGCAGTCATTTGATTTTATATTGACATCTTTTGAGAATAATTGATCCTTCTGTTACTTTTTACCTTGATAGGAAAATGCTATAAATGGTGACCATGTTTGGCTGGAGACAAATGTCTCTGGAGATTACTGCTACCTTGGAGAAGAGAACTGTTTAGTAAAGATAACGGTGAGTCACCTCAAGAGAAAAAGAATTGAACTAGAATTGTTAATGAGCTCAAGAAAACCAGATAGTGTACTTAAATAAATAAATAAGATGAAGCAGCATTTCTGAGAAGCATTTTTCGATAAACCACCCCTTACAAAACAATTGTTAATAAATAAGATGGAGCATCTCATACTAAAACTCAATCAAGAAACTAGTTTAAATCTAAATGACTAAATCTGTGTGTGATCCCTATTGAAAATTGTTCAGTAGATCATAGTGGATTGGTGAGACTTATTTTATATGAGCTAGAGAGGGAATTGCATGGTGAAAATCATCAAATAAACCAGAGGATGACTGAAGTTGAGGTAATTAACCAGAAACTAAACAGACTAGCCATATAAATACTGCAGCGAGTAATTCGCCTTCTGCCTCCTCAAAGCCTCTACCATTGACAAGGTACAAGACAGGAATGTGATGGAATACTCAACATTTTCTTGAATGAGTGCAACTCCAGCAACACTTGAAAGGTTTGACACCCTCCAGCCTGTTTGACTGGCACCACATTCATCACCCTCAATATTCACTCCCTTCACCACTGACACAGTGTGTGCTATCTATAAGATAACTCTTCAAGGCTCCTCCAACCTTGTCATTAAATCCACCACCTGCAAGTTCCTCTCCAAGCCATTTACCATTCTGACTTGAATTATGTCACTTTATCTTCACTTTAGCCTAAATCTTTAAAACTCCTTCCCTTACAGCATTATAGTTTACCCATACCCCAAGAACTGCAGCAGTTCAAGAAGGCAGTTCAACACTATCTCCTCATAGGCAGTTAAAAGATGGACAATAAATACAGGCCTAGTCGGTGACACATAAATGAGTAAAAACAAATCAGAACGCTCCCTGGAGAAGATTACTGTACCTTTTGTGATTTTGGATAGATGTTTCAATTTTTGTTTTTACTTTTTTTAATTTTACCTATTTTCATTACAGAAATCAGCTCCAAGGAGAAAGTGTGCTGCTTGCAAAATAATTGTGCACACAGTTTGTGTAGAACAGCTGGAAAAGGTAAGACACAACCTGATCTCTGGCATGAACAGGGCGTCAAGAGCAGAGACAGTTTTTGGAATATAGAGTCATAATTATAGAGATGTACAGCACAGAAACGGACCCTTCAGTCCAACTCGTCCATGCTGACCAGATATCCCAACCACGACACGGTGGCACAGTGGTTGTGGGCGGCACGCTGGCAGAGTGGTTAGCACTGTTGCCTCACGGCGCCAGAGACCCAGGTTCAATTCCCACCTCAGGCAACTGACTGTGTGGAGTTTGCACATTCTCCCCGTATCTGCGTGGGTTTCCTCCGGGTGCTCCGGTTTCCTCCCACAGTCCAAAAATGTGCAGGTTAGGTGAATTGGCCATGCTAAATTGCCCGTAGTGTTAGGTGAAGAGGTAAATGTAGGGGAATGGGTCTGGGTGGATTGCGCTTTGGCGGGTCGGTGTAGACTTGTTGGGCCGAAGGGCCTGTTTCCACGCTGTAAGTAATCTAAAAATCTAGTTGCACTCGGCTCATATCCATCCAAACCCTTCCTATTCAGATATCCATCTAGATGCCTTTTAAGTGTTGCAATTGTATGAGCCTCCACCACTTCCTCTGGCAGCTCATTCCATACATGTACCACCCTCTGTGTGAAAAAGCTGCCCCTTAGGTTTCTTTTATATCTTTCCCCTCTCACTGTAAACCTATGCCCTCTAGTTCTGGATTTCCCCCATCCCAGGGAAAAGACTTTCTGTTTTTTCCTATCCCCGCCCCTCATGATTTTATAAACCTCTATAAGGTGACCCCTCAGCCTCCGACGCTCCAGGGAAAACAGCCCCAGCCTATTCAGTATCTCCCTATAGCTCAAGTCCTCTAACCCTGGTAACATCCTTGTAAATCTTCTCTAAACCCTTTCAAGTTTCACAACATCTTTCTGATTGGAAGGAGACCAGAATTGCATGCAATATTCCAAAAGTGGCCTAACCGATATCCTATACAGCTGCAACATGACCTCCCAACTCCTGTACTCAACACTGACCAATAAAGGAAAGCATACCAAATGCCTTCTTCGCTATCCTATCTACCTGCGACTCTACTTTCAAGGAGCTATGAACCTGCATTAATAGGTCACTTTGTTCAGCAACATTCCCTAGGACCTTACCATTAAGTGTATAAGTCCTGCTAAGATTTGCTTTCCTAAAATGCAGCGCCTCACATTTATCTAAATTAAACTCCATCTGCTACTCCTCAGCCCATTGGCCCATCTGATCAAGATCCCATTGTAATCTGAGGTAACCTTCTTCGCTGTCCACTACACCTCCAATTTTAGTGCTGCAGTTTGCTATCTGTTGCATTTTGTGCAATCTAACATCAGAAAAAGGTAAAGTTCTTACTTTCTTAATGCTGCTAAGTGCTTGATAGGGAGGCAGAAATTCCTAATTGTATATGGAGGGAGTCACAATCATCTGAATTCCTGGTCTCCATGGTTACCAAGCCATACAGGTTTGTTGTCAGGCACAGCATTTAGCAGATTATATACTCCATTTCACTTTGAATTTAAGAGACTGTTTAAAACATAATCATGCCATAGAACCTCACCTTCGTACCAGTGGACATTAGGTTGAAAAACATGCTATCTTTTTGGATGAGGTGTTAAAACTCTGCGTGAGTATAAACAATCCCAGGATACAATTAATCAAAGGTGAGGGGAGCTTTTCTGTGTCCGGGTTTATGCTTATCCTTTAGTTTGCCAGGTTGTCTTTCTACTGGAGTATGGATACACCCTCAGGTGGTACAGCAGTTTGAATGAGACTTTAAATTGGGGGCCCATCTGTTCTCTCAGGCAGATCCTACAATAGTATTCAAAGACAAACAACAGAGGTCTCCAAATATTCAGACCTATATTCCCCTTTCAACTAGAAACAACAAGATTGTCTTGTTGCTCAATATTGCTGAGCATAACATCACCATAATGCTCAACTAATACGATGGCACTTCAGAATAATTCAGTCTCAGAAAAGCACTTTTGACCATTGCTGCAAAAAATGAAGACATATACACATTGGGTTTATCTGTAATGATTAACCTGAGGGTGTTGAATAGTACATTAAGCAATGTGTTAGGTGACCTTTGGAATATTGCATGCAATTCTGGTCTCCTTCCTATAGGAAGGATCTTGTTAGGGTTGGAGGATTTGAGCTATAGGGAGAGGCTGAATAGGCTGGGGCTGTTTTACCTGGAGCGTCAAAGGCGTAGGGATGACCTTATAGAGGTTTATAAAATTATGAGGGGCATGGATAGGATAAATAGACAAAGTCTTTTCCCTCAAGTGGAGGGAGTCCAGAACTAGAGGGCATAGGTTTAGGGTGAGAGGAGAAAGGTATAAAAGGGACCTAAGGGGCAACTTTTTCACGCAGAGGCTGGTGCGTGTATGGAAGGAGCTACCAGAGGAAGTGGTGGAGGCTGGTACAATTGTAGTATTGAAAAGGCATCTGGATGGGTATATGAATAGGAAGGGTTTAGAGGGATATGGGCTAAGTGCTGGCAAATGGGACTAGATTAGGTTAGGATATCTGGTCGGCATGGACGAGTTGGACCGAAGAGTCTGTTAGCGTGCTGTAGTTCTCTATGATTCAATGCAAATCTCCAATGTACCTGAAATTTCATGAATACAGCTTTCAAAGTCGTGTTGTGCTTCCCATAAACACTGGGACTAAGTTGGCAATATATCAGCCTGGTTCTTATGGACACAGACTCTTGATAAACATCCTTTCTAGCCAGCGATTATCAACTTGCTGACATTCATATGTGGATAATTGGGACAGAAATAGATAAACCTTGGACCAAATGCACATAAACTTACAGGTTTTTCTCATACCTTTCATGCAGTAATTCCTCCATTTTTTGTAGGATATAGTTAGAGTGACAGACCCAAAGGAAACATAACCTTATGTTGGAAATTCTTGCTGATTTTGTTTTTATTTAGATCAGTTTCCATTGCAAGCCAACCTACCGGGAGGGAGGTAGCCGTTCTCTCAGAGAAGTAAGTCACTGGCACCTTACAAATCACTGCTCTTACTCATAGATGCTAAGGTATTTGTTAGACAAGTGGAACAAAATTACCTTTGGAATTATCATTGGAATAGCAGTATATAAATAAACATCAATAAATAGAAATAGCTGTTCTATTGACAGTGGTTTTGAGTGAACACATTGTTTACCCTGGTGCTGAATAGTACTAAAAGTTCTAGATTTGATGCACAATGCTTTGAACTGCTGTAGTCTGGTTTGATACCCATTTCCCATCACAACTGCATGACTGCTCCTGGTGTGCGTATTTGCGCATCACCAGGAGAGGACTGGGTTTGGTTGGGCTGCTCCCTTCAGTTGAATAGCTACTGTGGAATGATGGGGCATAGTATTCTAAAAATTATAGCTTACTTTCAGTTTTCAGGAAGGTCATTTGAAAAGAACAATGGTAAATAAATGCCTGGTTGAATTTTGTATTGGTGCAAAGCAGCATGGGGAGGATGAGTTCATCAAGGCACTCACTGTCTATTCCAAACACTTCAAGGGACTGGAGCTGATACCCTGATGTTCCTTGAGCTGTGACGCCCAAGGTATGAGACATGCTGTGTTGGGGGGCCTGTTCTAAAGTGTGCCAAGTTCAATGGCACTACCACCATTGGATATCCTAGGGATTGCTATTGGTAAGACACTGAACTGGACCAGTAAATAAACACAGCAGTTACAAGAGCAGGTCAGAGGCTGGGAATGTTTTGTCAATTAGCCCTCCTCCAGTTTCCCCAAAATCTGTACACCACCTATGAGCCACAAGTCAGGAGTGTGATGGAGCAAGCCCCACGTGCCGGGTGAGTACAGCTCCAACAATACTGAAGAAGCTTGACACCATCCAGGACAAAACAACCCACTTCCTTGGCACCACAACCACCAGCTTCCATTAGGGATGGGCAACAAATGAATCTTGGGTTAAGTCAGACTAAGAAGGCAACTCAATCTTGAGCTGTAAAAAGTGATTATTTAAAATAACATATGATCTCTTCAGCAGAATTTTGTGAGACATCACTGGGTTCACAGACGGCGTCAGGAAGGAAAATGCAAGCAATGCGGGAAGGTATGAAACTATCCACCTGCGCCATTGTTCCATTCTGCCCATTCCATTCTGTGATATCCCCAAATTAGCTTTGCATCTACAATGACTGTAGATTTGCCATTTGTTGTTCCAATACTCGCCCCACTCATCATAACCACTCATTCTCCTCTTGGTGATGTGATTCTTCATCCAAATCCCAATACTGCAAATTCCTATGTGTAATGTCCTATTCCTCTTCCTAATCAAAAACAAAGTAAAGCTTCAAATTATTAGTATGAAGTGTATCATTTGCTATTCCAAATGAATTATTGTTGACGTTTCTCCAATATTGCGTTCACAGAGTACAGAAAAGTAGGCATTGATAATGTCACTAGACTAGTAAACCAGAACCCCAGGAAAATATTCAAATCTGGTGTCAATTTCCTCCACGGCAGATGGTAAAACATGAGTTCAATAGAAGATATTTTTCAAATAAGCTATCATTATGGCGACTATGTAACCACAACCATAGAGTCATACAACATAGAAACCGACCCTTTGTTTCAACTCATCCATGCCAACCAAGTTTCTCAAAACTAAACTGGTCCCACTTGCCTGTATTTGACTCATATTCCCCTAACCCTTTCCTATCTGTCCGAATGTCTTTTAATGTTGTCACTGTACTTGCATCAGGGGGAAAATGAGGACTGCAGATGCTGCAGATCAGAGCTGAAAATGTGTTGCTGGAAAAGCGCAGCAGGTCAGGGAGCATCCAAGGAGCAGGAGAATCGACGTTTCAGGCATGAGCCCTTCTTCAGGAATGAGGAAAGTGTGTCCAGCAGGCTAAGATAAAAGGTAGGGAGGAGGGACTTGGGGGGCGGGCGTTGGAAATGCGATAGGTGGAAGGAGGTCAAGGTGAGGGTGATAGGCCAGAGTAGGGGTGGGAGCGGAGAGGTCAGGAAGATTGCAGGTTAGGAAGGCGGTGCTGAGTTCGAGGATTTGACTGAGACAAGGTGGATGAAAGATCAGTCCTCAGCAGAGGCCTCACCTTCATTCCCCTACGCTCTTGGATTAACGAGTTCAACACGCGGCGAAACATCGAACAATTCTTCCGCCGCCTTCGTATCCATGCCTACTTCTTCAACCAGGATTCTCGCCCACCCTCTGACAATCCCTTCTCCCGCCTCCAGCACACCCCATCCACCTGGCCCCCCCTGCTGGCCTCTTACCTGCCAACTGCCGCCACGACATTAACCACCTCAACCTCTCCACCCCTCTCACCCACTCCAACCTCTCACCCTCGGAACGTGCAGCCCTCCACTCCCTCCGTTCCAACCCCAACCTCACTATCAAACCAACAGACAAGGGAGGCGCGGTAGTAGTTTGGCGCACTGACCTTTACACCGCTGAGGCTAAACGCCAGCTCGCGGACACCTCCTCCTACTGCCCCCTTGACCATGACCCCACCTCCCACCACCAAACCATCATCTCTCAGACCATCCATAACCTCATCACCTCAGGGGATCTCCCATTCACCACCTCCAACCTCACAGTCCCACAACCTCGCACCGTCCGTTTCTACCTCCTGCCCAAAATCCACAAACCTGACTGCCCCGGCCAACCCATTGTCTCAGCCTGCTCCTGCCCTACCGAACTCATCTCTGCATACCTCGACACGGTCCTGTCCCCCTTAGTCCAAGAACTCCCCACCTACGTTCGGGACAACACCCATGCCCTCCACCTCCGCCATGATTTTCGCTTCCCCGGCCCCCAACGGCTTATCTTCACCATGGACATCCAGTCCCTGTATACCCCCATCCCCCATCACAAAGGACTCAAAGCCCTCCGCTTCTTCCTTTTCCATCGTACGAACCAGTACCCTTCCACTGACACCCTCCTTCGACTGACTGAACTGGTCCTGACCCTGAACAACTTCTCTTTCCAATCCTCACACTTCCTCCAAATGAAAAGAGTAGCCATGGGCACCCGCATGGGCCCCAGCTATGCCTGCCTCTTTGTAGGATATGTGGAACAGTCCATCTTCCACAGCTACACTGACACCACCTTTTCCTCTGCTACACCGATGACTGTATCGGCGCTGCCTCGTGCTCCCACAGGGAGGTTGAACAGTTCATCCACTTTACCAACACCTTCCACCCTGACCTCAAATTCACCTGGACCGTCTCAGACTCCTCCTTTCCCTTCCTAGACCTCTCCATTTCTATCTCAGGCGACCGAATCAACACGGACATTTACTATAAACCGACCAACTCCCACAGCTACCTAGACTACACCTCCTCCCACCCTGCCCCCTGTAAAAACGCCATCCCATATTCCTAATTCCTTCGTCTCCGCCACATCTGTTCCCAGGAGGACCAGTTCCAATACCATACAACCCAGATGGCCTCCTTCTTCAAAGACCGCAATTTCCCCCCAGAGGTGATCGACGATGCTCTCCACCGCATCTCCTCCACTTCCCGTTCCTCCGCCCTTGAGCCCCGCCCCTCCAATCGCCTCACCTACCACACCACCAACCTCCATATACATCGTATCATCTGTCGTCATTTCCGCCACCTCCAAACGAACCCCACCACCAGGAATATATTTCCCTCCCCTCCCATATCAGCATTCCGAAAAGACCACTCCCGCTGTGACTCCCTCGTCAGGTCCACACCCCCCACCAACCCAACCTCCACTCCCGGCACCTTCCCCTGCAACTGCAAGAAATGCAAAACTTGTGCCCACACCACCCCCCTTACTTCCCTCCAAGGCCTCAAGGGATCCTTCCATATCCGCCACAAATTCACCTGCACCTCCACACACATCATTTACTGCATCTGTTGCACCCGATGTGGCCTCGTCTATATTGGGGAGACAGGCCGCCTACTTGCGGAACGTTTCAGAGAACACCTCTGGGACACCCGGACCAACCAACCCAACCACCCCGTGGCTCAACACTTCAACACCCCCTCCCACTCCACCAAGGACATGCAGGTCCTTGGACTCCTCCATCGCCAGACCATCTCCAACACGACGGTTGGAGGAAGAGCGCCTCATCTTCTGCCTAGGAACCCTCCAACCACAAGGGATGAAATCAGATTTCTCCAGTTTCCTCATTTCCCCTCCCCCCACCTTGTCTCAGTCAAATCCTTCGAACTCAGCACCGCCTTCCTAACCTGCAATCTTCTTCCTGACCTCTCCGCCCCCACCCCCACTCCGGCCTATCACCCTCACTTTGACCTCCTTCCACCTATCGCATTTCCAACACCCGTCTCCCAAGTCCCTCCTCCCTACCTTTTATCTTAGCCTGCTGGACACACTTTCCTCATTCCTGAAGAAGGGCTCATGCCTGAAACGTCAATTCTCCTACTCCTTGGATGCTGCCTGACCTGCTGCGCTTTTCCAGCAACACATTTTCAGCACTGTACCTGCATCTACCACTTCCTCTGGCAGTTCATTCCACGTAAGAACCACTCCCTGTGTGAAAAGGATGCCTCTCAGCTTCCTTTTAAATCTTTCTCTTCTCACCTTAAAAATAATCTCCTGAGTTTTGAACTCATCCACCCTAGGGAAAAGACCTTTGCTTTCATCTTAGCTATGCCCCTCATTGTTTTAATAACTTCTATAAAAGTCAACCCTCAACTTTCTGTATTCCAATGAGAAAAGTCCCAGTCTATCCTTATAACTCAAACCCTCCAGTTCCAGCAACATTCTGGTAAATCTTTTCTGCATGCTCTCCAAATTAATAATATCCTTCCTATAGCAAGGCAACCCACACTGTACACAGTACTCCAAAAGTGGTCTCACCAATTTCTTGTACAACCTCGACATAACATCCTAACAGCTATACTCAATTGTAGGAGCAATGAAGGCAAGCCTGCTAAATGCCTTCTTAACCACCCTCTCTACCTGCAACTCAACTTTCAAAGAACAATGGTTATGACATGGGGTAAATCCCTTTGCTAATTTAAACCCGACACACAGGGAAGCTTACCTCATGTCATAATCTGTTAAATTTTGAGAGGCAAAGAACTTTCCCAGATTTCACTATTTAAAGTAAAAATTAACAATTTTATTCTTTAAGTCCAACAGAGAACATTAAAACCATAACTATTTACAACTCCTTTCTCTTAAAACTTTTACCTCCCACTCTACAATACTGGTCTGATAAATTCCCTCTTAAACTTACGGCAATTCAACTTCAAACCCAGTTGTCGTCTTCAGATGTCAAATGTCTGCTGTAGATTTCTCTAGGTCAGTTTCTGTCTTCTGCTGCACAAATTTCTTATGGACAGGTACCTTTCAGTGAGCTATTCTGCTGGCAGTCTTTACTTCTGGGTGCTCTTTGCTGTTTTCGCCCTAACTGTTCAAAATGTCCAATTTCATACCCCAAAACATCGGATCATTTCATTGGTTTGATGTCATCCCAAACAGTGAAATTCAAATTCGATTGGATTTTGGTATCTGGGGCATAATTTAAACTGTTTGGCCTAATTTGATTTTTTTTTCCCATGGCAACACAATCCCAGCTATTTGTTTCAACCAAGTGTTACATTTTAAATTGTTCAGCACACTCTGTGCTTTCAGTCAGTCCTTACCAGCTTCCTCTCTCTCTTAGACATACAGTACACGTACACCTTCATAACACTATATACTTGAACTCCTAGGTCTCTCTGTTCAACAACACTACCCCTGGCTCAACCATTAACTGTACAAGTCATGCTCTTGCTTGTTTTCCAACATGTAATACTTTGCATTTATCCAAATTAAACTTTATCTGCCACTCCTCAGCCTATTGGCCCCAATTAATCAAGATCTCTTTGCAATCTTAACCTTCTTCACTGTCGACTATACCACCAATTTTCATGTCATCTGCAAATTTATTATCCATGCCTCCTGAATTCTCATCCAAATCGTTTATATAAATGACAAACAAAAGTAGACCCAGCACTGATCCCTGTGGAACATTGCTGGTGCAGGCCTCCAGTTTGAAGAACAATCCTGCACCACCACTCTCTCTCTCCTACCGTCAAGCCAATCTTGTATTTAATTGCCAAGTTCTCCCTGACTCCCATGTTATGTAACTTAAATAATTAGTCTATCATGTGGAACCTTGTCAAAGACTTTACTAAAATCCGTGTAGACAACATCTACTACTCTGCCCACATCAATCTTTTTGGTTATGTCCACAAAAAACTCAATCAAGTTTGTGAAACATGCCTTTTCACGCATAAAGCCATGCTGACTATCCCAAATCCGTCCTTTCCTCTCCAAATGCACGTAAATCCTATCTTTCAGAATCCCTTCCAAGAACTTACCCATCACTGATGTCAGTCTCACAGGTCTGTAGCTCCCAGTCTTCTTCTTACAGCATTTCTTAAATAAAGGTACAACATTAGTCACCCTCCAGTCTTCTGGCATCTTGCCCACGGCTGTAGATGATACAAATCTCTCTGCTAGGGGCCTCACAATTTCTTCCCTAACTTCCTAGGTCAATGTCCTGGGATACACTTGATCAGGTCCCAGCGATTAATCCAACTTTTTGTTCTTTAAAAGCTCCAGAATTTCCTCTTTTGTAATATGGACTGTTTACAAGACATCAATATCAATTTCCCAACGTTCCCTAGCCTCCATTTCTTTCTGCACAGTAAAAATTGTTGCGAAATATACATTCAGTGTCTCTCCCATTTCCAATGGTTCCACACACAAATGACCTCATTGATCTTTAAGGAGCCCTGTTCTCTCCCTTGTTGCTCTTTTGCTCTTAATCTACTTGTAAAATCTCTTTGGATTATCCTTAACCTTATCTGCCAAAGCTATCCCATATTCCCCTTTTGCCTTCTTGATTTTCCCATTTAAGAATGCTCCCAAACCTCAAATACTTTTCAAGAGTTTCACTTGATCCCAGTTGTCTATACCTAATAAAAGATTCCTCCTTATTCTTTATTCAATATCTCTATTCATTCACTGTTACTTTCTCTTACCATCCTGACCCTTCATTTTAACAGGAACATAATGCCAATTGTTGTAAACACATATCTGGTTCATTAATGTGCTTTGAGGAAAGAAATCTTCTGTCCTTACCAGGCCCAGTCCACAGGTGACTTCAGAATCATAGCAATGTAGTTGACTCTTAACTTCCCTCAAGGCAATTAGAGATAGCCAATAAATGCTAACCTAGCCCATGTTCCATGAGTGTATCATATTCTGGTACTTTGATACATAATTGTGCTGTAGCTGCTTCTGAGTGGTATTCTTTATCAGAGAAAATCCTCCTTATAATCTTATTTCATCTGGTGTCTAAAGCCATTGATGTTTTCAGTGTTGAAACAATTACTACATGGGAATGCCAGTGTGGAGAATAATATTAGGGAGTGTCACAGGCTCTCCAAAGGATCAAAGAGTGGAGTGAATGATGTAGCTTTTAAGGGATAACTCTTGGATCTCCCTTAGTTTCCAAGTCTCAGGAACAGCTCCAGCCCATTTGGAAATTTGGATGTGTGCTGGGCTGGCAGGGTTACTCACACCCTCTGAACAGTTAGCAGTTCACCAATGGCATGCCAATGAAATCTGAACAAGAAGATGATTTGGGCCACAGACAGCTCATGTGAGAGACCCAATACATCCAGCAGAGTGGTTAGCTGAAATGAACCCTTCAACGTGAAGGTGCTCCAAATGTGTTTTCAGATTTCTTTGGGAGGATGTGACCAACACCTCTTTTAGTAGCTCTACTGTTTCTAATTGTCTGTAAATTGCAATCTTTTTTATTTTGCAGGGTTTCCAACAAAAGTTTTCATTCCACACTAAGGAAATCATCGCCATCAGCTGCTCCTGGTGCAAGCAGGCAGTAAGTAGCTGTCGCAGTTTAACATTCCAAGTTTGGAGAACTTACATTTTTCCACAATACTTTAAAATGTATTTAATTCAAGTTTTTGTGAAAATGTCTGGAGTGGTTTCTTTAAAAGAATTTATTGAAAGTTCACTGTGGACATTGGAGATTTATTTAACAAGTTTTCTGGAAACCACATGACTAGAGATAATTTCTGGATTTGCTGTAAATCCCTGTTTTGATCAATGACCAGTGTGAAGAGGTTCTTACCTTATTTGGCTCAGTTGGAAGAAAACTTGCTAAGAACAAGCTGCCCAGCTGATCTCTTTCACTTCTGACAAGAAAACCTTCTTGCTGAGTTCAGGGTGAAACCAATTTGTTCTTTGAGAGAGTGATTGAAGAAACAACTCAACGTCATAGTTGCTGAGCAAGCTGAGTCTGCAAGACTTCGGCGATAATCATGGCTGTTTAGTGACATGGCCACACTAGCCAGAAAATCACAGCAACAAACTGCCAAGAAATCTGGTTCTTTCTCCATTTTCTGAAGAGTGTGTTTTGCAGATTTTAAAGGGATAACCATTTATACTTCTATATTTGTGTGTGTGCACACGCATCCAATTGTTGCAGATTTTGTTTTGACAATAAAGCAATAACAGTCTTTATTAAGAAACCTGGTTGATATATTTTGTTATTTGAAAGAATCATCTTGGTAACTGGAAAAAATATTTCACTCCTCCAGCCTCAGTTGTAAGGTAAAACTGATTCCCAATGCAGTCAAAATTGGAACCGGGATACTAATAATTGGAAAATGATGAAAAAAATTCAGGTTTCTTACTCATTACTATTATTATCAAAATAACTTTGGCAATTGCGTGGGGATATTTCTCTTTGAACGATTTGCGAAGAATTACCATGATTAAGCTAATTGAATTGACTGGGAAGTTAGATGAGCGTTAAAAGTAGAGGCTAGAAAGATAAGCACAACTGATGTAATTGCACATTTGTAATTAGGAGAACAGAAACACAAATCAGATGATGAGTTAATTGAGTTAACGAGATTTCAATAGCAATTTTTAAATTTTAATTTGATTTGATTTATCATTGTCGCATATCCTGAGATACAGTGAAAAGTATTGTTTTGCATGCTATCCAGACAAATCATACCTTACATATGTACATCAGGGTAATAGAACAGTATGCAGTGTTACAGCTACAGAGAAGGTGCAGAGAAAGGTCAACTCTCATATGAGGTCTGTTCATTAGTCGGATAACAGCAAATGAAGTCGCTTGAGCAGGAGGAGAAATGGAAATTAAAATAATTGAACTTGAAGAAGAAACATTCAAAGCACAAAAAGAGTGAGCACTTGAGGGAGGATAAAGAAAAAGAATTTAGCAGTTAGAGCTAGAATTTAAAGTGTAGAAAATGGTCAGGGAGAGAGAATACCAACTTAAAGGAAGACAAATCTGACTCCAGGGAACATTCTCACAGGCAGGTCAGAATCTAATCCAAGATCCAGAGTGGAACAGTTAAAATTTTTAAATTACCTTCCCAAGATTTGATGAAATGGACGCAGAGGCATTTTTCATTTCATTTGAAAAGATAACTAAGCAGTTGGGGCCATTAAAAGAAAATCTGACATTGTTCATGTAAAGCAGGCTATTTGAAAGAGCTCATCATGTTATGCCTTGCTTTCTGAGGATACTTCCGTGGATCGAGGTGTGAAAACAGCTTATTCTTGGTGCATAGGAGTTGGTCTCCGAGGCTGACAGGCAGAAATTTCAGAATATCCAGTAGAAGCCTGGAAAAATAGAATTTGAGGTGAAGCAAAAAAACTTTGACTGTTGAACACAGGTCTTAAAAAGGTGGAAACCACGTTTGTGAACTTTAGGAAATAATTGTCTGAGGAGAATTTGAAAATTCATTTCATCCAATAGTAAAAAAAAATCACCAGGAATTCAGAAGATTGCAATGGGAAAACCAGTAGCTGAGATGGCTGGTGATTATGCACTGGCCCTCAAGTCCATCATGTTCCTTCAGCCACCTCAACCCAAAAAGATGCACGAGAACTTCAGGACTTCTAATATCAGTGGTAGGGAATCAACTGGAGCAAGTAGAGAAGAAGAAAATTAATCTCCATTCAGGCAGATAAGGTTTGATCAGGCATAGCCTAACAAATGTGGTGGAATTTTTCCCAGAGGTCATTAAGTATTTGAATGATGGCAAGGCAGTTATAGAATCATGGAGTCACACAGCACAGAAACAATCCAACTCGTCCATGCTGACCAAGTTTCCCAACAAAGTTACTCCATTTGTCTGCATTTGGCTCATACACCTTTAAACCTTTCCTATTCATGTATGTATCCAAATGTCTTTTAAATTGTTGTAACTGTACCTGCATCTACCACTACTTCTGGCAGTTCATTCCACTTTCCAGCTTAAAAATATGCTCCCCTAGTTTTGAACTCTCCCACCCTAACCCATGAATTATGTAACTGGCTGCTGTTGTTTATTATTTGCTAACCATCCTGTTCAGAGATGTTATTACACACATCTAAAACAGGTGTACTTTAACCCAGACCTCCTGGCCTAGTGGAAAGGACACTACCACTGTACCGCAAGAGGGCCATATTGATGAAGTTTATAGTTTGAGTGGATTTTAGCAAGCCCCTTAACAAGGTCTCATGGGAAACTGAAAAAGAAGGTAAAATCTCACATAATCCAGGGTGTGGCGATGCTGATGTTGGACTGAGGTGGACAAAGTCAGAAGTCATAACATACCAGTTTATAGGCCAACTGGTTATTAGAAATCACAAGCATTCTGAGCACTGCTCCTTCATGAGGTGAAGCAGTGGGAAGAGGTACAGGCACAGAATTTATATGCACAGAGATAATGGCAAAATAATCCCAGGTAATTAAGAGTGTCAAAATATAAATACAAATAGTGTGAGTGGATTGGCAACAGGCTGAATAGCAAGTGAAGGGATGACCTGTGTGTTATGGACCACACCAGACCCCCTCAAAATATTTTGACAAGGTAGCCTAGACCCTAACATTTCCTTATTTAAAGTAGATGTGAAGTTCATGTTCCAGATGTGATGCAACTGGTGAAACTACCTGAAGTTAAGCAGAACACAATTTATTTAAATACTGTAGTTAAAATACAAACAAAAGGAAGAGGAATTTAGAATAACTTAATTATTAGAAAACTTATCCGAATAGTAGATACAATACTCATTACTAATTAACTGTTCTAATATAGTAACATCCCATAAACACATCCCTTGACAATAAGGTAAATTCAGACACAGATTCTTAAATGCAATTCCCCAATCCAGGAGGAAACAATATTAAGAGAGATTTCAAAGAATGTAGCAGCTAGGAATCATTTACTGAAGCTTCCAACTCTCCTGGGATCCGAAAGCTACCAACTGCTACAGATAAAAACTACTAGAAAGCCTGGGCTGAGAGAACTGGCCACACTGGATGTAGGTTTGCTCGCTGAGCTGGAAGGTTCATTTTCAACGTTTGTCACCATACTAGATAACATCTTCAGTGAGCCTCTGGATGAGGTGGTGTAGCCCGCTTTCTATTTATATGTTGTGGTTATGTTCGCCGAGCTGGGAATTTGTATTGCAGACGTCTCGTCCCCTGTCTAGGTGACATCCTCAGTGCTTGGGAGCCTCCTGTGAAGCACTTCTGTGATCTTTCCTCCGGCATTTGTAGTGGTTTGAATCTGCCGCTTCCGGTTGTCAATTCCAGCTGTCTGTTGCAGTGGCCGGTATATTGGGTCCAGGATGATGTGCTTATTGATTGAATCTGTGGATGAGTGCCATGCCTCTAGGAATTACCTGGCTGTTCTCTGTTTGGCTTTTCCTATAATAATAGTAGTGTTGTCCCAGTCAAATTCAAAACCAATGTAGTGTACAAAATCCCATGCAAGGACTGCACAAAACACTACATAGGACAAACAGGAAGACAGCTAACGATCTGCATCCATGAACACCAACTAGCCACGAAATGACATGACCAGCTATCCTTAGTAGCCATACATGCAGATGACAAGCAACATGAATTCGACTGGGACAACACTACTATTATAGGACAAGCCAAACAGAGAACAGCCAGATAATTCCTAGAGGCATGGCACTCATCCACAGATTCAATCAATAAGCACATCGACCTGGACCCAATATACTGGCCACTGCAACAGACAGCTGGAAATGACAACCGGAAGCGGTAGATTCAAACCACTACAAATGCCGGAGGAAAGATCACAGAAGCGCTTCACAGGAGGCTCCTTAGCACTGAGGATGTCACCTAGACAGGGGATGAAACGTCTGCAACACAAATTCCCAGTTCGGTGAACAGAACCACAACAACGAGCACCTGAGCTACAAATCTTCTCACAAACTTTCTATTTATATGTTTGCGTTTCCTTGGGTTGGTGACGTCATTTCCAGTGGTGATATCATTTCCTGTTCTTTGTCTCAAGGAGTGGTAAATGGGATCCAAGGCAATGTGTTTGTTGATAGAGTTCCAGTTGGAATGCCATGCTTCTAGGAATTCTCATACATGCCTGTTTGGCTTGGTCTAAGATGGATGTGTTGCCCCAGTCAAAGTGAGGTCCTTCCTTATCTGTACATAAGGATACTAGTGAGAGTGGGACATGTCTTTTTGTGGCTAGTAAATAACATTAGTTTTGCTTGCTGTCTGTGTAGGGTCTTTCAAGTTCATTAGCTGCTGTTTTACTGTATTGGTGGGTTTGTGGGCTACCATGACGCCAAGGGGTCTCACCATAAGAAATGACATCACCACTGGAAATGACATCACCAACTGAAGGAAACCCAAACATATAAATAGAATGCGGGCTACATGACCGCTTTGTCCGGAGGCTCACTGAAGATGTTACCTAGCATGGTGTCGAAATGTCTGAAAACCAACCTTAGAGCTCAGCGAGCAAACCTACATCCAGGATCTTAATCTGAGCTACAAATCTTCTCAAAACCCGTTAAAACTGCCACTTCCCTTTCATTATTATAACTGTTCTTAAAAAAACCTAAAGGCCTTCTAAATTGTTGACTTAGGCTGTCACTAATAGCCAGTTCAGCATCTCTGACTTTGCAACCTCCCTTTAAAAATCCTAGGACAAAATAACCTTTTTAAAGTGATAGCATCGTAACATAGCCGATTAATAATTACACAAAGTCAAAAATAGGATGGTACTAAAAACAAACCAAATGGCTGGAAAAACATGAGAAGTATAAAGAGGCACACGAGAGTCTAAACAAAGTAGCAAGTAATCTAAAACTGTACAAACTAATTAACGTAGAGAGATAATCACAAGCTATCGAGATGATGGTGTCAAAAGAGAACAGTAAGGAAGATTTTATACGGAACAGTATGGTGAGGTTACATGTGTCGCAAAATGAAGCCAAGATCTCAGTTACGGCCATCCTCATGGGTACTGGCTATCAGTTTCTGCTCAGCAATTTTGCGTTGCTGTATATCTTGAAGGCCGCCTTGGAGGACACTTACCTGAAAATCAGAAATTGAATGTCCTTTACTGCTGAAGTGTTCCCCAACTGACGATAATCTGGCACATCTTGCAGAGGTTACTGTAGCAAGGTTGTGTGCTGGGTAGTTTGCTGCAAATAATGGTCTGTTTGAGATTAGGCAGCTATTTAAGGCGAGAAGTCGAGGCATTGGGATGACCTTGGTGTGACGTTTGTTGTTGTTCAGTTGTTGGTAGACCTCTTTGTGGGACAGTCATAGAGATTTACAATACAGAAACAGACCTTGGGTCCAACTCGTCCGTGCTGACCAGATATCCTAATCTAATCTAGTCCAATTTGCCAGTAGTTGGCCCATAACCCTCTATTCATACACCCATCCAGATGTTTTTAAATGTTGTAATTGTACCAGCTTCCACCACTTCGTCTGGCAGCTCATTCCATACACACACCACCCTCTGCATGAAACAGTTGCGCCCTCAGTCACTTCTTAAAGTTTCCTCTCTCACCTTAAATCTATGCCCTCCCATTTTGAACTCCCCCCATCTCTGGGAAAAGATCTTGTCTATTTGCCCTATCCAGGCCCCTCATGATTTAAAAAACCTCAATTAGGTCACCCCTCAGCCTCTGACACTCTGAGGAAAATATCCTAGCCTATTCAGCCTGTCCCTCAACCCTGGCAATGTCCTTGTAAATTTTTTCTGAACCCTTTCAAGTTTCACAACACCCTGCCGATAGCAATGAGGCCAGAACTGAACACAGTATATTAATAGTGGCCAAACTAATGTCCTTTACAGCCGCAACATGACCTCCCAATTCCTATACTCAAATGCACTGGCCAATAAAGGAAAGCATACCAAATGCTTTCTTCACTGTCTATTGACCTGCAACTTCACTTTCAAGGAACTGTAAAACTACATTCCAAGGTCTCTTTGTTCAGCAACATTTCCCAAGCTCCTATTGTTAAACATAGAACATAGAACAGTACAGGCTCTTCAGCCCTCAATATTGTGCCCACCTTTTATCCTATTCTAAGATCAAACTAACCTACATAACCTTCATTTCACTATCATCCATGTGCCTATCCAATAGTCGCTTAAATGTCCCTAATGTATCTGACTCCACTACCACTGCTGGCAATGCTTTCCACACACCCACCACACTGTGTAAAGAACCTAAGTCTGACTTCTCCCTCAAACCTTATACCAATCACCTTAAAATTTAGCCTTCTCATGATGGCCATTTCCACCCTGGGAAAATGCCCTGGTTATCCACTCAATCTATGCCTGCCATCATCTTGTACATCTCTATCAAGCCACTTTTCATTCTTTTTTGCTCAAATGAGAAAAGCCCTAGCTCCCTCAACCTTTCTTCACAAGACATGCCCTCTAGTCCAAGCAGCATTCTGGTAAGAATTTCCTCTGCACCCTCTCTAAAGCTTCCACATCCTTCTTATAATGAAGCAACCAGAACTGAACACAATATTCCAAGTGTGGTCTAACCAGGGCTTTATAAAGCTGCAGCATAACTTTGCGACTATTAAACTCAATCCCCCTGTTAATGAAAGACAACACACCATATGCCTTCTTAACAACCCTATCAACTTGGGTGGTAACTTGGGGGATCTATGGACATGGACCCCAAGATCCCTCTGTTCTTCCACACTGCCAAGAATCCTGCCTTCAACCCTGTAATCCGCATTAAAATTCTAACCTCCAAAATGAATCACTTCACACTTTTCCAGGTTGAACTCCATCAGCCACTTCTCAGCCCAGCTCTACATCCTGTCAATGTCCCGTTCCAAACTACAACAGTCCTTCACACTATCCACAACTCCACCAACCTTAATGTCATTGGCAAACTTACTAACCCATCTCCTCTCCAAGGACTTGCACTTCCTCATCCAAGTCATTTATAAAAACCACAAAGAGCAGAGGTCCTAGAACAGATCCCTGTGGAACAACACTGGTCACCGAGCTCCAAGCTGAATACTTTCCATCTACTACCACCCTCTGTCTTCTATGGGCCAGCCAATTCTGTATCCAGAGAGCCACATTTCCCTGTATCCCATGTCTCCTTACTTCCTGAATGAACCTACCATGGGGAACCTTATCAAACAACTTGCTGAAATCCTTATACATCACATCCACAGCTCTACCTTCGTCAAACTGTTTTGTCACATCCTCAAGGAATTCAGTAAATTTTGTGAGGCATGACCTACCCTCACAAAGCCATGCAGGCTATCTCTAATCAAGCTATGCTTTTCCAAATAATCTTTAATCCTGTCTCTCAGAACCCTCACCAATAATTTGCCCATCACCAACGTAAGACTAACTGGTCTGTAATTCCCAGGGTTATCCCTATTTTGAAAAAGGGAATAACGTTTGCCATCCTCCAATCATCTGGTACTACTCTAGTGGACTGTGAGGATGCAAAGATCATAGCCAAAGGCACAGCAATCTCTTCCCTCACCTCCTATAGTAACCTTGGGTATATTCTATCTGGGAGAAAATGAGGACTGCAGATACCGGAGTACCAGAGTTGAAAAATGTGGTGCTGGAAAAATACAGCAGGCCAGGCAACATCCGAGGAGCAGGAGAATCGACGTTTCGGGCATAAGCCCTGAAGAAGGGCTTATGCCCGAAACGTCGATTCTCTATATCCTATCTGGCCCAAATGACCTATCTATCCTCATGTTTTTCAAAATTTACAGCACATCCTCCTTCTTAATATCAACCTGTTTGAGCATGTCAGCTTGTTTCATGCTGTCATCGCAAGCGATAAGGTCCCGCTCACTAGCGAATACTGAAGCATGTTTTCATTAACAGCCTCCCCTACCTCCCCTGACTCTTGGCACAAGTTCCCTCCACTATGCCTGATTGGCCCTACCCTCACTCTGGCCATCCTCTTGTTCCTCACATAAGTGTAGAATGCTTTGGGGTTTTCCTTAATCCTACCCACCAAGGCTTATTCATGGCTCCTTCCAGCTCTCCTCAGTTTGTTCCTGGCCAACCTGTGACCCTCTAGAGCCCTGTCTGATCCTTTCTTCCTCAAGCTTAAGTAAGCTTCCTTCTTCCTCTTGACTAGATGTTCCACATCTCTTGTAATCCAAGGTTCCTTCCCCCTACCAAATCTTCCTTGTCTCAGTGGGACAAACCTATCCAGCACTCGCAGCAAGTGCTCCCTAAACAACCTCAACATTTACGTTGTGCATTTCCCTGAGAACATCAGTTCCTAATTTGTGCTCCACAGTTCCTGCCTAATAGCATTGTAATTCCCCCTCCCCCAATTAAATACTTTCCCATCCCATCTGTTCCCATTGCTCTCCATGACTACAGGAAAGGTCAGGGAATTGTGATCACTATCATCGAAATGCTCACCCACCGAGAGATCTAACACCTGGCCTGGTTTGTTGCCAAGCACCAAATCCAATATGGCCTCCCCTCTAGTTGGACTATGTATTTGGTCAGGAACTCTTCATGGACACATCTAACAAAGTCTGTTCCATCCAAACCATTTGCACTGTGGAGGTTCCAATCAATATCAGGGAAGTTGAAGTCACCCTTGACGACAACCTGGTAACTTCTGTATCTTTCTAAACTCTGCCTCCCAATAAAGTGACTGCTCCTTTTCTGTTTCTGACTTCCATCCATACTGACACAGTAGACAAACCTTCCTCAATGGCCTCCCTTTCTGCAGCTGTGATACTATCCCCTGATTAGTAATGTCACTCTCCCACCTCTTTTATTTCCCCCTTCCTATTCCTTTTGAAACATCTAAAAGCTAGTACATCCAACAACCATTCCTGCCACTGTGATATCCAGGTTTCTGTAATGGTCACAACATCGTAGTTCCAAGTACTGATCCATGCTCCTGACACTTCTTGCATTAAAATAGACACACTTCAACCCATTAAACTGACTGCAACTTTGCCCCATCAAACATCTATCCTTCCTTAAGGGTGTAAGTCCCATCCTGATTTGGCTTTCCAAAATACAGCACCTCACATTTATCTAAATTAAACTCCATCTTCCACTCCTCAGCCATTGACCCAGCTGATCTCTGAGGTAACCTTCTTCGTTGAACACTTTATCTCCAATTTTAGTATTATCTGCAAACTTACTAACCAGTCCATTCTATTCTGTATTCTTTGTTGTCCAGTACTTCCCCAGAGTGGAGTAACTACATCATGTTCTTTGCAGCCTTCAACATGTCATTAATGATGAATATCTTGCTCAGGCCATTTATACTAACATCACACATGGGAACACAGCGCACCACATACACAGTACATACTCATGTGACTCAGCCAATGTTGTCCACTTCAGAGGTTGCAGGAAAGGATGGTAAATCATTGAGACCATCCAGATGCTACGACAATGGATGAATGGACACCACACAACAATCGCCAAGCAGTAGTGTTCTCTCCCAGTTGGGGAACACTTTAGCAGTCAAGGACATTCAGCCTCTGATCTTCGGGTAATCGTCCTCCCAGGTGGCCTTCGAGATACACAACAACACAGGATTGCTGAACAGAAACTAAAAGCCAAGTTCCGTAACCATGAGGACGGCCTTAACAATGATCTTGGGTTCATGTCATGCTATATGTAACCCCACCAGACTGTTCTGTATAAAATCTTCCTTACTGTTTTGACACCATCACCTTGATAACTTGTTATTATCTCACTATCTTAATTAGTTTGTACAGTTTTGAATTACTTGCTACTTTGGTTAGACTCTTATACCATTTGGTTTCTCTCTAGCACCATCCTATTTTTGACTTTTTGTAATTATAAATCGGATCTTAGGTCACCCCTTCACTTGCTATTCAGCCTGTTGACACTCCACTCATGCTATTTGTATTTGTATTTATCTTTTGACATTCCTAATTACCTGGAATTGTCGTGCCATTATCGCTCAGCTTATAAATTCTTGGGATACTTGTCCATAAATCCCTGAAAGTGGTAGGAAAGTTTAATAGGTTAGTTGAGAAAGCATATGGGATGCTTATTTTTTTAATTATGGTATAGCTTATAAGAGCAGGGAGGTGATGTTGGAGCTGTGCAGATCTTTGTTTAGGCCACAGCAAGAGTACAGTGTGCAGTTCTGGTCATTACATTATATCATAGAAGCCCCAGTGTGGAAGCAGGCCATTTAGCCCATCAAGTCCACACCAACCCTCTGAAGAGCATCTCATACAGACCCACACCTTGCACTAACCCTGCATTTCCCAGCTTGTATGTTTCCTGGGCAGTATGGGCAATTTAACATGGCCATTCCATCTAATCTTTGTACTGCAGGAGAAAACTGGAGCACCAGGAGGAAACCCATGCAAATGTGGGAAGAATCTAAAACCTCCACACAGACACTTGTCCAAGGGCAGAACTGAACCTAAGTCTCTGACATGTGAGGCAGCAGTGCTGACCACTGAGCCATTGTGCCGTCCCTATAGAAAGAATGTGATTACAAAGTGGGGGGGGGGGGGGGGGGGGGGGGTGCAAAGAAGATTCACTAGGAGGTTGTCTGGGTTGGAACATTTCAACTATGAAGAGAGCTGGATATGTTTGGGGTTTTTACTTTGAAGCAGAGAAGGTTGAAGAGGGATCTGTTGGAGATATAGGGATCTGATATAAGGTTGAGGGGCATGGACATGGTGAATAGGAAACAGCTGTTCTCCCTAGTCAAAGGGTCAATAGCATAGAAGCATAATTTCATAGCAAAAGGAAGGAAGTTTAAAGGGGATTTGTGGAAAACCGTTTCACCCTGAGGATGGTGGGGGTCTGGAAATGCATTGCCTGGGAGGATAGTTGAGGCAGGAAACCTCACAAATTTTACAAAGTACTTGGATAAGTACTTGAAGTATCACAACATTCAAGGCTTACTGTGGGAAAGTGGGACAATGTAGGAAGTAGTATATTTTTGGTGGTATGGCCTTGGTGGGCAGAAGGGCCTCTTCTGTACTGCATGATCCTATGACTTTCTGACTGTTGATAGCACTTTAATGCAGGAGGCCATTACTGGTACTGGCAGCAGCTTCATACATCGCACATCACGTTTAGACAGAAGCTCAGAAAAGCACCAAGACTAGGATGTGCAATAAGACAAGGACAAACCAAGTATTACAGGCACATGGGTAATTGGAGGTGGAAATTAAGAGGATTTGCACAGGTTCAGAAAAATGGGCCTATTAAAAATATTATTATTTATAGTTCACTAAAGTTATATCAGGTACACTAAAAGCTTTATGAAGTATATCTGTATATTCTGTATACCTATCTCAAGTAACCCTCAGACTGGAAACAAGGAACTCAAATTAACTAGCAGGTAGCACCTTTGTCGGTTCCACCACAAGGCTAACAAGAAATAAGTGGGATTGAGTGGTTTACAGTTTGAGAGAGAATGGTTACCAAAGACTAAAAAAAGCTCCAGGAAGAGCAGTACAGGTTTTGCATTTACTCCTCAGCCTGGTTGAAGCAACAAGGGTTCAGATAATACAAGGAGACGGACTTCAAAGCTAGAAATTAATGATCCAGTAACCATTAGATGAGGAAGGGTGCAGTGATGAGCCATTGAGATTGGTCACTCCTGAGAAGCATCGAATACAGGGCCTTGGGCTCCACTGGCATTATGCCATTAAGTTACAAACAGTTGCCCTCAGTAGCAAATCAGGCCACTGTACTTCCAATCGCAGCTCCCCAGTAAACAAATGTGAGCATTCAGGAAATAGGCAATCTGGTCAGGAGGGGAGTGAAATCTGAAGGAGATAGTGTTGACATTTGGAAAGAATTTAGCAGCAACTACAGTGGTGTGGTGATTGCAGCACCACATGGTCTTAGAATGCCCATTTTCAAATTTTACCTCAAAAGATATTGCTAAACAGGCAGTCCCTTTAAGAACCCCCAATTTTCACAATTTTTATTTGTTCTTTCTTGGGGGCATGGGTGTTGCTGGCTAGGCCAGCATTTATTATCCATTGCAAATTTCCATTCAGGAGTTCAGATGAGCTGCCTTCTTGAATTGCTGCAGACCATTTGGTGTTGGTAGACCTGCATTGCTGTTCATGAGGGAGTTATGAGATTTTGACCGAGGCACAATGAAGAAACAATGATACATTTCCAAATCAAGATGGTGAGTGGCTTTAAGGGGATGGTGGTATTCCCATGTGGTTGCTGCCTTTGTCCTTCTACACATTAGAGGCTGCACCTTTTAATTGTCTACAAAGTAACTAGTGTCTGTGTCAAGTGTGCAAATTGTTTTGGCCTTTATCAATATAAATATGATAATCAATATGATACCTTTATTAATGCAAGTGGGCAGCATTTTGGCTCAGTGGTTAGCACTGCTGCTTCACAGTATCAAGAACCCAGGTTCGAATCCAACCTCAGGTGACTGTCTGGGTACGGTTCTTACGTTCTCCATAACTGCCTGGGTTTCCACTGGGTGCTCCACTGGGCGGGAAACTGTTGAGAGGGTTGGTGCAGATTTGATGGGCTGAATGGCCTGGTTCCATACTGAAGGGATTCTATAATTCTCTGAATATAATGGGCAATGCACTTCCATCTTGAAATGGACATGGACTTTCAGTGTGACATACTAAAGGTTTAGGAACCTGTCTGACTCCTGATGATAAAGTATAGTTGACTCATTTTCTATGCAAATTGGTTTCATAATGAGAGCCATTTCTGTCACTAACTGGATAAATGTGAGCAGTTTGAAATCTAGTTTTGTGCTTTATCTGGTTAGCTGTGAAACAGTTCCTCAAGCATTGGGCAAGATCTCATATTGTCCTGTGATCAAGCTATTGCTATTCTGCAAGCATTCTCAGGTCTGTTAGATTAAACTTGATGGTGGGGAATGGAACTTATTGCTTGCTGCCCAGAATGGTGGCATGTGGTTGACTGCCTGGATGTGTAAATTTACAGTTATCCATCAATCCACTGGTGTGAAACAACCATAAAGATTTCCATATTTTCATTGTAAGAAAAAAGCCTCAGAGAATGAACGGCATAGTTAATGCAAAACACACAAGTCTTTTGCCAGTCCCATGTGATTGATTTCTTCCAACTAGGTAACTGCTATTGGCTCAAGAAGACTCATAGCAATAGTTCGTCATGTCTGTTTAGGGCAAATGGTAGCATAGTCGTCATGTCAATGCCTTAGTAATTCCAAGGCCAACACCAACGCTTTATGGGTTTATATCCCATCGGGTGGAATTTGAATTCAAATAACACATCTGGAATTGATAGTTAATCTTAGGGATGGAGAACATGGATTGTCATTCTAAACCCACTTTTAGAGGACGAAGTCTGTTGTTTGCACCTGGTCTGGCCCATGCATGACTGCAGACCCACAAGAATATCACTGACTCTTAATAGTCGTCTGAAATAGTATGGCAAGTCAACTTAGTTCAATGGTAATTGGGGATTGGAATTTTAAAAACAGAGTCATAGAATCTTTACAGCATGGAAAGACACCCTTTGGCCTATTGTATCTGTGCAGGTTATCAAATAGTCAACTATCCTGATTTAATTTTCCAGCAGGTGACCCATAGTCTTATGATCATGTTGCTTTATAACTTCATTACACAGTTACTAATAAAGAACAAATCATAGGTGTTGGGCAACCTGATGATAGTGCTGCATGAGACTGTATTTGTCTCTGTCACACAGTCCCTGTACAAGAAAAGGAATATACAGTACAATCTAATCTGCTGGTCCTGCATCTGGCAAGATTTGATTTCCATGACTGCTTCAGATGGAATCGCATTGCTTTCGCGCCTTGCCTGTGTTCTGCTATTTATTCTGGCATGCCCTGTGGTCTCACAGTAACACATCCTAAATTGCTAGGTAACTCCTTTGTGAGCTAGTACCTAGTTTGTGCAGCCAAGGGCTCCAAATTTGGTGCATAACCTTTATGCTCACAATAGTTGATGCTTTGTCAGATGCGCTTCTTAGTGTTTTATTTTGGTGTCATCAGAAGAATAAATTGTCCATGTAATAGCCCTTCTTTCTTCCGGAAAGACTCAGCTTTGTCTTTTGAGCAGACTACTTATCTGTTTAATAACTGATGCCTTGTATGACAAGCTTAAAATGACCAACAATATAACAGCATAAAAATAAGGACAATCTAAATGTATCTCATTAGGTTAAAGAGATATGTTCAATCAACATGCTCTAAACATTATCTCTGGAACAGATAGGAACTTTTTTTTTCCTTTGCAGGATGTCTGACAGTCCTGTCCTTTTTTTAAAAAAGAAAAAAAATTTTCTCCCCACACTAGGTGGGAACTTTTATAAACCATTCTAGAAATTGGTTTCATGTGAATCATGAAAGACTTAACTATCTGTAATTAATTGGTCATTTGGTGGAACAGAACTTGAGTACATAAAAAAAAAAAATACCTTGTCAAAGCTTTTTGTCTTGCAGACAGTATGATAGTTTGCAAGAATTCTCCCTTGAAGTTGTGTTCTTGCATTGATTGTTACATGGTTAATTGTTTACAGATGGCTTCAGGACATTTCCAATGTACATTTACCACAATGATTTAGTGGTAGTGTGCCTACCTCTGAGCCAGAAGATTTGGGTTCAAGTCACACCTGCCTCAGAGATATACTTATAAAGTCCTAATGTTAGGGTTGTTGATATAACAGTAAAGAATGGACCCCTCAACAACTGTAGGGCCAGGATGAGAGCTATTTCTTTTCTGGAATACTGTTTCATTGGTAGGTAAGCATGACTCTCATTGAACACTTTTTTTCAGGATACAAGAAAGTTCCAATTTGATAGCACAGCAAATAATCCTTATTTGTAACAAGGGAAAGACGAAACTATGTTTGGTCAAGGGAAAAGCCATTAATGGTATTTTCATTGTAAATCATATTTAGCTCATTTTTTTGTCAAATTGCTTTTTCTCTTTCAGTTTCACAATAAAGTGACATGTTTCATGTTGCATCACATCGAAGAACCGTGTTCGCTAGGTGTGCACGCAGCAGTCATTATACCCCCAACATGGATTATAAAGGTGAAAAAACCACAGGTATAAAGCAAAGAGCACCCATCACCTGCCTCATATCCATTCTCAGTACTCTTTCCTTGAGGTTCTACATCATTAGGGAGCCTCAACATGAGGTAGGGATGTCACCATATCAACTAAAGCAGCACCATATCCACCCGGAAAATATCCTGGCATATACTAACCAAGATATTTAACCATTTCGCTGGCATGTCATGCTTCTTTGAACTGCATCATGTGGCACTATGCTTATGGCTGTCGTGGATATGTTGGATGCTTCTTTTTAAAGAAGGTTGAACATTGAAAGTTAATGAAAGTAGTGTTATTGTTAACTGTTTGTTGCTGCATGCCCTTCTATCAAGTGTGTAACATGTCTTCTACTTGAATCAAAGCATGAGCATGGTTAAATACAAGAGATCTAAACACAGTGCATGGAAAGTTCTGACCCAAGTAATTATTGGGTGTTGTTACAACCCTGCTGGACAGGGAAATATGGCTTTGAGGGGCCTGTGAAAAAAAAGAGCCAGAATGCGAATCACAGGAGAATTCAGTTCCCTGAATATTGACTGGGAAAACAGTAGCAGAAAATCTCTGACTAAATGAATGTTTCTAGAGGTGGTGCAGTATTGCTTCCTTACTCAGTTTAACAAACAACTAACAGTGGTCAGAGGCTTTCTTCAAAAATTATCTTCAGCCACAGCCCAGGTTTTACACACAAGGGTAACCAAAAGCTCAGTAATTGCAGCAGTAAGCTGGTGTCTTGCTGACCTACTTTTAGCAAACGGTAGCACTTTTCTCCTGATACGAGAAGCATTTCCGTAGTATAAACTATCCAGCTGAATACCATCACCTCAAATCATTTTTTATTTTGGTTAACACTTCGGACAACCGCACCATAAGTATAGAATGAAGAGATGGTCACTTGGTAAGATAGAGCTAATATTCATTACAGTTTTAGTAACTGGAAAGCGCGGTCACCCTTTCCTGTGCAATTGTAGCTCTGTTCATGCATTACAGCCCAAGCTTGACATCCCGTGGTAAAGGACATGCAGGAGACATTTCTGAACATTTTAGCATTGGCTCTAATTACCCATGGTTATGGGCTATAAATTTTGCAGTATCAATAGGCATTGATCGAGTCCCACGCGCATGACATGCGCCTCGAACACTGATTATATTTGAATATTTCCGTTTCAAGTGATCGCTTGCACTCAGTCTCCTTCGGCATCAGTTAAGTTGTACTGTGTATTATGATCAAACAATAACTAGCCAGGACAAAGTATTCAGCATAGTTAGTGAAATGTGGCACAAGCATTAAGGAATTCAAAGGCTAGTGAAAGTCATTGAATCAATTTCATGAAGGGGTTAACTTCTGAGGAATGGTGAATCTATTTGGTCCAATATTTATTGGTGTTTAGAAAAATGAGAGGTAATCTTATTGAAACATTTAAGATATTGAAGGAGCTTTCCTTTCACTGGAGGATCTAGAACTACTTTCAAAGTAAGAGGTATCCCACACACAGATAAGGAGGAATTTCTTCTCTCAGGTAGTTGTTAATCTTTAGAATTCTCTTTGCTAGAAAGCGTGGAAGCTGAGTTATTGAATGTATTTGACATTCATGGACTCTGGCTCGAAATCTTCAGTTTCTGCTGCAACTTTCCAACCCCACTTGACTGACAGTATTAGAAGTGTCAGAAAAATGTCAAAGTAGGGAGTAACTTTGCAGTGGGGAAAGATTGTAATTACCATGGTGACTAGAATGTATCAGACTCCCTGGAGAGTGTACCAACCTTGATCATGCAAAAGAATGATTCCGTTTGATAAAACAATTAACAGAATTGGTGTTTCATCTGCTACCCTGAGCCTAGGTTGGCTGACACCAGGCAGCCAGAAATATGAAGGCATTTGGTTACATCTAAGACTTGGTTACCTTTGGGGCAGCACGGTGGCTCAGTGGTTAGCACTGCTAGCCAGCAACCTGTGTTCGATTCCCATCTCGGATGACTGTGTGGAGTTTGCACATTCTCCCCATGTCTGTGTGGGTTTCCTCCGGGTGTTCCAGTTTCCACCCACAATTAAAGATGTGCAGATTAGGTTAGTTGGCCATGCTAAATTGCCCATACTGTTAGATGCATTAGTCAGGGGTAAATGTAGAGTAATAGGATAGGGGAATGGGTCTGGGTGGGTTACTCTTCGGAAGGTCAGTGTGGACTTGTTGGGCCAAGTGACCTGTTTCTGCACTGTAGGGAATCTAATTTAATCTTAAAAACAAGAGATGGAGAATGTATCCAAAAATGGCCAGGACAGGAACTTTGAAGCCGTCCCTTCTGTCGCCATCTAATTCACCTTTGAAGATGTCAAATTGAAAAGTAGACAATGGAAAATCATTGGTTGTTTCCTCTAAGAGGAATAGCCTTTATATTTTCCAAACTTCTCTATCATTTATTTTGAAATTTGATATTGCTCTCACAGGTAACCAAATGCCTTCCTAATTCTGATTACCTGGTTATAGTTGGCCTAGGCTCAGGGTAGCAGATGAAACAGCGTTTCTGTTAACTGCTTCAACTAATGAGATCATTCTTTTGTTTCTTCACAAGAATTCCCTCCCATCACTGATGGAGAACTGAGTCACTTCAGACTTTGAATATTCAAATTATTGACAACTTAAATTTTATAAGCAAAAATCCAAATTGTTATGCTGGCAAAATACTGCTACAAAAGGAAAACAATAAAACAATAGATAGCATCATCAGTGCGCCTCCAGAGAAGTATTGGTATCCTACCCTGCTTGCTATTTATGTGTCCCAGTTTACTGAAGTGGTTGTTATCATTACTAATTTTGTTTCTTAGTGGTTGGTATAGGGCTTTATCTCTACATGTTTGTTAATGGAGTTCCGGGTTGAGTGCCAGGCCTCCAGGAATTCCCATGCATGTCTTTATTTGGCTTGTCCTAGGATGGATACATTGTGCCAGGTGAATTGGTGTCCTTCTTTGTCCATTATAATGCACACAAGTGATAGTTGATCATATCTCTTGGCGGCTAGTTGGTATTTGTGTACCCTGATAGCTAGTTTTCTTACAGTTTGCCTTAGGTAATGTTTGTTGCTGTCTTTACATGGCATTTTGTACATAACACTGGTTCTGATTAATATAAAGGATCCCATACCCACAACTAACAGAACCAATGTATACAAAATACCATGTAAACACTCCTACAGACATTACGTACAGCAAACCAGAAGAAAACTAGCCAAGAACACCAATCAGCCACCAAGAGACATTATCAACTATCACTCGTGTCCGTACACATGGACAAAGAAGGACACCAATTCACCTGGGACAATGTATCCATTCCACGACAAACCAAACAAAGACATGCATGGGAATTCCTGGAGGCCTGGCACTCAACCCAGCACTCCAATAACAAACATGTAGAGTTAGACTCCATATACCAACCACGAAGAAACAAAACTGGAAATGATATCACCTACCTGAGCAAACCAGGACACATAAATAGCAAGCAGGACAGAACACCAATGCTTCACCAGAGGCACACTGATTATGTTAACTAGTACAGTGATGAAACATCTGCAAACAATCTTACCAGCTCAGCGAGCAAGTCAACAACTTTATAAGATTTTTATCTTATATTTCTCTACTGGAGTTCATTAATGGAGGTGGTTAGCTCAGTGGCTGGCTGCCTGGTTTACAATGCAGTATGATGCTAACAGTGTGAGTTCAATTCTCACACTGGCTGAGATCACCAAGAAGAACTTTTATTAACCTCTCCCCTTGTTTAAGGTGTGATGACCCTCAGATTAAACCACTATCACCAGACAGCTGTCTCTCTAAAATAAGAGAGTGGTTTATTACCTGGAAGGACTATGATGATTTTACTTTATTTCCAGATCTTAATACTCAGATAAAAGGTGGGTTACCTATTAAGTTTTTTCTATGTTGTGTATGGAAATTTACAAGGTAAAAACAATGACTGCAGGTGCTGGAAACCAGATTCTGGATTAGTGGTGCTGGAAGAGCACAGCAGTTCAGGCAGCATCCAAGGATCTTCGAAATCGACGTTTCGGGCAAAAGCCCTTCATCAGGAATAAAGGCAGTGAGCCTGAAGCGTGGAGAGATAAGCTAGAGGAGGGTGGGGGTGGGGAGAAAGTAGCATAGAGTACAATGGGTGAGTGGGGGAGAGGATGAAGGTGATAGGTCAGGGAGGAGAGGGTGGAGTGAATAGGTGGAAAAGGAGATAGGCAGGTAGGACAAGTCCGGACAAGTACTGAGCTGAAAGTTTAGAACTAGGGTGGGGTGGGGGAAGGGGAAATGAGGAAACTGTTGAAGTTCACATTGATGCCCTGGGGTTGAAGTGTTCCGAGGCGGAAGATGAGGTGTTCTTCCTCCAGGCGTCTGGTGGTGAGGGAACGGTGGTGAAGGAGGCCCAGGACCTGCCATGTCCTCGGCAGAGTGGGAGGGGAGTTGAAATGTTGGGCACCCGCACCAATCAACCACACCGCCCCGTGGCCCAACATTTCAACTCCCTCTCCCACTCTGCCGAGGACATGGAGGTCCTGGGCCTCCTTCACCGCCGCTCCCTCACCACCAGACGACTGGAGGAAGAACCCCTCATCTTCCGCCTCGGAACACTTCAACCCTAGGGCATCAATGTGGACTTCAACAGTTTCCTCATTTCCCCTTCCCCCACCCCACCCTAGTTCTAAACTTTCAGCTCAGTACTGTCCCCATGACTTGTCCGGACTTGTCCTACTTGCCTATCTCCTTTTCCACCTATCCACTCCACCCTCTCCTCCCTGACCTATCACCTTCATCCCCTCCCTCACTCACCCATTGTACTCTATGCTACTTTCTCCCCACCCCCACCTTCCTCTAGCTTATCTCTCCACGCTTCAGGCTTACTGCCTTTATTCCTGATGAAGGGCTTTTGCCCGAAACGTCGATTTCGAAGGTCTTTGGATGCTGCCTGAACTGCTTTGGAAATTTACAGGCAACTATCAGAGAAGGGGCCCAATATTCGACCAAATCATGAACTTAAAACCAGATTGTACATTTAATATCTCATTGACATCAAGTCACACATAGTTTACCATGTTTGACATTGCAACAATGGTCTTGCACCAGAAAAATATTCTGCGTTGGACTTGTCAAAGCATTTTGCAATGAAAGTATACCGAAATGCACATCATTCTCAGATTTGTAAACTTGTGACATTACTGCATATTTTTGCTTAAACTAGACCACTGTGCCCACAACTATGCATAGATGCTAGAGAAGAATTTGGTGCCCTTCAGCTCTTAATGCATGAATTACTGAAGGTTAGTATGCAGGTATAGCAAGTAATTAGAAAAGCTAATAGAATATCATTGTTTACTGAGGAGAATTGAATACACAAATGAAGAGTCATTGGTGAGACCATATCTTAAATACTGTGTACAGTATTGGTCTCCACATTCAAGGAAGGATGTAAATGTATCATAAAGAATAACAGACCAATATATGAAATGAGCATATTGTCTATGAGGAATGCTTGGGCAGGTTAAGCTTTATCCACTGGAGTTAAAGTAAGAGGTAACTTAATTGAAACATTGCATAATGGTAATAATACTGGACTAGTAATCCACCACCTCAGGTGTGGGGACAAAACTCACCATGACAAAGGAGTAAAATTTGAACTGAATAAACTACTAGCTCAATGGTGACCATGTGACCACATGAATTACCCTAAGTACCAACTAATGCGCTTTAGGGAAGGAAATTAGGAAAATGCCATCCTTACTTGGTCTGGCCTATATGTGACTCGACCCACAGTTGACTTAGCTGCCCTCCAGGCAATTGGGGATACAATAAATGCCAGTCCAGCCAGCATCACCCTCATACAATGAGCAAAAAATAAAAGGTCCTGAGGAGTCTTCAAGGGTGGATCTTAAAAAGGATGTTTCCTCCTATGAAAGTATCTAGAATTAGGCATCACTGTTTACAAATAAAAGTCACCCATTTAAAACAGAGAAAAGGATGTTTTCCTCCAAGGGTTCGTGTATCTTTTGGCATTCCTCAAAGAAGCAGCGATGACAGATTCTTGATTAGTAAGGGGGTGAAAGGTAATCAGGGATAGGCAGGAATGAGAAGTATTCAGATCAGCATGGTTTTATTGAATGTCGGAACAGGCTCAAGGAGCTGAGTGGCCTACACTTGCTCCTAATTTGTATACATATATGTTTTAGATGTCATCAACTTTTTAACTCAACTTGATGTTAATATTACTGAAAATGTGTTGCTGGAAAAGCACAGCAGGTCAGGCAGCATCCAAGGAACTGAAGAAGGGCTTATGCCCGAAACGTCGATTCTCCTGTTCCTTGGATGCTGCCTGACCTGCTGCGCTTTTCCAGCAACACATTTTCAGCTCTGATCTCCAGCATCTGCAGTCCTCACTTTCTCCTTAATGTTAATATTATCAACATTTTACTGATCCATGCACTGATTCCCAAATCTTTTTCGACTCTGACATGCTTCTAGCTTTTCATCATTTTGAAAATACCCTATTCTGTTTTTTTTGACCAAAGTGAATTACCTTAAATTTGGCTTACATTCATCACAGTTTTGCCCATCCACTTAATCCATTCCTGATGCTTTGTAATGTTAGGTTTCCATCTACATTGCAGCTTATCTTTGTTCCCCCACAAATGTGCATGTACGGTTTTCTATTCCAGCATAAGTCCTTAGTAAGTAAAATGAAGAGCTGAGGCTTCCAAAACAAATCTTTCTAGGATACCACTAGTTGAGTTCTACCAGTTGAATTAGTTTAATTTCCAAACCAAGTCAACAGTTTCCACTCAATTCAAATTTAGTAAACAGTCTCTCCTGAGAGATTTTATTACATTACCCCGACAGTTTATTATTGAGTAACATCTTGGACATATATTTTTCTAATCCAACCTGTTCAGAGAGGTTAGGGCAGAACATCTCTGGAACAGGTGGGACTTGACCCCCCCCCTAAATTAGGGCGGCACAGTGACTCAGTGGTTAGCATTGCTGCCTCACAGTGCCAGGGTCCTAGGTTCAATTCCAGATTTGGGCAATTGTTTGTGTGGAGTTTGCACATTCTCCCAGACTCTTTGTGGATTTTCTCTGGGTGCTCTGGTTTTCTCTCACAGTCCAAAGATGTGCAGGTCAGGTCAATTGGTGATGCTAAATTGCCCATAGTGTTAGATACATTAGTCAGAGGGAAATGGGTCTGGATGGGTTACTCTTCAGAGGGTCGATGTGGACTTGAGCCGAAGGGCCTGTTTCCACACTGTAGGGAAACTTATCTAAATCTCATTATTCAGAGGTAGGGACACTACCATCACAAGAGCCCTAACGTCCTTGACATACCCTTGTCCACGACTTAAGATACCTGTTCAATAAAAAACACACAATCTAATCAGGTTGGTCAGGCAATGCTTCTAATTATCTGGACATTTTATAAGAATGCTTAGTTACTTAATTCTTAATTATAAACTAGTAATTTTTCACTAACAGATTTAGGCTAGCTAGTCTATAATTCCCTTTCTCATCTTTTGTTAAGTAGGGCTGCAACGTACCTGAAGTTTCAGCTTCTGAACGATAAAACTTTGTCCTCGCCTCCTTCCTTTAAATCCATAGGGGTGAAAAGCACCTGGGCCTGTCACCATTCACTGTGTTAGTCTTAACTGTCTCCTTGTTGGCTACGTAGAACAGTCCATCTTCCGTAGTTACACCGGGACCACTCCCCACCTCTTCTCCTGCTACATTGATAACTGCATTGGTGCCACCTCGTGCTCTCGAGAGGAGATTGAGCAATTCATTAACTTCACCAACACATTCCACCCCAACTTTAAATTCACCTGGACCATCTCTGACACCTCTCTCCCCTTCCTGGACCTCTCCAGCTCCATTAATGACGGCTGACTTCACACTGACGTTTTTTACAAACCCACCGACACCCACAGCTACCTGGACTATACCTCTTCCCACCCTACCTCCTGCAAAAATGCCATCCTGTATTCCCAATTCCTCTGCCTCCGCAGTATCTGCTCCCAGGAGCACCACCACAGAACACACCAGATGGCCTCCTTTAGAGACCGCAATTTCCTTTCCCACGTGGTTAAAGATACCCTCCAACGCATCTCATCCACATCCCGCCCTCAAACCCCACCCCTCCAATTGTAATAAGGACAGAACCCCCCTAGTGCTCACGTTCCACCCAACCAACCTTTGCATAAACCACATCATCCGACGACATTTCCGCCACCTCCAAACGGACCCCACCAACAGGGATATATTTCCCTCCCCATCCATTTCCGCAAAAACCGTTCCCTCTGTGACCACCTGGTCAGCTCCATGCCCCCCAACAACCCACCCTCCCTTCCTGGCACCCTCCCCTGCCACCGCAGAAATTGCAAAATCTGCACCCGCACCTCCTCACTCACCTCTATCCAAGGCCCCAAAGGAGCCCTCCACAACCATCAAAGTTTTACCTGCACATCCACCAATATCATTTATTGTATCCATTGCTCCCGATGCGGTCTCCTCTACATTGGGGAGACTGGATGCCTCCTAGCAGAGCGCTTTAGGGAACATCTCCGAGACACCCGCACCAATCAACCACACCGTCCTGTGGCCCAACATTTCAACTCCCCCTCCCACTCTGCCGAGGACATGGAGGTCCTGGGCCTCCTTCACCGCCACTCCATTACCACCAGACGCCTGGAGGAAGAACGTCTCATCTTCCGCCTCGGAACACTTCAACCCCAGGGCATCAATGTGGACTTCAACAGTTTCCTCATTTCCCCTTCCCCCACCTCACCCCAGCTCCAACCTTCCAGCTCAGCACCGTCCCCATGAATTGTCCTACCTGCCTATCTTCCCTTCCACCTATCACCTTCATCCCCACCCCCATTCACTCTATGCTGTTCCCCCCACCCCTCATTTATCTCTGCAGGCACCCTGCCTCTATTCCTGATGAAGGGCTTTTGCCCGAAACGTCGATATTCCTACTCCTCGGATGCTGGCTGTCCTGCTGTGCTTTTCCAGCACCACTCTAATTTAGACTCTGGTTTCCAGCATCTGCAGTCCTTAACTGGGCAAATACCCACTTTGGGGAGTCAGCCACCCCAATGTAACATTAGGTCCTTTGAGATACTGAAGGAACGGGGAAAAAAATTAACAAAATAACTGAAATTAAAACTGAAAATGGAAAAAAAAGAGAACTTGCTGAGTCGCCAGTAGAGCAAAATTCATGACATCCGGCGACGCTGATCCATCAAGACACTCACCTACGATAAGGTCAAAACGTAAATTGCTTTTGGTTCTGATTCACAGCATCCGCGGTTCTTTCCGTTTTTACCTAAGTTAAGGTATCTACCGGAAAATGCGGCGTCCCAACTTTAGGGACAATTTGGGGTCACGCAGCTGCCATTCAACCCGGATTGAGTGTTGGCGACTGCGCTGCCCCTTTAAATCCTCGCGCCTTTTTTTTTCAAACGAGGAGCGTCATCTAACGGACAGATTTCGCCGCGTGCGCGGGCGCGGGGATGGGGGACCGTCCTCGCAGTCTGTGCAGCCAACCCAATCCTTCTGCAAGTTTTGAATCCCTCGAATTTTCACTCTTGAGTTTGCGGCTCCAGTCCCTTGTGTGCATAAGTCCAAACTAACATATGCTGACACCGCGGGGGGGGGGCAGGACAGATAGGATTTCGACCCAGAATGTCTGGTCTCAGGGGTGGCGCCAAATCACTGCGCCGCCAACGACCTCGAATCACAGAATCCCTACAGTGTGGAAGCAGACCGTTTGGCCCGTCAAGTCTAGAGCTGAACTCCGAAGAGTAGCCCACTCAGTCACAACCCTAACCTATCCCTGCATTTCCCATGGCCAATCCACCTAGCCTGCACGTCCCTGGACACTAATGGGCAAGTTAGCATGGCCATTCCACCTAACCTAACATGCCTTTGGATCTCCCAGACTTTGGCTTTCGAATCAACCTGTACCTTCATGGCCATCACATCCTGAGGTGAGACTTCACCCCAGATTTTCTGGCTCCCCAGACACAGTGTATCACAAATAACGATTGGAGAAATTATTGACGAAGATGGAATTTGATGAAAGACATCCAAAGGGCAACGGATTAGAAAGAAATCCACCGTTAACATCCCATTCAGCAAAATGTAAATTCACCAGAAAGTGTATGATGTAGCAGCTATTATAGAAACTTGGTACAAACTGAGCATGTTTGGATTCCTGCTCTGAGGAGGGACATTAAAGGCTTTGGAGGGAGTGCAACCAAGGTTTATCAGATTGATTGCTGGGATGGCAGGTCTGGTGTATGAAGAGAGACTGGATTTGTTAGGGCTATATTTATTGGAGTTGAGAGTGTGGTGCTGAAAAGGCACAGCAGGTCAGGCAGCATCCGAGGAGCAGGAGAGTCGACATTTCGGGCAAAATCCTTCAACAGGAATGAGGCTGTGAGTCGAGGGGGTGGTGAGATAAATGGGAGGGGGGTGGGGCTGGAGTTTAGAAGTGTAGGATGGGGGGTCTCATAGAAATTTATAAAATTCTAAAAGGCTAGACAGGACAAACACAGGGATGCTGTTCCTGATGACATGGGAGTCCACAACAAGGGGTCAGAGAATTAGGATACAGGTTACAAGTAAGACTGACATGAGAAGAAATGTCTTCAGACAGAGTGTGGTGAGTCTGTGGACTTCCCTGCTGCAGAAACAGGTTGTGGCAAAACATTGAATGTTTTCAAAATGGTGTTAAATATAGTTCTTTGGACTTAAGGGATCAAAGGATACGGGGAGAAAGCAGGAACCAGTTGTGGAGATGGATGATCAGCCATGCTCATATTGAATGGGGAAAGCAGCATGAAGGACCAAATGGCTTCCTGCTCCTATTTCCAATATTTCTATAATTCAAAGCAAAATATTCCAGGTTGTAGTTCTTTCAAAAGGCAAGGGAAATTGGGAAAGTAAAAGCTATAGTACCAGTATAATAAAAAAAACCTCAGTTAAAAAAACAGAATTCAGAAGCATGATCAAGCAGTAGAATTAATGAGGTGTAAAGGATGCAAAAGGTTCTGGGAGAGATTATTGCAGTGTTATTGACATTAATGAGAGATTTATAAATACCAAAAGGAGGGAAATATGCAGCAAAAAAAAACACTGGGAAATTTTAGTTTTCACACTGACTGGAAAAAATAGATTATCTAGATTGACTAGAATGTAGTCAAGGCAGGTTTAGGAACAACTTGTTTTGAAACTCAAAAAGATCACAATTCCAGATATAGTCATGAGTTTTAAAAAAGGACCAGTTAATGATCTGACTGCGATGGAACATGTCATGAATGTGATAATAAGGTTTTATATTAGGTTTGAAAGGAAGAAGAATGTTTTAAATTGGTAATGAGAGTGGAATTGTAAACATATCAATGATAAACATTTTCTTCTATACTGTTAACGGCAAAATATTACAGATGCTGAGAATCTAAAACAAAGATAGAGACTACTGGAGAAGCTCAGCAGGTCTTGCAGCATCGGCGGAAATATAAACAGAGTTAACATTTCCACGGTGGCTCAATGCTTAGTACTGCTGTCTCGCAGTGCTAGGGTCTTGGTTTGATCCCCACCTTGGGCGACTGACTGTGTGGAGTTTGCACATTCTCCCCATGTCTGCGTGGGTTTCTTCCCGGTGCTCTGGTTTCCTCCTACACTCCAAAAGATGTGCAGATCAGGTTAATTGGCCATGTTAAATTGCCCATAATGTTAGGTGCATTAGTCAGGGATAAATATAGTGTAGGGAAATGGGTTGGTTATTCTTTGGAGGGTCGGTGTGAATTAGTTGGGCCGAAGGGCCTGTTTCCATACTATAGGGAATCTAATCTAAAAGTCAAGTAAATTTCTTTAGAACTGGTTCTGAGATAGAGCTGGCAGCTGTTCAGAGGAGACTCAGATTTGACAGTCAGCTGACAGGCTCCTATAAACGTGTTTGCCTGTGGGGATGCCCTAATCCAGAGTTCTGAGGCTCTTTTTGAAACCCTTATTCCAAACTCACACAACAACTTTTCTCTCAACATTCCCTCCAACCCAGTTTTAACTCTGGGGTTAAGTCTAGTATGAACGATTAACATAGGGTGACAGCAGAAAAATGGTTATTACTCATTTCTGTTGCATAACTCAAGCCTTCTGAGCTCTTAAGAATGTGTCTACTCATGCTGAGAATTAATTTGGTTTCTAAATAGTTTATTTAGCCAGATTATATTGACGCAAAACTTGAGAGAATCTTCCCTTGATGAAACTTTTTTAAAAGGTTATCCTTCCTCCATCTCTGAAAGACACTCAGAATAACCCAGAAAAATAGCCTTGACATCAGTGGTGGCCATTCAAGGTTAGAAATCTATGTATCACATCAATTAGAGGTTTTATATCTGAACAAATGAAAAATATTTACTTTTACCATAAATCGAACATAGCGTGGATTAACCAAAATTGTATCAGTATTTGACTGCAAAAGGGTTCAGTGAGATATTATTCATCTCTCTTGGATTGAGAAATATTAGGGATGAGATTGTCTGACCTTTTACAAAATCTATTCACACAATATGTAGCAGGTAACCACACACCTGGAATCATCTGAATCAATCTGGGCTGTGTAAATCTATTTAATAATCCCATCTAATTCTGAGAACAACTTGCTGTATAATTTCCATATTTACTTACAAACGTATAAGCAACCAATCAAAGTAGGCCACTTGGCTCTTCAAGCCTACTGTACCAAGTGATAAGGTTTTGCTGAGCTGATTTTAACCTCATAATTTCTCATATCCCGAATTATCTCTCATCCCTCTGATAATCAAGAATCTTTTTACCTCTCCCTGATCCAGTCTTGATCCAGATTCTTGATCTCATATTCTCTACACCAATGAGATAAACCTCCTATTCAAAAATTTTTATTTGGGGAAAAGCACATTTTTTTACCTTGGTTTTATAACAGAGACATGTGCCCACCATTTGACCCCTCGAATCTGCATCACTATTCAGCTAGATCATGGCTGATGGAAATAGTTCAGAAGATAGAATTAGGTTTATTGTCATGATTTTGCAGGAGCACTGCACTGCAACCCAGATTAAGTGTATACAGGGGAAGTATCTTTGGGTTTATGTTGACAGGAAATTGGCTTTTTACATCAGTATCATGTTTGCTTCAGAAGGCAGTTACATCTCTGTCAGAAAGCAGCACTAAACATCTGTGGTGACATCCTGTTTCTGATCATTGCCTCTGCACAGAACTCCTTCAAGTCTTCAAGTAGAAGGAAAAAGAGGACATCATTGAAGAGAAAAACCAGCAGGAAAGGAGCGGACGTGAGTCGGGCCAAGGAACTGGTTTATACTTAATTGTAGAGAGAAGGTTGCCTCAAGGGGCCCTGTTAAAAGCCAAGTCACTTTTCGCACAATTTTAACTTCCCTTTAAGATCTTATGTTGTACAAACATTGCTTAAACTGAGGGAATTATTGATGGTTTGGGGGAGCTAAATTAACTCCAGAAGCAGATGTAATCATTAAACAAAGGGTTACTAAATCCAGGAATAGATGTGACTATTAATTGAAGGGCACTATATCCAGTGCAAGATAGAACTATTAACTGAAAGGGTACTGCGCCCATTTAGAGAGAGTTTTTAACCCTAGGGTTATTATGTTGTCTGTGAAAGAGGTTCTCAATCCAGCAATAATCAAACCCAATAATGCAAGACATTTGAATTGACTTCAATAAGAAAAACAGCCATTAATCCCTGGAGTTCCTTGAGGCTTTTAGAAGATGGCTAATCTGAACCAGTTATCATTTAGATGTCTGGGGTGTCATTCCAATTGGTAAATGTTTAGATGGTTTAGTGGTGCTAAATGCATCACTTCCAGGCAGCAGAACATCACATCCCAATAACATTCTAAGTGCTGACTGTACCTGCCTGAAGCTCCCTCAGAGACTCCTCTGCTCTCCTTATGTAACTTTGATGATGTTTGTTGTTAAAAACATGTCCATAAATAGAGGAGGTATCCACCAACATTTTTGGCAGGAACACCAAGGAAAGTAACAATTCCCTCTTCCAAAATTAGATCCAGGATCTGAACCAGTTACTTCAGAGGGGAATATAAGTCGAGGAGAGGGTGCTGTTTAATCAATCCCCCTTTACCATTTCTAAAATTTCACGTGTCTTGATAAGTAGCATGGCGGAAAGGAAAACGCGCACAATTCAATTCCATATTGGGTCATCTTGTCTGCAGCAGACATAGCAGTTGCGATGTTTCACTTGCATTCAGATTCTTGGCCAGTCAACCATCCTAATTCTTATTATAATGAATGAGTCCACTCCACATCCATAGGGCTACTCAACAGCAGTGAGACCTGCTGAGAAGGAAGCGACGTAAACTGAAATTTGAAATCCACCAGACAGCTATCTATGCACCTTTAGGGTTAGTGAGATCGTTTTACAACAAATCTGACCATAACTCTCACCTTGCAAGCCACTTCCCAACAAGTTGACACATTTTCTGTTTACTTCACTGGTGCAAAGGAACTACTGCTGTGTAACGCCTCTGCTGGAATTTGTAATCCAAGTTTTTGGCCGCCCAAGTAACACCAGGTTTTCCATTGAGTGCATGTTGGGTGAGAACAGCATTGGGCTTGGCTGTGTTACCCCCCTTGGCCAATGAACCTGCCCACACACTGTCAAGATCTGCATATGAGAGTAATGAGGTACCAGAGGATGTCCAATACCTGTGCCAAGGTGACTGCAAAATGAAGGGAGAAACCTTGGGAGGAGAAGGTGGTGGGGAGTGGGACATGATTCTGGGCAGATGGCACTATACACGTCTTTACGGTATAGAGGAGATGAGGGTGAAATTTACTCAGGTTTCACATTAAGGGTTGACAGTGTGCAGAGCAAGTTGGCCTCCCACAGCTCATGGTGGTACATGTACATATATAATTTCAGTTGGGCAGGGCAGCTGCTGGACTGTATGCAGTGCTGCCTGGTTCCCACTGGCGGAGGCTAACCTTGATTAATGCCTTGAGTCTTGTTTTGACAGGAAAGCAAATGGAAGCCATTTATAATCAAGCCTATCTCATCACCCTTGATGAAACCACTTCTGGTGTTTGTAAATCCAAAGAGTGGCGGAAACCAGGTTAGTTAAAGGACGGACACTAAAGGTTATCATGGGAGAGCTATTAGAATTGATCTATCCATCAGCTCACTCATCAATTCAATATCCACATATTAATTCACTGCTTCTGGAATTGATTCTCATTTTAACACGTTTGTACAATCCTGTGTGCATGTACACTTTCTCAAGAGCAACTACATATGGGAAAGAAGTGCTGGACCAGCCAGTTATATGCAAATTCCATGAGGGAGTTAAACATATGTGTATTTACTTATGGCTCTACAGAAAGCAAACCAGACAGCATCTGTGTTCAAGAGGTGGAATTTGTCCACCTAATTTTCCACCTTATGTTAATTGTCTTATTGGGGGTTGCTGCATTGTTCTCTGTATGGACTAAGCAGGTTTTCGAAGCAGCATCCCTCTCCATTGTGTGGCACATGCTGAGCCTGGTGCAAAATTCGTGATTTAGCATTTTGTTATGCCTTCTTCCAAATTAATTGACATTTAAAATTTCCCTGTGGAACCTCCACAATGGTTTGTGTGCAGGCTAGCTTCCTGTTGGCTGTGCTTGGACAAGTATGTGGTTATGTGTTTATCAGTGTGTATGTGTCTGTCGTGTGTGTGGTGTGGGATGAGGGGACCAGGAAGGGACTCTGGAGAAGAGCAGGTGAAGTCCCTGGTCTTTGCATCAAAGCTCCTCCAACCACAAAACAGAGTGAACTCAGTTGATGGTGCTCTATCTGAATTTAGGCCATAAGACATAGGAGTGGAAGTAAGGCCATTCGGCCCATCGAGTCCACTCCGCCATTCAATCATGGCTGACGGGCATTTCAACTCCACTTACCCGCATTCTTCCCGTAGCCCTTAATTCCTTGTGACATCAAGAATTTATCAATCTCGGCCTTGAAGACATTTAGCGTCCCGGCCTCCACTGCACTCTGCGGCAAGAATTCCACAGGCCCACCACTCTCTGGCTGAAGAAATGTCTCCGCATTTCTGTTCTGAATTGACCCCCTCTAATTTTAAGGCTGTGTCCACGGGTCCTAGTCTCCTCGCCTAACGGAATCAATTTCCCAACGTCCACCCTTTCCAAGCCATGTATTATCTTGTAAGTTTCTATTAGATCTCCCTTTAATCTTCTAAACTCCAATGAATACAATCCCAGGATCCTCAGCCGTTCCTCGTATGTTAGACCTACCATTCCAGGGATCATCCATATGAATCTCCGCTGGACACGCTCCAGTGCCAGTATGTCCTTCCTGAGGTGTGGGGACCAAAACTGGACACAGTACTCCAAATGGGGCCTAACCAGAGCTTTATAAAGTCTCAGTAGCACAACGGTGCTTTTATATTCCAACCCTCTTGAGAGAAATGACAACATTGCATTCGCTTTCTTAATCACGGACTCAACCTGTATGTTTATCTTTAGAGAATCCTCGACTAGCACTCTCAGATCCCTTTGTACTTTGACTTTATGAATTTTCCCACTGTTTAGAAAGTAGTCTGTGCTTTTATTCTTTTTTCCAAAGTGCAAGACCTCGCATTTGCTCACATTGAATTCCATCAGCCATTTCCTGGACCACTCTCCCAAACTGTCTGGATCCTTCTGCAGCCTCCCCACTTCCTCTGTACTACCTGCCTGTCCACCTAACTTTGTATCATCTGCAAACTTCACTAGAATGCCCCCAGTCCCTTCATCCAGATCATTAATATATAACGTGAACAGCTGCGGCCCCAACACTGAACCCTGCGGGACACCGCTTGCCACCGGCTGCCATTCCGAAAAAGAACCTTTTATCCCAACTCTCTGCCTTCTGTCAGACAGCCAATCCTCAATCCATGCCAGTAGCTCACCTCGAACACCATGAGCCCTCACCTTGCTCAGCAGCCTCCCGTGTGGCATCTTATCAAAGGCCTTTTGGAAGTCTAGGTAGACCACATCCACTGGGTTTCCCTGGCCTAATCTACTTGTCACCTCTTCAAAGAATTCCAACAGGTTTGTCAGGCACGATCTCCCCTTACTAAATCCATGTTGACTTGTTCTAATCCGATCCTGCTCTTCCAAGAATTTAGAAACCTCATCCTTAATGATGGATTCTAGAATTTTACCAACAACCGAGGCTAGGCTAATTGGCCTATAATTTTCCATCTTTTGTCTTGCACTTCCTCATGTTTCTGCCATTCCAGATACCCTGACCCTCAAAACAGGCCAGTTTCTAGTCCTGTGCTCAACAAACATATAGGTTGAACCTTCAAATGTTATTTCTTACAACAGCATAGACTAAAAGCCGTCAATATTCAAGTTTATATAAGTGAGCTTTGGAAGTGAAGGTGCTCTTAATGACTGTAAAAAGAAAGGAGGTGTGACAGTATTCTGTAACAGAAATCAGCATGTAAAATTAAAACACATGCAACTTGGGTAGTGTACTGACATGAATAGAGAACTGGTTGGTAGACGGAGGCAAAAAGTAGTAGTAAACAGGTTTAATTCCAAGTAGCAGCCAGTGACTAGGGGGTTTCACAATGATCACAAGTGCTTGGACCGCAACTATTCACAACATATATTAATGATTTAGAATTACGTGTCATATCTTCAAGTTTACTGATGACAGAATGCTGGGTGAGAGGGTGATCTGAAATACATAGTTTGATTTGAATAAGTTAAGTAAATGGGCAAATACATGGCAGATGCAGAATATTATATATAAATCTGAGGTTATCTACTTTGGTAGCAAAAATAGACAGGTAGATTATTATTGGAATGGTGACAGATTGAGAAAGGGGATGTGCAAAAAGACCTGGCCAGTTGCTGAAAGTAAGCATGTAGGTGCAATAGATGTGAAGAAAACAAATGGTATGTTGGCCTTCATAGCAAGAGGACTTGAGTACAGGAGTAGAGATGTCTTGCTGCAATTGTACAGGGCATTTCTGAGACACAACTTGAGTATTAAAGTATTTCCTTATCTGAGGAAAGATGTTCTGGCTATGGAGAGAGTACAAAGAAGTTTACCAGACTAATTCCTGGCATGGCGGGGCTGATGTACGAGAATAGACTGGATTGGTTAGGACTAAATTGACTAGACTTTTGAAGAATGTTGGGGGTGTGGTGGGGTGGGGGGCTGGGGGGTGTTGATCTCATTGGAGTAGATGCAAGAAGGACATTCCTAATTATCGGTGAGTCCAAAACCAGGATAAGGGATAGGTCTTTTAGGACAGAATTGAGGAAACGTTTCTTCACCTAGAGAGTGGTGAGTCTGTGGAATTCTCTACAACAAGAAATTGTTGAGGTTGAAACATTGAAGACTTTAAATAAAGATTCAGATATAGTTTTTAGGGCTAAAGGGAATAAAAGGTATGGCAAGAAAGCAGGAGCAGGATATTGACTCGGTGTTCCATCATGATTAATTTGCATGGTTGAGCAGGCTTAAAGGACTGAATGGTTTACTACTGCTCCTATTTTTAAAATTTCTATGATATGTCACTTTATTATGATTATAAAGTGTCGACTTGACTCAGATGACTTTGTCCATTCCCCTGTTACAGATTTACCAGGAATACACACCACTGATAACCCTGTGCCTCTCTGTTCTGATACAGTTTTGGATATTTCTTCTATGAACTGGGGCACTGAAGATGCAATTGCTGGGCTCTCTGGAGGCTAGGTCTGGAATTGGCACATTTGTAACTTGAAGGTTGCATGTGGCCCTTCCTGTTTAGCCAGGTATTCAGTCAAAGGGAACTGATGAATGCTCATCATTGGTGTCTCCTCTCTATCCCTTGCTGTTTTGTCATTTATACATTTTCACTGGGTTGTTTTTTCTCTTCTACTTTTAGGGGACCAAGGTGCTCCAGATGTTCATGTGGTGGCTAAACCCACGGCAAGTCTTTGACCTCTCACGTGGAGGGCCAAGAGAAGCGTAAGTCAAGATAACCCGTGCATTATCTGTATAGGATTGAATGGACTTTGGCTTAAATATATTTGGCATCTAAATATACTGTCTACTCTACAAATACTACAGTCATTACTAACATTTCGATATTATTTTCTGGAGTACTACATCTCTGTTCATTCCCTCGAATAGACCTCTATCACTGATGAATGTGAATGCAGTTTTTAACATAAAATTCTAGTTAAGAAATTAAAATACTGTGGATACTGGAGATCTGAAATAAAAACAGAAAATGCTGGAGAAAATCAAACTGACAGCACCAGTGGAGAGAGAAACAGAGTTAACATTTCGAGTCCAGTATGACTTGTCTTGAAAAAAACTGAAAGATGTTGGAAAATGATCAGGGGAGATAGTGGAACAAATGGTGAGGGTGCTCATGGCAAAAGTCAAAGGGAGTGCTCATGGTAATAGAGGAGTAATATAGATGAAGAATAGGTAGGTGGAAACAGTAGAAAAAAGGTTCTGTTGTGCTGAGAGCAAACCTATGCAAGCAAAGTTAAAAATCACACAACACCAGGTTTTGGTCCAGCAGGTTTATTTGAAAGTATAAGCTTTTGGAGTGGTGCTCCTTCATACCAAAGAGGAGAACTCCGAAAGCTTGTACCTTGAAATAAAGCTGTTGCACTATAACCTGGTGTTATGTGATTTTTTAACTTTGTCCACCCCAGTCTAACACTGGCACCTCCACGTTTATGCAAACAAGACACTGCGCAGATAGGACTGTAATCAGGGGATTACTCACCCTTTGATTATTCCCTGTTCATCTTCCATAGATGCCATCAGACCTGCTGAGTTTCTCTAGAACATTTTCTTTATTTAAACCAGCTGTACCTTAGAACTCTGTGGGAAGCTAGAGATGTGATTGCTGGGCCTCTTGCTGAGATATTTGTATCATCGATGGTCACAGGTGAGGTGCTGGAAGACTGGAGGTTGGCTAACGTGGTGCCACTGTTTAAGAAGGGTGGTAAAGACAAGCCAGGGAGTTATAGACCAGTGAGCCTGACGTCGGTGGTGGGCAAGCTGTTGAAGGGAATCCTGAGGGACAGGATATACATGTATTTGGGAAGGCAAGGACTGATTAGGGATAGTCAACATGGCTTTGTGCGTGGGAAATCATGTCTCACAAACTTGATTGAGTTTTTTGAAAAAGTAACAAAGAGGATTGATGAGGGAAGAGCGGTTGATGTGATCTATATGGAGGTCAGTACGGCATTCGACAAGGTTCCCCATGGTTAGCAAGGTTAGACCTCATGGAATATAGGGAGAACTAGCCATTTGGATACAGAACTGGCTCAAAGGTAGAAGACAGAGGGTGGTGGTGCAAGGTTGTTTTTCAGACTGGAGATCTGTGACCAGTGGAGTGCCACAAGGATCAGTGCTGGGTCCACTGCTTTTTGTCATTTTTATAAATGATTTTAGATGTGAGCATAAGAGGGATAGTTAGTAAGTTTGCAGATGACACCAAAATCGGAGGTGTAGTGAACAACAAAGAAGGTTAGCTCAGATTACAACGGGATCTTGATCAGATGGATCAATGGGCTGAGAAATGGCAGATGGAGTTTAATTCAGATAAATGCGAGGTCCTGCATTTTGCGAAAGCAAATCTTAGCAAGACTTTTACACTTAGTGGTAAGGTCCCAGAGAGTGTTGCTGAACAAAGAGACCTTGGAGTGCAGGTTCATAGTTCCTTGAAAGTGGAGGAGGCTGAGGGGGTGACCTCATAGAGGTTCACAAAATTATGAGGGGCATGGATAGGATAAATAGACAAAGTCTTTTCCCTGGGGTCAGAGAGTCCAGAACTAGAGGGCATAGGTTGAGGGTGAGAGGGGAAAGATATAAAAGAGACCTAAGGGGCACCTCTTTCACACAGAGTGTGGTACATGTATGGAATGAGCTGCCAAAGGAAGTTGTGGAGACTTGTACAATTGCAACGTTTAAAATCCATTTAGATGGGCATATGAATAGGAGAGGTTTGGAGGGATATGGGCTGGGTGCTGGTAGGCGGGACTAGATTGGGTTAGGATATCTGATTGACGTGGACGGGTTGGACCGAAGGATCTGTTTCCATGCTGTACATCTCTGACTCTATAACAACTGTGTGACTTACAAATTGCATAGTGCAGCACTGGTTGACAATTTCACCCAGTGTAAGATTAACCGTAGAACCATCTGCATTCTCAGATGGAAGAAGGGGACAGAGATACTTATTCAGCACAGTTGAGATGATATTTCCAAACCAGGAACGGATTTAATTTATATAAAATGTATCAGTAAACAGAATATAGTTTTCACAGAAATTGATCACAGACAATTAATTGTCTAATAGTTCAGGTACTATACAAGCAATCAAGAAGCGGGGCAGCTTCCCTGTGCTTATATGTGTAGTAACATGTTGGAAGTGTATTTGTTAGCCGGGGCTACGAAAACTAATGTGTCTGACTCTCTATAAATGAAAACTTACAAAGCTACCCTAACCTTCACTGGCTGACTATCTGAGGTTTACTAGAAGTTATTGGCACTACCTTTGGGTCAGTTATGCCAAATTTATGAGTGCTGTGTGTGCCCTTGGTTTACTCATGGTGTAGTCACACATTCCTAGTATGAATTGTGCCACACTCTACACTGCTGAGGTCATTAGCAAGGGTGTGGGGAGCTCCCACTGGACATAGACGGACTGGAGTAAGATCTTACACCAGTCAGTAGATTAGATGTTGATGCTGCTGCCTTTTTGGAGCTCAGTCTTCCAGCTATTGCCCTCTCTTATTCTCAAGCAGATAAACATAGACAGCAGGAGAAAGGACCGTGTTCCCCTAATACACACAGCCAATACAATCCAAAAAGATCTTGATCCCATCAGGTTAATTATTGATGATTTTCAATTGGCTACTGTGACATTTGCGCACAGGGTTGGTGCTACTTAGTCTTCTCAAGAACTACTAAAGTTCACAGGGAGTGTGGCAGCTCTAGATATATACCGTCTTCACTTCAAAACTTCCTCACAACTTAAGGGCTGTGTGGTATGTGGTATTGTCACTGCGTTAGTAATCCAGTAGTAATGCCCTGGCAACACATGTTCAAATTCTACAACAGTACTGATAGAATTTCTATGCAGACATCTGTAATATAAAGCTGTTATCAACGACCAGTGACCATGACAATCATCATTGATTGTTCTAAGAACCTATCTGGTTTAGGAATCCCCTTTAGGGATGAAAATCTGCTGTCCTCATCCAGGCTGACCTACATGTGACTCCAGATCTGCAGCAATTGGTTAACTCATAAATGCTCTCAGAAATGTCCCTAACAACACCAAGAGCAGGGACATAATTAGTAGATCAGTAATATATTGTCACTTGTATTTTTTACAAAAACAAATACAGTGAAATGTGTTTAAGTCACCATACCACAGTACCTATATTATTAAAAGAAGGCATACACAAGAAAAAAAAATTAAAATTTAAGACAAAGTCCATCTTAGTTCAACTCACAGCTCCTAGGTTCAGAAAAAGGCAATACTAGTTCTGAAAGCCGACAAAGCTGCCACCAAAGAAAAAGACCGCCACTGGAAACCAGAGCAGGATGCCAGGTTGAAATCACTTCATCGCTGAAGCCGCCACCAACCCAGATTGATCAAATCCCAGGCCATGCCACCGAAGCAGACCACCACCGGACATGACCACAATGGTTACAATGAACTGCTATCACCACCACAGCAGCTGTTCAAATCTAAGCAGAGCAGATGGTGAAATTTAAATTTGAAGAAATCTGGATGGCCTAATGGCAACCCTGTAACTACTGTTAATTGTCATGAAGAAAGCACATCTGGCTCACTAGTGTCTTTTAGGGAAGGAAATCTGCCATCCTTATCCAGTCTGGCCTACAGCAATGTGGTTGACTCTGGGCAATTAGATACAGTTAATAAATGCTGCATGCACCCCTCACCAGAATAGGACTTCTCTTAGAGTCACAGAGGCCAACCGTGATCCCAAACTAAACTAGTCCCACCTGCTTGTGCTTGCCCCATATCTCTCCAATCCTTTTTTACTCATGTAGTTATCCAAGTGGCTTTTAAATTTTAAAAGAATATTTTTGTTGATTTATAGACACTGTTTTCTGCTCTATATACATTTTTATGATCTGTAAAGATGTTACTTCACAACGAATCTGAAGAAAGGGTTCATGTTGAAGGTCATCAATGCTACCCAGTGACATTGTGAAAAAGAGGGATGAGATTCCCATAGGAGAATATAGGGAGATCGGAAATCAATTAAAAAGCTGAGCGTCAAAGATATCTATCTAGAATTGCTCCTAGTGTCACATACTTGAAAGGTAAAACTATAGGAGAATAAACTGTAGGAATGAGTGTTTGAAGAGATGATATAGGAGAATATCTTCTCAGGGGCTAGTATGGTTGAGTGGATTTAACTTAGAGGTGGATTTAACCATAGCAGGGAAATGGGAACCTGAGAAGAAACACAAGTAGGGAAAACAAAGTTGGAAACGGAAACGGAAAATAGAAAAATATAAAGCATATGTGGAAGGCAGAGGAAACAAGGGCTAATAGCCAATAGGGCCATAGTACAAAAAAAAGGTTTTAAAAAGTATAAAGTACTGCACCTGGGGTGGGGTGGGGAGGGGTGGGGTGGGTGGGGTGGGGTGGGTGTGGTGGGTGTGGTGGGGTGGTGGGGTGGGGAGAGGGGTGGGGGGAGGGGAGGGGAGGAGGGGAGGGGAGGAGGGGAGGGGAGGAGGGGTGGGGGGAGGGGAGGGGTGGGGGGAGGGGAGATGAGGAAACTGGTGAAATCAACGTTGATGCCTTATGGTTGGAGGGTCCCAAGGCAGAAAATGAGATGTTCTTCCTCCAGGTGTTGGGTGGCTAAGATTTGGCGGTGGAGGAAGCTCAGGACTTGCATGTCCTTGGCAGAGTGGGAGGGGAAGTTGAAGTGGTTGGCCACAGGTCGGTGGGATTGTTTATTGCATGTGTCCCAGAGATGTTCTCTGAAATGTTCTGCGAGTTGGCATCCTGTCTCCCCGATGTAGAGGAGACCACATCAGAATTAGTAACAATACTGCGTGAATGAATCCTTGAAATGTTTACAAGATGGTTTTTAGACCAACACGTTGAAAATCCAACTCAGGTAATAGGCCGTCCTAAGTTTAAGAGAAAGATGTTCATTAATAATTTGATTTTGAGAAGTCCTTTAGGGAAGAGTGAATACAACATGATAGAATTTTTCATTGATGTAGGAATATGTCAAATTGAGATATGTAGTGAAATATTCTAATCTGAACTAGGGTCCTAAATCTAAACAAAAGTAACCACGAAGCTGTGAGTGGAGAATTGCATTATACTAGAATAGCTGTAATATGTTGGGTAACTTCGTTAAAAGGTATGAAGTGGACAGTCAACAATATTCCTATTTAAGGAATGAATGCACGCATGAGTTATACATTACTTTCGGTGTAAAATTACAATAGGAACAAAGGCCTAACTACAATAACAAAAGAAATTATGATAGAATTCGATCCAAAGAGGAGACCTATAAAGTTTCTAGAAGTAGCAAGCTTGAGGATTGAAAGCAGTTAAGTTCAGCAAAGGAGGACAGAAAGATTGATTTTTGAACAGAAGAATAGATTATAAGAGTAAACCTGTAAGGAGCATAACAGCTAATTGTAATAGTTTGTATAACTATGTAAACAGAGAAAGGTTAGTGGCCTCACAGTAGGCTTGATAATGGAGAAGGAGAAAGTGGCAGAGCATTGAAGTAGTAATGAAAAGGATTGATGAGACAGAGCGGTGGACGTAATCCAAATGGACTTCAGTAAGGTGGTTGACAAGGTTCCTCATGGTAGAATGGTTAGCATGGTTAGATCACATGGAATACAGGAGACTAGCCATTTGGATACAGAACTGGCTCGAAGGTAGAAGACAGAGGATGGTAGTGGAGGGTTGCTTTTCAGACTGGAAGCCTGTGACCAGTGGTTTCCAACAAGGATTGGTGCTGGGTCCACTGCTTTTCGTCATTTATACAGTTGATTTGGATGTGAACATAGGAGGAATGGTTAATAAGTTTGCAGATGACACCAAAATTGGAGATGTAGTGGACAGCGAAGAAGGTTACCTCAGAGTAGTTTGGAATCTTGATCAGATGGGTCAATAAGCCGAGGAGTGGCAGGTGGAGTCTAATGTAGATAAATGTGAGGTGCTGCATTTTGGGAAAGCAAATCTTAGCAGGACTTATACACTTAATGATAAGGTCCTTGGAAGCATTGTTGAACTAAGAGACCTTGGAGTGTAGGTTCATAGTTCCTTGAAAGTGGACTCGCATGTAGACAGGATAGTGAAGGAGCATTTGGTATGCTTTCCTTTATTAGTCAGTGCATTGAGTACAGGAGTTGGGAGGTCATGTTACAGCTGTACAGGACATTGGTGAGGCCACTATTGGAATACTGTGAGCAATTCTGGTCTCCCTCCTATAGGAAAGATGTTGTGAAACTTGAAAGGGTTCAGAGAAGATTTGCAAGGATGTTGCCAGCGCTGGAGGGTTTAAGCTATAGAGAGAGGCTGAATAGGTTGAGGCTATTTTCCCTCGAGTATTGGAGGTTGAGGGGTGAACTTATAGGGGTTTATATAATCACGAGGGACATGGATAGAATAAATAGACAAAGTATTTTCCTAGGAGTGGGAGAGTCCAAAATTAGAGGGCATCAATTTAACGTGAGCAGGGAAAGATTTAAAAGGGACGTAAGGGGTAATGTTTTCATGCAGAGGGTGGTGTGTTTGTGGAATGAGCTGCCAGAGGAAGTGGTGGAGGCTGGTAAAATTACAACATTTAAAAGGCATCTGGATGGGTATATGAATAGGATGGGTTTGGAGGGATAAGAGCCAAATGCTGTTAAATGGGACCAGGATATCTGGTCGGCATGGATGAGTTGGACCAAAAGGTCTGTTTCCATGCAGTATGTCTCTATGACGCTATGACTCTAATTATTTTAGTTCTGATTTCACAGAAGAAGACATAAATAACTTACTAGAAGTGCTAGAGAACCAAGTGTCTATGGAAGAGGAATTGAAGGAAATTAGTATTAATTAAAAGACTGGTGTTGCATAAATTAATCAGACTGAAAGCTGATAAATCCCCAGGATCCAACAATCTACTTCCCAAGTTATTAAAAGGAGGTGACCATGGAAATAGTGGATGTGTTAGTTAGCATCTAAAATTCTGTGGATTCTGGAACAGTGTTGGCAGAGGGTGACAAATGTAACTTGGCTATTTAAAAGGAAGGAGGGAGAAAGCGAGGAATTATTGACCAGTCACTAATGTAACTAAAAGGTAAAATACTAGAGTCTGTCGTGAAGGATACAATAACAGAAAACTTAGAAAATGCAAATGGCATTACTGAAAGTTAACATGAATTTATGAATGGGATATTATGTTTGACTGGAGTTTTTGAGAACTTAACTAGCAAAGCAGATATGGCAGAACCAGTTGTTACTGTGTATTTGGATTTTAAAAAAATTTCCATGAAATTCTGCGAAAGGGGTTATTGTGCGAGATTTTTCGAAATCCCGAAATCCAAAAAGTTACGAAATCTGAAAACATTTTCATCAAGCTTTTCTTCTCATTAACAATGTTGTTTGACAAGCAAACAGTTAACCCAACTCCACACCCACTCGATGCATGTCACTCAGATGCAACATGGGTGGGCACAGCCCAGCACTGGCAGGCCTCAATTCTGTCTCAGGGCCCATAGTTCTCAAAGTGACTCTGCTGTTAGATAAGACGTTTTAAAATGTCACTGTCAAACTGTCACTTATTCTGAAATTCAAAAAGTTTTGAATTCCGAAAATCAGCGGGTCCTGAGTGTTTCAGATAAGGTTTGCGTCCCTGTACTATACTGACATGTATTGGGAATTGGTCAACAGACAGGAAATAGAGCGCATCATAGAATTCTTATGAAATGTGAACAGACCATTCAGTCCATCATGTCCACACCAATCCTCCAAACAGCATCCCACCCATTCAACCCCCCCTACCCTATACTTGTAACTCTGCATTTCCTATGGCTAATCCACCTAGCTTGCAGATCCCTGGACACAATGAACAATTTAGCATGTCCAATCCACCTAACCTGCACATCTTTGGACTGTAAAAGAAACTGGAACATAGAGAGGGAACCCACAAAGGGAATATGCAAACTCCACACAAGCATATGCCCGTGGCTGGAATTAAACCTCGGTCCCTGGCACTGTGAGGCAATAGTGCTAACTACTGACCTGTGTGCCACCCTATTAGGAAGAAATGGGTCTTTCTTCAGAGTGGAAGATGATGACTATGGATCAGTCCTTAGGGCTCAGCTATTCACAACATATATATAAATAATTTGGATGATGATACAGAACTAGGTGGGAGTGTGAGAGGTGCTTCAAGGTGATTTAGACAATTTGAAAATGTTTGGGAAAGTGAATGGCAAATGGGGTATAACATGGATTGTTGTCAAACTATTCACTTTGATGGAAATAGAACAGCAGAGTATTATTTAAATGGTGATAGATTGGGAAAGGCTAATGTACAGAGGAACCTGGGTGTCCTTGTATAAGAGTTACTAAAAACAAGCATACAGATTGACAAGCAGTTAGGAAGACAAGTGTCTATGTTGGCCTTTTGTTGTAAGAGATTTTGAGTACAGAGCAAAGAAGTTTTATGGAGGCTGTACAGGGCCTTAGTGAAACCATACTTGGAGTAGAGTGTGCAGTTTTGGTCTCGTTACCTGAGAAAAAGATGTACGTTCCACAGAGGAAATGCAGCAAAGGTTCAACAGATTAATTAAGGAATGGCAGGTTAATTATATAAGGAGACAGTGAGTCAACTGGGTCTGTATTCACTGGAGTTTCGAAGAATGAGAGGATCTCATAGAGATAAATAACATTTTGACAGGACTGCACAGCCTGCAGCAATGATGTTCCCCCTCGCTGGGACATTCTAGAACAAGGTGCCAAAACTTCTGGATGCTGCGGAGTCCATTTAGAACAGAGTTGAGGATATTTACTTTCCTCAGAAGGAGGTGAACCTGTGGAATTCTCTACCACCAGAAATCTATGGAAGACAACCTACTGAATACATATAAAAAAAGAAATAGATTTCTAGGCACTAAAAATGTCAAGAGTATGGAGAGAGAACAGGAGCATGACATTGGGATAGAAGATCAACCATGAATTTGCTGAGTAGCAGAGTGGGCTCATTGGCTAAATCTTTCTATGATGCACATTAGCTTGGGGTCAGTTGACCCTCTTGGTTTCACTGTTAATTTACAGGTCATGTGTTGCAGTGAATCACGTGAACATTTCTTGTTTCCTGAACAGCTTGGAGCTATATCGAAAGGTCGCAAACCTCCGGATCCTGGCCTGTGGTGGAGATGGAACGGTTTGTAATTTTAGCAAATTAAACATTTAATCTATAGGATCAAAAAGATGTGAACCAATTTGATCTTGTGCATGCTTGCTGTACTGTTTGCAGCTTCAGGGGTGTTACAGAAGCAGCAGTAGACTACTGGGTTCTTTGAACTTGCTCCACTTTTCAACGATCGTGGCTGATCTTATGCCTCAACACCATTTTTCTGTACTATCCCAAATCTTTCTTATCAAGATAGTTATCAATCTCTCAAACTTACTTAAGGTTTGATTCTTAATAGCCCTCGGAGTAGAAAATTCCAAAGATTTACCACTCTGGATGAAAAGACTTGCTCCTCATCTCAGTCCTAAACAGCCTGCCTCTGATTCTGAAGTGTGCCCACTGCTTCTAGACACCCACAGCCAAAGTGAAAACATCCTTCCTGTACCTACCCTGTCAAGTCCAGTAAACATTTCATAGATTTCAATGAAATCACCTCATATTTTTCTAAATTCCAGAGTCTCTTGTGCAAGAGAGTCCTGTCATCCTGGGAACCAGTCTAGTGAATTTCTGCTACACCCTCTCTGCGACAAAGACTTGAGGTTTTGGGTTAATTTTGCCCTCTGATTTTTCTTCCTGGGTGTATCTAGAAACCTGGCCCCGCTGAACCGAATTAATAAATCTAAGAGTCAGATGTGTGATGAAGTCATTTGTTTAGGAGTCATGGAACTAGCCTCAGTGCCCACTGTGCTGGTCTGTGATTTGATACTACCAAAATTCTTGCAGGCCTCAATGGGGTTTAAGTAGGAAAGATGAATTCTCAGCTAGAGGGGTCAAGAACCAGGGAGCACAGTCTCAGAGTTGGAGCAAAGCCATTTCAGACTGAGATTAGGAGGAATTGTTTTCACTCAGAGGCGAATGAATCTTTAGCCTTGAGAGGTGTGTAGGAGCAATCATGTTCAAGACAGAAATTGATAGATTTTTAGCCAAAAAGTATCAAGTGATGTGAGGATAGTCCGGAATGTGTTGTTGAGTCAGAGTGGTGGGAAGTGTTTGCTGGGATTTCCTGTGTCCATTGTTCAACGGAGTCACCCAACATAAGAGAAAATGTGTGGAAAAAAGTATGGTAAACTTCACTATCTGGTTAACATTAATGCAGAGCAAAAAAAAATCATCAGCTGTCTGACGTCCCTTTGCCACAATTTCACTAATTTCAGGTAAACTCTAGAATTAGGTTTAAACTATGCCACAGATAGGGCACTACATTTGTCTTATCAGCCCTCAAACAGGCCATTTGTCCTAAACATTAAGTTAAATAATGGCTGGCACGGATTCCTAACTTCAGTTACCAATCTCTGTCTGCTCCACATCTCCGGATACCTTTACTGAATAAATATTTATTGATTTAAGTCACGAAAACCCCAGGCAGTTTGGAAACGGTAGATTGTTGGAGGAAAGATTCCATCCTGTGTATGAGAAACTACTTCCTGATCATAATTTAAAAATAAAAGGTCACCCTTTAAAATAGAGATGAGGAGAAAAAGAATTCTCTCAGGTGGTTTTTGTAATTTTTTTTGTTTAATGTGCACTATTGGAGTGAGAAAAATAAATTGATATTTTTCTTTAAATAGTGGAATTTGGGAGTTCTCTGTCACTCACATTTTAACAGATTACGAGACGAGGCAAGCTTCTTTTGGGACTTTGGTTTAATTAACAGAGGGGTTCGACCTGCGGGGTCTTAAAAGTTTGGACAAATTTGAACAGACTTGGGGTAAGAAAGGTCCCAGCAGATTTAAACACTTGGTAATTAGTGTTCTAGATCTTTAAATAAAACTTAGGTGAGAAAATGTATTTAATTACAGTTGCTTGTAGTTGATTAAATTAAAAGTGAGGGAAGTGGCACTTAACATTGCGAAAGAGGTTCTGGGGTTTGAAGATGTTTCCCAAATTTGTCAAGAAAGTTTAGAAAGACAGAGGAAGGATATACTTTTAGAACTAGCAAGCAAGTTAGAATTAAGTTTCACTAGGGACAAAAAGAAAGCTGAAATTGTAATAGAGTTGGTCAAGCACTTAGGTGTATTAGAGAAACAGACAAGCACAGTAGAGTTGGAAAAACATAAATTGTAAATGAGGCAACTGGAGTTAGAAGATAATTAAACTAAACACCCAGAAAAGCTTGCCTTGGCTCGTAATCAGTTAGAATCCCAAATTCCACTATTCAAAGAAAAATAATCAATTTATTTTTCTAACTCTAATAGTGAACATTAAGCAAAAAATAACTATTCACAAATCCGAGTGCCCCCGCCCCCCCATCTCACTCCACCTTAACTACTTACTATCTTTGTAATTCCCTTCTTCAAAAGGCACTGGATATAAAATCTAAATATTTTTAAGGCAGAGGTACATATATTCTCGATTACCCAGGGGATGAAAGATTTATTGCAGATGTGTAGGAATGTAGATTTGAGTTTAAAATCAGATCAGCCATGACCTTATTGAAGGTAGATCAGGTTTGAAAGACTGAGTGACCTACTCTTGTTCATATGTTCATCTGACATTTTGTTACTAAATGGACTAGCTCTAATGTTGTAACAATATCCTTTCCTCAACCAGAGGAAATAGTTGCTTTGTATTTGCCAGAGAAAATACTTCCCTTGTTTTCAATACCTGAATCAAGGGAGAGGAGTGTGATGGCCCTTGATATCAGGGCCACATTTCACTAAGTGTGAAATGAAAGAGCCTTAGTAAATCAAAAATCAATAGGAATCGGGGCCAAACTGTCCAAAGATTGGAATACTCCTGACTCATTGGAAGCTGGTTGTGGTTGTTGGAGGTCAGTCACCTCCATTTCAGGACATTTCTGCAGGGGTTCTTCAGAATAGTGTCCTGTTGGTTTATCAATGACCTACCTTCAGTCATAAGGTCAGAAGTAGAGATGTTTGCTGATGATTGCTTTATTTTCACCACCAAACGTGACTCCTCAGATCATGTTCATATGCAACAAAACCTGGAAAAGATGCAGGTTTGGACTGAAAAGTGGCAAGTGTCACCTATTTTACAAAGATCTGTATCCCTCTGCTGCCTGCCCATTCATGTATGTCAGTAAAGTGACACTATCATGCCTGCCCCTAAGACTTCTGTTGGCAACACATTCTAGGTACCCACCACACTAGAACATAGAACGTTACAGTGCAGTACAGGCCCTTCGGCTCTCGATGTTGCGCTGACCTGTGAAACCACTCTGAAGCCCACCTAATTTATATCATTCCATTTTTATTCATATGATTATCCAATGACCATTTAAGTGCCCTTAAAGTTGGCAAGTCTACGACAGTTGCAGGCAGGGCATTCCATGCCCCTACTAGTCTGAGTAAAGAAACTACCTCTGACATGCCCTACATCTATCACCCCTCAATTTAAAGCTATGTCCCCTCGTGCTAGCCATCACCATCCAAGGAGAAAGGTTCTCACTGTCTACCCTATCTAACCCTCTGATTATCTTATGTCTAAATTAAGTTACCTCTCAACCTTCTCATGAAAAACAGCCTCAAGTCCCACAGCCTTTCCTCATAAGACCTTCCTTCATATCAGGCAACATCCTAGTAAATCTCTGAACCCTTTCCAACACTTCCGCTTCCTTCCTAGAATTCCATGACCAGAACTGTGCACAATACTCCAAGTGCAACCGCACCAGAGTTTTATTTTTGCTGCAACAACATGACATCATGGTTCCGAGAGTCAATCCCTCGACCAATAAAAGCTAACACATCGTATGCCTTCTTAATAACCCTATCAACTTGGGTGGCAACTTTTAGGGATTTCTGCACATGAACATAGATCTTGTTGCTCATCTAGACGACCAAGAATCTTACCATGAGCCCAGTACTCTTTCTACCCGTTGTTCCTTCCAAAGTGAATCACCTCACACTTCTCTGCATTAAACTCCTTTTGCCACCTCTCAGCCTAGCTGTGCAGCTTATCTATGCCCCTCTGAAACCTACTACATCCTTCGGCACTATCCACCAACCTTAGTGTCATCCGCAAATTTACTAACCCATCCTTCTACACCCTCATCCAGGTCATTTATAAAAGTATCAAACAGGAGTGAATCAAAACAGATCCTTGTGATTCACCACAAGTAACAACTCCAGGATGAACATTTCCCATCAACCACCATCCTGTGTCATCGATCAGCTAGCTAATTTCTGATCCAAACTGCTAAATCACCCTCAATCCCATGCCTCCATATTTTGTGCAATAGTCCACTGTGGGAAACCTTATCAGACACCTTACTGAAATCTATATACACCACATCAACCGCTTTACCCTCATCCACCTGTTTGGTCACCTTCTCAATGAACTCAATAAGGTTTGAGGCACAACCTACCCTTCACAAAACCGTATTAACTATCCCTAATCAACTTATTCCTTTCTAGATGATTATAAATCTACTGTTTTAACCTTTTCTAACACTTTGCCCACAACTGAAGTATGGCTCACAGAGGTATAATTACCAGGGTTGTCTCTACTCCCCTTCTTGAACATGGAGACATTTGTGATCCTCTAGTCTTCAGCACTATTCCTGTCGACAATGACAACAGAAGGATCAAAGCTAAAGGCTCTGCAATTTCCTTCTGAGCTTCCCAGAGAATCCTAGGATAAATCTCTATTTCACTTTCCAGAATTGCTTAAACCTCCTCATTGTGAACCTCAGTCCTGTCAAGTCTAGTAGCCTGTAACTCTATATTCTCCTCAACAACTTTGTCTTTTTTCAGTGTGAATACTGACAAAAAGAATTCATTTAGCACTTCCCCAAATTCTCAGACTCCATGCAACAACTTCCCACTACTGTCCTTGATTGGCCCTAAATCTTATTCTAATCATTCTTTTATTCCTGATACACTGACAAAAAGCTTTAGGGTTTTCCTTGATCCTATCTGCCAACGACTTCTCCTGTCTCCTCCTGGCTCTTCTTCGCTCTCTCTTTAGGTCTTTCCTGGCTAACTTGTAACTCTGAAGCACCCCAACTGAGCCTTTATGTCTCATTCTAACATAAGCCTCCTTCTTCTGGACAAGAGATTCAAACTCTTTAGTAAACCATAGCTCCCTCACTCAACCACTTCTTCCCTGCCTGACAGGTACATACTTATCAAGGACACGCAGTAGCTGTTCCTTGAACAAGCTGCACATTTCAATTGTGCCCATCCCCTGCAGTTTCTTTCCTCATCCTATGCATCCTAAATCTTGCCTAATCATATCATATTTGCCATCTTTAACTATTACCCTGCAGTATGTACCTATCCCTTTCCATTGCTAAAGTAAACATAACCGAATTGTGGTCACTATCACCAAAATGTTCACCTACCTCCCAATCTAACACCTGGCTGGGTTCATTCCCTAGTACCAATTCCAATGTGGCCTCGCCCCTTGTTGGCCGGTCTACATACTGTGACAGGAAACCCTCTTGCACACATTGGACAAAAACTGACCCATCTAAAGTTCTTGAACTGTAGTATTTCTAGTCAATATTTGGAAAGTTAAAGTCCCCCATAACAACTATTCTGTTATTCTCACTACTATCGAGGATCATCTCAGTACTGAAACCTGTAAAAACCATTCCTGTCCCTGCTCTATCCATGTCTCTGAAATGGCCACAACAGCGAAGTCCCAGGTACCAACACATGCTGCAAGTTCACCCACTTCATTCCAGACGCTCCTGGCGTTGAAGTAGACACACTTCAAACCACCTGCTTGCTTGCCAGTGTACTATCAACACCAAATATCCGACCTCACTACTCTCAACCTCCTGGACACTGGAACTACAATTCAGGCTCCCATCCCCCTGAATTAGTTCACCCTTTCTGAAGAGCATTAGCAAATCTTCCCCCTCCCCCCCCCCCCCCCCCCCCAGGAATCTTCTCTCTCCTTATTCCTTGCCTCGCTAGCACGTGGCACAGGTAACAAACCAGAAATAACAACTCTGTTCTAGCTCTAAACTTCCAGACTAACTCCTTGAGTTTCTGCCTTTAATTCCCCATCCTACCTATGTCGTTAATGCCTATGTGGACCACGACTTGGGGCTGCTCCCCCTCCCACTTAAGGATCCCGAAAACATGATCAGAGATGTCACGAACCCTGGCACCTGGGAGGCAACACACCAACTGTGAATCTCTCTCGTTCCCACAGAACCTCCTATCGGTCTCCCTAACTGGAGTCCCCAATATTGACTGGGTATACTATAATTCAAGTAGTTTAGATAGGTCAGATTTTGTTCAACATGTCCAGGAGAGTTTTCTAACATAAGTATGTAGACAGGCTAAGGGATGATGCCATTATTGGACAATGCCATACTGGGGAATGAACCCAACCAGGTGTTAGATTTGGAAATAGGTGAGCAGTTTGGTGTCAGTGACCACAATTCAATTATGTTTACAAATGCAATGGGCAGGGATAGGTAAATACAGCAGGGAAAGAAGTATAACTGGGGGAATGGCAATTATGATGCGATTAGGCAAGATTCAAGATGCATAGGGTGGGGAAGGAAACTGCAGGGGATGGACACACTTGAAACATGGAGCTTAATCAAGGAACAAGTATGGTAGTTCCTTGATAAGTATATACCACCTATCAGGCAGGGAAGTAGTTGTTGAGAGAGGGAGCCATGGTTTACTAAAGAAGTTGAAGCGCTTGTCGAGAAGGAGGTGGCGGCTTATGAGAGAATGAGGCATGAAGGCTTAGCAAGGGGATTGAGAGTTCTAAGTTAGCCAGAAAAGATCTAAAGAGAGGACTAAGAGCAGCCAGGTGGGAATATGAGAAGTTGTTGGCGAATAGGATCAAAGAAAATGTTAAGGCCTTCTATAGGTATATCAGGAATAAAAGAATGACTAGAATAAGATTAGGGCCAATCAAAGACAGTAGTGGGAAGTTGTGTGTGGAGTCTGAGGACATAGGAGAAGCACTTAATGAATATTTTTTGCCAGTATTCACATTGGAAAAGAGCACTTAGTGAGAATACAGAGATACAGGCTACTAGATTAGATGGGATTGCAGTTGACAAAGAGGAGGTTTTAGCAATTTTGGAAGATCTGAAAATCGATAAAATCCCTGGGCCAGATGGAAATTAATATCGGATTCTCTGGGAAGCCAGGGAGGAGATTGCAGAGCATTTGGCTTTGATCTTTATGTCAAGACTGGAGGATAGCAAATGTTGTTCCCTTGTTTAGGAAGGGGAGTCAGGACAACCCTGGTAATTATAGGCCAGTGAACCTTACTTCAGTTGTGGGTAAGGTGTTTGAAAAGGTTATAAGAGATAGGACTTATAATTATCTGGAAAGGAATAATTTGATTAGGGATTTGCAAGGTTTGTAGCTCAGGTTGAGGTTTAGGGTGTAGGTTTGCTCACTGAGCTGTAGGTTTGATATCCAGACATTTCATTACCTGGCTAGGTAACGTCATCAGTGGCGACCTCCAAGTGAAGTGAAGCTGTTATCTCCTGCTTTCTATTTATATCTTTCTCCTGGATGCGGTTCCTGGGGTTTGTGGTGATGTCATTTCCTGTTCGGTTTCTGAGGGGTTGATAGATGGCATCTAGATCAATGTGCTTGTTTATGGCACGGTGGTTGGAGTGCCAGGCCTCTAGGAATTCTCTGGCATGTCTTTGCTTAGTCTGTCTCAGGATAGATGTGTTGTCCCAGTCAAAATGGTGGGTTTTTTCATCCATATGTAGGGCTATGAGGGAGAGGGGGTCGTGTCTTTTTGTGGCTAGCTGGTGTTCATGTATCATGGTGGCTAACTTTCTTTCTGTTTGTCCTACGTAGTGTTTGTGGCAGTCCTTGCATGGAATTTTATAGATGATGTTGGTTTTGTCCATGGGTTGTACTGGGTCTTTTAAGTTTGTTAGTTTTTGTTTGAGTGCTACTAGGATTCCGAGGGGTCTCAGTAGTCTGGCTGTCATTTCTGAAACTTCTTTGATACCATATATAGGGATACCATAGGGATAGTCAACACGATTTAGTAAAGGGTAGGTCGTGCCTCACTAACCTTATTGAGTTCTTAGAGAAGGTGACAAAACAGGTGGATAAAGATAAAGCAGTTGATGTGATGTATATGAACTTCAGTAAGGTGTTTGATAAGGTTCCACACAGTATAATGCATAAAATAGAGTTTCGGGATTGAAGGCAATTTAGCAGTTTGGATCAGAAATTGGCTAGCTGAAAGAAGAGAGGGTGGCAGTTGATGGGAAATGTTCATCGTGGAGTTCAGTTACCAGTGGTGTGTGGCAAGGATCTGTTTTGGGGCCACTACTGTTTGTCATTTTTATAAATGATCTGGATGTGGGCGTAGAAGGATAAGTCAATAAATTTGCAGATGACACCAAGGTAGGCAAAGTTGTGGATAGTGTCGAAGGATGTTGTGGGTTAGAGAGACATAGATAAGATGCAGGGCTGGGCTGAAAAGTGGCAAGTGGAGTTTAATGCAGAAAAGTGTGAGTAGTTCATTTCAAATAATTAACTGGAATGTGGAGCACTGGGCTAAAGGTAAAATTCTTGGCAGTGTCAATGAACAGAGATGTTGGTCTCCAGGTTGATTAATTCGTTGAAAGTTGCCACTTAGGTTGATAAGGTTGTTGAGGTGGCATATGGTGTGTTGACGTTTATTGGTCAGGAATTGAGTTTTGGAGCCACAAAGTCATACTTCAGCTGTACAAGACACTGATAAGGCCACACCTAGAGTATTGCGTACAGTTCTGGTCACTGCATTATAGGAAGGATGTGGAACCTTTGGAAAGGGTTCAGAAGAGCTTTACTGGGATGTTGCTTGATATGGAAGGAAGATCTTATGAGGAAAGGCTGAGGGAATGGAGGCTGTTTTCATTGGAGAGAAGGTTGAGAGGTAACTTGATTGAGACAAAAGATAATCAGAGGGTTAGATAGGTTGGACGGAGAGCTTTTTTCCTTGGTGAAGGCTAACATGAGGGGACATAGATTTTGGACAGATATCAACGGTGGTTTCTTTACTCAGTAGTAGGGGCATGGAACAGCCTGCCTGTGTCAGTAGTAGATTCGCTGACATTAAGGGCATTTAAATGGGCATTGGACATGTACAATTAATGGAATACTGTAGGTTAGATGGACACCAGATTAATTTCACAGGTCGGCGCAACATCGAAGGCCAAGGAGACTGTACTGCGCTGTAACGTCATATGTTCAATCACTAATGCTCTACTCTTCTCCCCCCTTTCCTACTGAGCAGCAGGCACAGACTCTGCCAGAGATCTATACCCCATGTCTTACCCCTGGTAAGTCATCTCCAACAGTATCCGAAACCGTATACTTGTTATTGAGGGAACGGCTGCAATGGATCCCTGCACTGTCTGCCGGTTTCCATCCCTGGCCTGTAACCCATCTGTCTTTTTCTTGTACTGGAGGTGTGACTACTTCCCTGTAACTCTTATCAATAACCCCCTCTGCCTCCTGAATGACTTGAAGTTTATCTAGCTCCAGTTCCCTAACAATTTTCAAGGAGCTGGAGCTGCACTTGGGTGCACTTCCTGCAGATGAAGTCAGCAGGGACACGAGTGGTGACCTTTACCTCCCACATTCTGGAGGGGAAACATTCAACTGCCCTAACCTCCATTGAACACTATTCCAAATGCCCAAAAGAGATTATTGAAAAATAAAATTACCTTACCAATCTGGCACATAGAACTGTTTTTGGTTAAAGGAAGAGGATGGGTAGGAGACAGTACTTAAGTAAAAGGTAGTGTGTAAAGAACTTTCCATGCATTTTTCCCCTCTCACTTTGAACTCGTGACCCTTAGTAATTGAGTCCCCCACTCTCAGAAAAAGCTTCTTGCTATCCTCTGTCATACCCGTCAGGATTTTGTAGACCTCAATCAGGTTCCCCCTCAACCTTTCTAATGAAAATAATCCTAATCTACTAAACCTCTCTTCATAGCTGGCACCCTCCGTACCAGGTAACATCCTGGTGAACCTCCTCTGCACCCTCCCCAAAGCATCCATATCTTTTTGTTAATGTGGCAAAGAACTGTACACAGTATTCCAAATGTGACTGAACCAATGTCTTATATACAGTACCCCATCCAATGAAGGAAGGAAAGCATGCCATATGCCTTCTTTACCACTCTATCAATCTGTGTTGAAAATGTGTTGCTGGAAAAGCGCAGCAGGTCAGGCAGCATCCAAGGAACAGGAGAATCGACGTTTCGGGCATCAGCCCTTCTTCAGTTCACCTGTTCCTTGGATACTGCCTGACCTGCTGCGCTTTTCCAGCAACACATTTTCAGCTCCGATCTCCAGCATCTACAGTCCTCACTTTCTCCTCGAAGATATCAACCTGTGTTGCCACCTTCAGGGAACAGTGAACCTGAACACCCAGATCCCTCTGTACTTTTCCATTTACTATAAAGTTCACTCTTGAATTGGATCTTCCAAAATGCATCACCTTGCATTTGTCCAGATTAAACTTCATCTGCCATTCCTCTGCCCAACTCTCCAATCTATCTATATTCTGCTGTATTCTCTAACAGTCCCCTTTATTATCTGCTACTCCAATCTTAGTGTCATCTGAAAACTTCGCTAATCAGGAGGAGAAAGCAAGAACTGCAGATGCTGGATATCGGTCAAGAGTGTGGTGCTGGAAAAGCACAGCAGGTCAGGCAGCATTCACGAAGCAGGAGAATAGACATTTCAGGCATAAGTCCTTCATCAAGAATGAGGCTTGTGTGCTAGGGGGCTGAGAGAGATAAATAGGAGTGGGTGGGGCTAGGGGTGAAGGTAGCTGAGAATGCAATAGGTAGATGAAGGTGGGGGAGAAGGTGATAGGTCAGAGAAGAAAGAAGGTGGAGCAGATAGATGGAAGAGAACAGACAGGTCGAGAGGGCAGTGCAGAGTTGGAGGCTTGGGACTGGGATAAGGTTGAGGGAGTGGCGTTGAGGGGAAATGAGGAAACTGGTGAAATCCACATTAGTCCCATGTGGTTGAAGGGTTCCAAGGTGGAAGAGGAGTCATTCCTCCCCCAGGTGTCAGGTAGTTAAGGTTTGGCAATGGAGGCGGCCTAGGACCTGCATGTCCTTGGTGGAGTTTCATCTACCTATTGCATTCACAGCTGTATCCATTACACCCAATGTGGTCTCCTCTACACTGGGGAGAGGGGACATCAACTTGTGAATCGTTTCAGAGAATATCTCTGGGGCACCCACAAACCCCACTGCCCTGTGGCTGAACACTCCATCTTCTCCTCCCACTCCACCAAGGACATGCAGGTCTTAGGCCTCCATTGCCAAACCTTAACGACCTGACAACTGGAGGAAGAGAGAGTCATCTTCCACCTTGGGACCCTGCAACCACATGGGATTAGTGTGGATCTCACTAGTTTCCTCATTTCCTCTCCCCCACTCCACCCTATCCCAGTCCTAAGCCTCCAATTTGGCACCACCCTCTTTGCCTGTCCATCATCTTTCCCATCTATCCACTCATCCTCCTCTCTGACCTAACACCTCCCGCACAACCATCTACCTACCTCCTAGCCCCTCCTCCCCTCCCCCCCTCCCAGCCCACAAGCCTCATTCCCAATGAAGGCAATATGCCCGAAACATCGATTCTCCTGCTCCTTGGATGCTGCCTGACCTGCTGCACTTTTCCAGCAACACATTTTTAAACCTGTATAAAGGTTATCCCTCAACCTCTGAGGCTCCAGGAAAAACAGCCTCCAGCTTGTTCAGCCTCTCCCTATAGCTCAAATTCTCCAACCCTGGCAATATCCTTGTAAATCTTTTCTGAACCCTTTCAAGTTTCACAACATCTTTCTGATAGGAAGGAGACCAGAATTGCACACAATATTCCAGCAGCGGTCTAACTAATGCCCTGTATAGCCACAATATGACCTCTCAACTCATGTACCCAATACTCTGACCAATAAAGGAAAGCATACCAAACACCTTCTTCACTATCCTATTTACCTGCAACTCTACCTTCAAGGAACTATGAACCTGCACTCCAAGGTCTCTTTGAGACGTTATGAATGCTTCCTTTTTCCTCTTAGCTAGTCTCACAGTTTCACCTGTCATCTATGATTCCCTAATCTTGCCATTTCTATCCCTCATTTTCACAGGAACATGTCTTTCCTGTACTCTAATCAACCTCTGTTTAAAAGTCTCTCACATATCAAATTGGATTTACCTTCAAACAGCTGCTCCCAATCTACATAACAGATTGCCAATGGCTCATTGCTGGAATCAATCATAGGAATCAGTGATAATCTGTTCCCCCTGAGTCTCAATACATTATTCCTAGCATAAGATAATGTTTCACAGCCTGACTTGGAATTTTAAGCTTCCTCAAAACTTGTTACAGTACTATTGCTATAAACTTGATGAATCTTTATCTTTCAATGGTAAGATAAAAATTTGCATTTAATTCCTTAGCTACCAATTGTTTCCTGAACCGTCTGAAGCTAAACCAGACTGTTTGCAATCTTATTTGATTGCAGGATGAGCTATTGACCACATATTTAAGAATACCTATTTCCACCTAGTACCCACCTCTGCCTCTTCCTCAGTTTACCTACTGCAGAAGCCCTCATAGATATCCTTCTTACCTCCAATCTCGACTTTTCTACATACTCCTAGCTAGCCTCCCTCATTCTACTTTTGTTTCCTGCTGCTCGACTTGCAACAAGTCCCATTCCTCTGTGCTCACTGACGCAAATCAGCTCTCAGACAGGAAAAGCTTGCATTTTGTTTTCAAATTCACTGTGGCCTTTCCTTATCTTGTGATATCCTCCAATCCCTCAACCTTCTTGACTTGTCTAATTCTAGCTTCTCTACCAACTCTAGTCAGGGCCTTTTTTTTAATAAGCAGCATCTCTGCCTCTGATTCACAAACTCCACCGATTAAAGATAGCTGCATAATGCAGCCAAGTAGGCTGATTATCATCCTACAAATCCATCTAACATATGCCAATAGCAGGCATAAGAGCAGAGAGATGGGAAAATATTGGAGTTTCTACCATCACTGTCCTTAGTTCTACATTTCAACATGCACGTGGCAATGGCAGCTCAGACTTCCTGAGTGAACTGGAGCATTCCAGCACGAAACATTCCTGATTTTAGTTTCTCCACCATTGGTGACTGTGCCTTGTGGCCTACATCGCAAACTCTTGAATTCCCTCCCAAAGCCCCTTTGTCTCTTAAGCTCTCTTTTTATCTTTATTTAAGCCAGTACCTGTTTGACCAAGATATGGCCATCTGTTTAATATCTTCCTCTGTGGCATTTGTTTTGCTTTATAATGTGCCTGTGGAGCACATTGGGTTACTTTGTTAAACTAAAGTTGCTACTTTCTTGAGCAGTGCCTTTGGATAAAATGACCTTACATTCACAGATGGAACAGGTACTATGTGGAACATGTAGGATCCCACTAAAGTGTAGCTATAGTGACTGAAAGGAATGAGGTTCACTTGGCAGGATTGTGTCTGTTGGGAAATCATCCTTCAAGTTGCAGAAGGACATAAGACTTGTGAGCAGGATCCTTTATTCACTATTTACACCACATATGTTAATGAGAAGGAGACAGCAGTCTTAGAACCCTGATGGCTCTGGTTTCAAATATCCACATCTGCATCTGCATCAATATGACTGATGTTGACTATTTATTAGTATATTAGCACTTGACCATTATTGAACAGTTTTAAGGAGAATCTTTAAAAGAACAAGAGAATCCTCACCCAGTAGTCATCTTGAGTCCTGCAGAATTAACTTGTCAATTCAGCCCAAATTAGTGTCAAGTTGGGCTCAATTCATAATACTGGTGCACACCCACTGAGAACCGGATTGAGACTCGCAGAAGTGCACGCTCAGTGAAAATTATTTCTTCATTTTATTTCTTCACTCTTCTGGTTCTGGTTGAGAACAAAATATAAGATCTGAGCTGAGCTTTGAGGTAAAAACTTTAAAGGGGCAAGCTTGTACTGCAAAATGTTTCTTGATTTGACATGCATGACGATGACAGACATTGAGGCTGAACATCTTTATTTCGACTGGTGATTTCATTTTTAAAAAAATATTCTGTCCAGGTGGGCTGGATTCTTTCCCTGTTGGATGAACTACAACTGAATCCCCAGCCTCCAGTCGCGGTGCTTCCACTTGGTACAGGAAACGACCTGGCTCGTACCCTCAACTGGGGAGGGGTAGGTACATCCTTCAACAGTTCCACCTGAAAGATAGAGAATGGTGTGTGGTATAGCCTGGCTGTCAAAGCGATGGTGTAAAGTATGAAGGGGACTCTGAATAACAGTGAAAAAAGGTCTAGAACTTCCTTTGTAATGACTTTGACGGGCTGTTATAAGGGGTTGCCTACCGAGAGTGATTGAGGAATATTTAATAACAATTTCTCAAAAGAAATTGAATGAATACTTGAAGGTGAAAACATTTGTAGAGTTAGAGGACAAAACTGGTGCGGCCAATAATTAGATCTGTTTAAGATCAGTCAGGTCATTAGTGAAGAGATAGCGGTGTTGTAGTAATGTCATTGGACTGGTAATAATATTACCACTATGGGTTAGGGTTAGGAAAGAAATGGCCTAGTAGTTTATCGCTAGACTATTGATCCAGAGAGACAGGTAACCCAGGTTTTGAATTCAATAATAATCTGGAATTAAGAGTTTAATGTTATTGATTGTTGTGGAGAAAACCCATCAGGTTCACTACTGTTTCTCGGGGGGAATATCTGTCATCTTTACCTGGTCTGTGACTCCAGACCCATAGCAATTTGGTTGACTCCTAACTTTAATGATCAGCAATAACTGCTGGCATTGCCATAATGCCCACATCCTATGAATGAATAAAACATAGATTGAGACTGAGTCTCTCTCTATGAGCAGTGTGTAGATACTACAGTGTATTCCTGGGGTAGCTATATTAATGCAGATGTTGCCGTTGTGCCATCAGCGCTCCAGATTCCGTGCCTTAATTGTACATTCTTGGGTCTTTATCGGAAAGAAACCCTCCAGCGTATTTTTGCTCTTTCTGGCTATGGGTTTATCAATGTTTTCTTTTAATTTCTGATAGGAAATTTCATGCAGGCCACTGAAAGGAGGGAGGAAGTCTCTAGTGTCTCTAGTGAAACCGTGGGATTCAACTATCATCGGACTGAATCTATACGGCACTTGCTCAAAGATTGATATATCCTTCCTATGGTATGATGCCTAAAGGGACTGGACATTTGGGCATACAAGTCAACCTTGAAGCCCTGAAAGCCAACATTCTTAATTATCCTTGGATCTGAGCAGCTTGCTGGGCTATAAAGAATCACCCGCATTGCTGCAGGTCTGGAGTCCCGTGTAGGGCATGTAAGGATGACAGATTTCCTTTTCTAAAGCATATGAATGAACTTGATGGGTCTAAACAACAATCAATAGTGGCTTTAGGCTACCTTAAGGCTAGTATTTCAATTCCAGATTTTTATTGAGTTCACATTTTACTTTCTGCTATGGTGGGATTTGAACCCATGACCCCAGAACTTAACCACTACACCATCATCTCCCCCTTATAAGCTGAATGTATGCATAAGTAAGACCTTTAGGCCTGACAAATGAGGTCAGCATGTATGCTGGGTTGATTTATATGCAGCAACATAGGGTATTCACAATACACCAGGTGTAGTCTAACTTTAATAACTAGAGCGTGACTTCTACCCCCCCCCCACGTCTTGTCCTCTATATATAAAAAAGAGTATTCCATTAGCCTTTTTGATTATTTTCTATACTCCTTGCGTGGGAAGCAATCAGCAACCTAGGTAGGCGTATCTAGTCTTCCTAACTTGCAGTAGTAATCACCCATGTTGAGTTACAAATGTGATTCACTTCCATCTGTGAAGCTGTCAAAAATAAACTCTGCGGCTCTTATTTCAATCATTTATAAACAATTTCAAGGATGGGCAACAAATGCTAGCCTAGTCAGCGATGCCTGCATCCTATGAACAAATATGAAAAATTTCACGCAACGTTTCCAATACTTCCATACATTGGCACCTCATTTCGGTTGGTATCTAAATGCATAATGGGAAAAGGTTTGAGTTCTAGAGTCATAGAGATATATGGCACGGAAACAGACCCTTCTGTTCAATTCGTCCATGCCAACCAGATATCCTAACCTAATCTAGTCCCATTTGCCAGCACTTGGCCCATATCCCTCTAAACCCTTCCTATTCATTTACCCATCCAGATGCCTTTTAAATGCTGTAATTGTAACAGCCTCCACCATTTCCTCAGTCAGCTCATTCCATACATGCACTGGCCTCTGTGAAAATGTTGCCCCTTAGGTCCCTTTTTGTATCTTTCCCCTCTCACCTTGAACCTAAGCCCTCTAGTTCTGGACTCCCCCACCCCAGGGAAAAGATCTTGTCTATTTATCCTATCCATGCCCCTCATAATTTTGTAAACCTCTATAAGGTCACCCCTCAGTTCCAGGGAAAACAGCCAAGCCTATTCAGCCTCTCCCTATGGCTCAAATCCACCAACCCTGGCAGCATCCTTGGAAATCTTTTCTGAACCCTTTCAAGTTTCACAACATCCTTGTGTTTGGTTTGACGGGATGAATAAAGCACTGTACCTGTTCTTTGACTTTGTACCTGGTATTTGGCTGTGAACTCTCACATTGCCATTCTCATAACAGACATTTATCTAAGTCTGCAGCATTGACTGAGGCACTTGGGGAGATGATACAGTTAGTTCTTTCTATGTCACAGGGGTACACAGATGAACCAGTCTCAAAGATTCTCTGCCACGTAGAGGAGGGTAATATAGTCCAACTCGACCGTTGGAACATCCACCTTCAGAATAACCTCCAGCTCAACCAAGATGATGCTGAAGAAGGCACTCAGAAGGTAACTGCAGCTGCTAGCTTTACTGACTTTTATACAAATCTTTACCATTTTCTGTAAGATTCTTTTGAGGGTTAGGGTTTTTGTTTGAGTGTTGTGATGTGTTGTTTGTAAGTGACAAAACTGAGGACAGTGCAGAACAGCACCAATATGGAATAAAATACAAACAAAGCTGAAGTAAGTGGTTATGATTTGGAGATGCCGGTGTTGGACTGGTGTGTACAAAGTTAAAAATCACAAAACACCGTCCAACAGATTTAATTGGAAGCACACTAGCTTTCGGAGCGACGCTCCTTCAGGTGATTGTGGAGGGCTCAATCGTAACACAGAATTTATAGCAAAAATTTGCAGTGTGATGTAACTGAAATTATACATTGAAAAATTGATTGTCTGTTAAGCCTTTCATCTGTTAGAATACAGTGATAGTTTCACTTCTTTCATGTGTAAATCACAAAACCATTTTTTTTAAAGTTGCATTCTCGGGTTAGCTGTTAACAGTGGTGATAGCGAGACAATATGTTGAAGGTGTTAGCCCCCCGTGTTCTCTGTCTATGACCTGATGTTTAGATTGATTCTAATCTAAAAAGTGAGATAACCGAGTTTTACGTAAATTCATGCAGTTTTTGAGCTCAGAGTTCTACATGAATGTATGCAGTTTTTGAGCAAAGTGCAATGTAACTCTGCAAGTACAAATTCACCACACAAAATATATGTGTGCATGTGGGTCTTTGTCTGTCTGTCTGTGTGTGTGTGTCTGTCGGGTGGGGGTTGTGAGTGTGAGAAAGTGTGTGTGTGGTTCAGAGTGTCTTAAGTCTGTGAGGGGGTGCATGTGTGGGAGTGTGTGTGTCTATAAGGGTGTGTGTGGGTGTCTGTGTGCGCGTCTGTGTGTACCTGTGTCCGTGTGTATGTGAGAGTGTGTGTGTGTAGGAATATCCATGTGTGTGTGTGTGTGTGTGTGTGTGTAGTGCAATGGTGATCGCCTATAATGTGACATGAACCCAAGGTCCCGGTTGAGGCCCTCCCTATGGGTACCGAACTTAGCTATCAGCCTCTGCTCAGCCACTTTCCTCTGCTGCCTGTCCCGAAGTCCACCTTGGAGGATGGTCACCCGAAGGTCCGAGGCTGAATGTCCTGGACTACTGAAGTGTTCCCCAACTGGGAGGGAACCCTCCTGTCTGTTGATTGTTGTGTGGTGCCCATTCATCCGTTGTCGCAGCCTTTGCTCGGTTTCCCCAATGTACCATGCCTCCGGGCATCCTTGCCTGCAACGTATAAGATAGACAACGTTGGCTGAGTCACATGAGTACCTGCCACGTACAAGGTGGGAGGTGTTCCCACACGTAATAGTGGTATCTATGTGCACAATCTGACACGTCTTGCAGCGTCCACCATGACAGGTTTGTAAGGAGTTGTCCTGAGAGCCGGGCAGTTTGCTACGAACAATGATCTGTTTGAGGTTTGGCGGTTTACGAACCCACTTAGGTCGACCTACAACACAGATTATGCAGAGAGACTTTGCCACTGCACCTCTCGTAAACTTCTCAATCATCTTGTGCACCAACTCTACAGCAGGCGCCACAACCTTGAAATTCAGATGGAGTCCACACACACAGCCTGCACACAGGATACATCAGTACAATTACATGACATTGCCAAACAGACAAGGCGACAAAACTTCATCACATCATGCACGGCAAGAACAAAAAACTGGAGAAGCTTGGCATACTTACCAGTAATAGCAAAGCCCGCCCTGGAACCACAGTAGACAACATTATCACTGCGGGGAAGTCTATTGTCAACTTATCGGACCACACCCTTCGACCGGAAGAGATTGAAGTCCTGAGTAGGGGTCTCAACTTCTGCCCCACCACCAAAATGGACCCGTTGGTTCTGGCAGCAAACACAGAGGAGTTCATCAGACAAATGAGACTCCGGGAATTCTTTCAAGGTGCCGGCAGTGATCCCACTGAGCCCACTGATGAACTAGAACAGTCATCACAGGGATCTGTAGAGGAGCGACCAAAGAAGGTGTCAACATGGACCCCACTGGAGGGCCGCTGCCCTGGGCTTGACATGTATGCTCAAACTGTCAGGAAGTATATAAATGCCAGATTCATCAGCCGTACCCACAAGGTAGAGCAAAACATCACCCGTTTACAACGCAATGCCATCCAGGCTCTCAAAACCAATGACAATATTGTCATCAAACCAGCAGGTAAAGGAGGAGCCATTATCATTCAGAATAGAACAGATTACTGCAAGGAAGTGTACCGACAACTGAACAACCAGGAACACTACAGGCAACTACAAGCTGATCCGACCAAAGAACACACCTGAGAATTAAACACACTGATCAGAACTTTGGATCCAGTCCTTCAGAGCTCCCTACGCGCCCTCATCCCACGTACTTCTCGTGTAGGTGACTTCTACTGCCTTCCAAAGGTACACAAAGCCAACACACCGGGACATCCCATCATGTCGGGAAATGGGACCCTATCTGAGAATCTCTCCGGCTATGTGGAAGGCATCTTGAAACCTATTGTACAGGGGATCTCCAGCTTCTGTCGCGACACTACGGATTTCTTACAGAAACTCAGTACCCATTGACCAGTTGAACCGGGAACATTCCTCGTCACAATGGACATTTCCGCACTCTACACCAGCATCCCCCACAAGGATGGCATTGCGCCAACAGCCTCCGTACTCAACACCAACAATTGCCAGTCTCCAAACACCATTCTACAACTCATCCGCTTTATCCTCGATCATAACATCTTCACCTTTGACAACCAATTCTTCATCCAGACACACGGAACAGCCGTGGGGACCAAATTTGCACCCCAGTATGCCAACATTTTTATACACAGGTTCGAACAAGATTTCTTCTCTATGCAGGATCTCCAACCAACATTGTACACCAGGTACATTGATGACATTTTCTTCCTCTGGACCCATGGCGAGGAGTCACTGATAAAACTACACAGTGACATCAACAAGTTTCATTCCACCATCAAACTCACCATGGACTACTCTCAACTGTCTGTCTCATTCTTGGACACGTGTGTCTCCATCAAGGACAGACACCTCAGCACCACACTCTACCGCAAACCCACAGACAACCTCACAATGCTACACTTCTCCAGCTTCCACCCAAAACATATTAAAACAGCTATTCCCTATGGACAAGCCCTACGCATACACCGGATCTGCTCAGATGAGGAGGAACGTAACGGACACCTGGAAGTACTCAAGGATGCCCTCACAAGAACGGGGTACGATGCTCAACTCATCGACCGCCAGTTCCGACGTGCCACAGCAAGGAACCGTAATGACCTCCTCAGGAGACAGACACGTGCTGCAACTGACAGGGTACCCTTCGTTGTTCAGTACTTCCCAGGGGCTGAAAACTTACGCCATGTTCTTCGTGACCTACAACACATTATCAATGAGGATGAGTACCTCACCAAGACCTTCCCCACACCTCCACTACTTGCCTTTAAACAACCGCCAAACCTCAAACAGATCATTGTTCGTAGCAAACTGCCCGGCTTTCAGGACAACTCCATACAGTCCTGTCACGGTGGACGCTGCAAGACGTGTCAGATTGTGGACATAGATACCACTATTACGCGTGGGAACACCTCCCACCTTGTACGTGACAGGTACTCATGTGATTCCCCCAACGTTTATCTTAAACGTTGCAGGCAAGGATGCCCGGAGGCATGGTACATTGGGGAAACCGAGCAAAGGCTACGACAACAGATGAATGGGCACCGCACAACAATCAACAGACAGGAGGGTTCCCTCCCAATTGGGGAACACTTCAGTGGTTCAGGACATTCAGCCTCGGACCTTCGGGTGACCATCCTCCCAGGTGGACTTCGGGACAGGCAGCAGAGGAAAGTGGCCTAGCAGAGGCTGATAGCTAAGTTCGGTACCCATAGGGAGGGCCTCAACCGGGACCTTGGGTTCATGCCACATTACAGGTGATCACCATTGCACCACATACACACACACGGATATTCCTACACACACACGCTCTCACATACACACGGACACAGGTACACACAGACGCGCACACAGACACCCACACACACCCTTATAGACACACACACTCCCACACATGCACCCCCTCACAGACTTAAGACACTCTGCACTCACCACACACACACACACACACATACACTTTCTCACACTCACAACCCCCACCCCAGACAGACACACACACACAGACAGACAAAGACCCACATGCACACATATATTTTGTGTGGTGAATTTGTACTTGCAGAGTTACATTGCACTTTGCTCAAAAACTGCATACATTCATGTAGAACTCTGAGCTCAAAAACTGCATGAATTTATGTAAAACTCGGTTATCTCACTTTTTAGATTAGAATCAATCTAAACATCAGGTCATAGACAGAGAACACGGGGGGCTAACACCTTCAACATATTGTCTAGCTATCACCACTGTTAACAGCTAACCCGAGAATGCAACTTTAAAAAAAATGGTTTTGTGATTTACACATGAAAGAAGTGAAACTATCACTGTATTCTAACAGATGAAAGGCTTAACAGACAATCAATTTTTCAATGTATAATTTCAGTTACATCACACTGCAAATTTTTGCTATAAATTCTGTGTTACGATTGAGCCCTCCACAATCACCTGATGAAGGAGCGTCGCTCCGAAAGCCAGTGTGCTTCCAATTAAAGCTGTTGGACTATAACCTAGTGTTGTGTGATTTTTAACGAAGTAAATAGTGTCGAGCTGACAACCAGGTTTGGGTTTTACAGCCTATGCATTCTAGGCAGTAAGAAGCCTTGTGTTCAACTGCTTCTCGTTCTAATTTGGCTTGTTACTTTAACCATCAGAGTGCATACACTTCAATTGTAACAGTGTTTATTGACATTCCTTGCTACCTAATTCCTGTATTAGTTTGCTTACATTTAAATATCCTTTTGACCTTTGATGAATAGATAAGTCACAGGAAAACAAAGATGTATTTGCATGTACTCAAATTAAGGTGCATAGCATAAGCAAGAAACAAGGTTATGGCTTCCAACAGTGGAGTTAATTGTGAGGTGAAATTTTAGAGTCCAAGCTCCAAGCCAGCAGCCACGGAGTTCAAACAATGTTGTGGCCTCACTAACAGCTCCTGCTGTCACAGCCCCATCTCCCCTACCCTGTCTCTCACTCTTTCTGCAAGTGGGAAAACGTTTGGGAAGTGCTACTGTCGTTTAAATAAATGCAGGCGCACAACTCAAACACATTTGTCCATTTGAATCTCTTCCCATTGTCACATTGCCTTAATTAGTTCAGTACTATTCTCATGGACACCCATGACCACATTAACCTTGTTCAAAATCATAAAGAATTGCCAGATTCAATTGCTGTCTCATTTGTGGAGGTGCCCTTTCCATATTCAAACTATTCAGACAGTAGACTTGATCATTCAAAATGTCACCACTATAATTCTGCAACTAACTGCATGAATGTATCTGTTGCCACTATTCTAACTTTTAGATATGTTGCTCTATCAGGTCAATGTCAATTTGTTACTGGATGCTAGTGTAATCTTTATGCCTGATTGGTGAATGTCTAGTTTCAACACAGACACAGGCTTTGCCAAATATTCATGCAGCAGCTGAGAAAACAGCTGGTTTGTTTTTGTGGAGGTCACCACACTTTTCCTCGGGGCTTACCTCATCTGTGCATTGCATGACAGAAGATAGCCACAATGAATATGGAGGCAACATCAGTTGACCCACATGGCCAGTTCTAGCAGAGGACAGAGATGCCACAGGATAGTTGATAACCACAGACCAATTGTGTAGTCAACTAGCGATCCTTTGGTAATCATATGTTTTGAAAGTGAGCAGTTGGCACATGCAGGTAAATATTTGAGGAGACAGTATGTCCAACTGAGATATGCTTGTGGTAGGGAAAGACATTGAAATTAACTTTGCAGCCCTACACATTATGCTATGATCTAAACCAAATCTACCCTTCATGTTATCTGAGTAACTTTACTTTTTGGAACCCTTGCAAAGGGAGAAGGGTGTGTAAAGATGTCCACTTGATCTAATGTGGCAAAGTTAATTGTATGCAGATTCAATACACATTTAAATCATCAGGCCTTATTTTGTGAGGTTAAAGGCCTGGTATTCAGTAGTTCAACAAATTACATGGGAACTTGCAAGCCTCTAGGATGCTGCAATGGAGACCTGGTGCTCTCCAAGGCAAACAGAGTTTCTAAAACACTTCATGTGTTGGACCATAAATGAAAACAGACTTGCCTTCCTTCAGGCAGTTCTGTTGAAGAGTTTGATAAGCCATCTGTACTAAAAATTGTCTAACTATTGATTGAAATTCAACAGTCCTCTGTGCCACACGATCTCCCAGTACGTGATACAATCCATGTCTTCATATTGTACATGAGCACCCAGATATGAGCACAGAACAGTGGCACACCACATAGATAGAATAGCACAGCTGCTGAGTGTTCAGTGTAGAACCACAGGCTCAGTTCCTGTTTAGGTTCCTGCATAAACACCACCCGTAACAAATGGACATTATTGGTATCTGAACTGATGTTCTTAATAATTATTGTGGTGTTTATCATCCTTAGAAGGCTAAGCTGCAGGCTTTGTGCCATGCAGCATCCAGAGAATGAACCTATTATTACATGGCAGTAAGGAGTATTGATTTCATTGTAGTTTCAGACTGGGAAATGTACTTCTAATGATTTCATGTTTTGACTTCAAGATCCTGATAGCACTATAATTAAGAGTCTCCATTCCTTTGCTTAATTGTAGTATTAAGTCGTTAAAATGTGTAAGATGTCAGAAGAAAGATCTTTGGAAAGTTCAAATGGTTCTTTGTGCATGGTAGTTTTTGCCGGTTTGTTGAAACCTTGTTGTTTCATACAACCTTGGAATTCTGATCTTAAAGTCCTAACCTACCTTTCGCTCCTCGCCTACGAACTGCTTGTGACGCTCACTAGGATAAATTATTGTGGGGTGGGAATGGAAAATGAAAACAGGAATTCCAAATCACCAGGAAAAGCTTTGCAATCCAGGTCAAGATCAGCATCCTCGATGGATCATAAGATGATGAGCACTGAACAAATCCAGTGGACCTGGGGTAGCTTCATCTGTTGCAGTTTTACTGATGGCTAAAGAAGCCTACAAACGTGAGGCAGGTTCTTTTACAAATGCTGCAAAGGAAGTGGTTATCAGGAATTGTTGTGAGCTGTTACTTTCAGAGCTGAAACCCATTGGCCATACAGCCGTAGCCACTGCTGGTTGTGGTGGTTCATGCCAGTCCAGAGGTAACATCACCATTTCCCTCTACCACAGCCGGTTCTCTTGAATAGAAGAATCAATGCTTACAGCCTTCATGTCAAGCTTCTGCAGGTCCTTGATGTGGAGCTTTGGGTGTCCTGCTGCTGCTCTGGTTCCACCTTTCTCACCGTCAAGAACATTGTTGAGTATGCAAACCTCTTCATCCTTCAAATCAACCAGAACTAATGAATTCACCTCTGCCTGATAATTGCAAGTGTACTTGGGAGATTTGCTTTTGAGAGAATGGCCACATACACAGTTTTGTCCTCCTGTGAGATGCCCAGAGTGCACAGCAAAGAGTACAGTTGGAAGTTGCAGAGCTGCCTTTCTTGATCACAGTAAGTAATTCATATTTCACAGTCGCACTAGATGCTGTGAACCCAGGCTTCAGAAACTCATCTCTTGGTTCTAAGACTCAGCAATCGATAGCAATAGCAGAGCAATAGCAGAGACAGCAATAATAATAACTTAGTCATCTTTGAACAGCAGCCTGGGTCACAGTCCATTAATGGAGGCGGTTCCCCGGTTATGTTTTTTGCTTTTGGGGGCTGTCAGCTTTTTGAAATTCTGTTTGTCAAGTTTTCTAGGTTGTGGATAAAGCTGTTCACTTCTGAGCTGGATTTTACCATGTAGCTTGTACGTCTGTACTCACTCAGTGATTCTTTTTCCTCCCCACAGCTCCCACTTACTGTGTTTAACAACTACTTCAGTCTGGGTTTTGATGCCCATGTGACACTGGAATTCCATGAATCTCGGGGTATGTGCAATCCCTTCATGAATACACACTTATACTCGCAAACCCATTCACCTACACGCTAATATTCACATATGCAAACACTCATACTCACGTGCATTCACTCAACATACAGTCATGCTCACATACATACAAACACACACACACTCTCATATTTATAAGCACATGCACACAGGCCATCACATCCATACACATTTACTCACATGGAATCAGAGTTACAGAATTGTTACAATACAGAAGCAGGCCATTTGGCTCTTTGAGTTTATTCAGACTGTCTGAATCTTTGAACTTTGTATCAATCGCCTGTCTTTTCCCCATAAATCTGCACATAATTTCTATTTAACTAATGTCCAATGTTGTCTTAAGTGCCTCAATTGAACCTGGCTCCACCACATTTCCTGACAGTGCATTCCTAACTACTCACTAAGTGAAACAAGACTTTTTCACATTGCCTTTGCTTCTTTTACAAACCATTTAAAAACTGTGCCTCCTGATTCTCGATTTGTTTAAGGGCAGTAATACTATTGAGGCTGCACTGGAGGAGCTGAATTTCTCAGCTCACTGGGACTTTTTCGTCTTGTGGGTGGTACTCATTCCATGTTGAATGACTAGTTGATTTATGGGTTTTCTTTATTAGAGGCAGCACCAGCAAGGCTAGATTGGCCATAGAACATAGAACAGTACAGCACAGAACAGGCCCTTCAGCCCACGATGTTGTGCCGACCACTGATCCTCATGTATGCACCCTCAAATTTCTGTGACCATATGCATGTCCAGTAGTCTCTTAAATGTCTCCAATGACCTTGCTTCCACAACTGCTGCTGGCAACGCATTCCATGCTCTCACAACTCTCTGTGTAAAGAACCCACCTCTGACATCCCCTCTACACTTTCCTCCAACCAGCTTAAAACTATGACCCCTCGTGTTAGTCATTTCTGTCTCTGGCTATCGACTACCTATGCCTCTCATTATCTTGTATACCTCAATTAGGTCCCCTCTCTTCCTCCTTTTCTCCAATGAAAAAAGTCCGAGCTCAGTCAACCTCTCCTCATAAGATAAGTCCTCCAGTCCAGGCAGCATCCCGGTAAACCTCCTCTGAACCCTCTCCAAAGCATCCACATCTTTCCTATATTAGGGTGACCAGGACTGGACGCAGTATTCCAAGTGCGGTCTAATCAAAGTTTTATAGAGCTGCAACAAGACCTCACGACTCTTAAACTCAATCCCCCTGTTAATGAAAGCCAAAACACCATATGCTTTCTTAACAACGCTGTCCACTTGGGTGGCCATTTTAAGGGATCTACGTACCTGCACACCAAGATTCCTCTGTTCCTCCACACTGCCAAGAATCCTATCCTTAATCCTGTACTCAGCTTTCAAAATTGACCTTCCAAAATGCATCACCTCGCATTTATCCAGGTTGAACTCCATCTGCCACCTCTCAGCCCATCTCTGCATCCTGTCAATGTCCCGCTGCAGCCTACAACAGCCCTCCATACTGTCAACGACACCTCCAACCTTTATGTCATCTGCAAACTTGCTGACCCATCCTTCAATCCCCCATTCAAGTCATTAATAAAAATTACAAACAGTAGAGGCCCAAGGACAGAGCCCTGTGGAACACCACTCACCACAGGCAGAATATTTTCCTTCTACTACCACTCGCTGTCTTCTGTTGGCCAGCCAATTCTGTACCCAGACAACTACGTTCCCCTGTATCCCATTCCTCCTGACCTTCTGAATGAGCCTACCATGGGGAACCTTATCAAATGCCTTGCTGAAGTCCACATACACCATATCCACAGCTCGACCCTCATCAACTTTTCTAGTCACAACCTCAAAGAACTCGATAAGGTTTGTGAGGCGTGACCTACCCCTCACAAAGCCGTGTTGACTGCATTTAATCAAACCATGCTCTTCCAGATAGTCATAAATCCTATCCCTCAGAATCCTTTCTAACACCTTGCAGACGACAGACGTGAGACTTACTGGTCTGTAATTGCCGGGGATTTCCCTATTTCCTTTCTTGAAGAGAGGAATTACATTTGCCTCTCTCCAGTCCTCAGGTATGACTCCAGTGGAGAGCGAGGATGCAAAGATTTTCGCAAGTGGCAAAGCAATTGCATTTCTCGTTCCCCAAAGCAGCCGAGGACAAATCTGGTCCGGGCCTGGCGACTTGTCCATCTTAATGTTTGACACAATTTTCAGCACATCAGCTTCCTCTATCTCTATCCATTCCAGCATGCACACCTGCTCTTCAAAGGTTTCATTCACTACAAAGTTTGTTTCTTTCGTAAAGACAGAAGCAAAAAACTCATTTAGGGCTTCCCCTACCTCCTCAGACTCCACACACAAGTTCCCTATGCTATCCCTGATCGGGCCTACTCTTTCTTTGACCTTTCTCTTATTCCTCACAAATGCCTTTGTGTTCTCCCTAATCCGTTCTGCCAAGCCTTTCTCGTGCCCCCTCCTGGCTCTCCTCAGACCATTTTTGAGCTCCTTCCTCGCCTGCCTGTAATCCTCTAGAGCTGAGCTTGACCCAGCTTCCTCCACCTTATGTAAACTACCTTTTTCCTTTTGACGAGAAATTCCACTGCCCTCGTTATCCAAGGTTCCTTTATCTTACTACTTCTTACCTGTCTCAGAGGGACATATTTATTCATCACTTGCAACAACTGTCCCTTAAACAGTCTCCACATGTCTGTAGTGCCTTTACCATGGAACAATTGCTCCCAATCCATGCTTCCTAACTCATGTCTAATTGCATCATAGTTTCCTCTTCCCCAATTAAGTATCCTCCGATTTTGCCTAATCCTCTCCTTCTCCATAGCTATGTGGAATGTGAGGCAGTTGTGGTCACTATCACCAAAATGCTCTCCCACCACAAGATCTGATACCTGCCCTGGCTCGTTTCCGAGCACCAAGTCTAGAATGGCCTCTCCCCTCGTCGGCCTGAACACACCTTACAAAAACAGCTCCATTCAAATCTTCTGCTCGAAGGAGGTTCCAATCGATATTGGGAAAGTTAAAGTCACCCATTACAACAACCCTACTACGTCCACACTTTTCCAAAATCTGCCGACCTATGCTTTCTTCAATCTCCCTGCTGCTATTGGGCCTGTAGTAAACCCCTAACGAGGTGACTACTCCCTTGCTGTTCCTAATTTCCACCCATTCTGACTCGGTAGGCAGATCTTCCTCGACGATGGAAGCTTCTGTACCTGTGATACCCTCTCAGGTTGGTAGTCCTACACCTCCTCCTCTTTTTTCCCCCCTCCCTATTCTTTTTAAATGCTCTAAACCCTGGAACATCCAGCAACCATTCCTGCCCCGAGAAACCCATGTCTCTGTTGTGGCCACAACATCATAGCACCAGGTACTGATCCATGCTCTAAGCTCATCACTCTTATTCCTGATACTCCTTGCGTTAAAGCAAACACACTTTAACTGATCCCTTGGTTCCTTCCCAGGAAAATCCTTCCCACTAGCTGGTCTACCTCTTGCTATTGCCTCATCTCAATCAACTCTCACCTCCAGTATACAGCTCAGGTTCCCACCCCCCTGCCATACTAGTTTAAACCCTCTCGAACTACTTGAGCAAACCTTCCACCCAGGACATTGATGCCCTTCCAGTTCAGATGCAACCTGTCCTTCTTGTACAGGTCCTTCTTGCCAGGTGAGTGAAAAATTCATCATGTATATGGTTCAGCTGTGGTCAGAGAAAGAATAGAAATATTAAATACTGATTTCAGAAGACAATATAGTCATTATTGTTTAGAGTCCACAAGAACACAAGAAATGGGAGATTATGTAGAAAAATCATAGATCATTTGGCCCATCAAGCCTGCTTTACCATTCAGTGTGACCAGGCTGCGATAAGGACTTCAATTCCATTTTCCTGCTCGCTCACCATATCTTCCAATCCTGCAAGCGACCAAACATCTGTCTATCCTAAACTTAAATGTACTCAACAATAGAACATTTGCAACTCTTTAGGTCCGAATTCCATCAAATCCAGTCCAATCTTCTCTGCAGTTGTTTCTCTGTTCATCAGTGTCTAATTGAGAATGTTTATTTCGATAGCCTTGAGTACTGATTATATTTTTCCCAATTTTTCTAGAAGCAAATCCAGAACGATTTAACAGTCGATTTAGGAATAAGATGTTTTACGCAGGGGTAAGTGATACCAAATATAAAGTAAACAAATTTACTAGAAAAGCTCCACAATAAAACCTTTATGTTTATGACCACTTTTTTTACAATTTATTATCCCATGATCCCAAAAAAGATACAGGTTAGGTGGATTGGCTTTGCTAAGTTGTCCATAGTGTCCAGGGTTGTGCAGGCTAGGTGAGTTATCCATGGTAAATTTGGGGCTACGGGGAGGGGAGAGAGGAGGAGGCTGGGAACTGGGTCTGGGTAGGATGCTGTCCAGAGGGTGAATGCGAACCCAATGGGCCAAATGGCTACTTTCCACGCTAGTGATTGCATGATTCACAAAGCCACAGAAATAAGTAACAGAGGATATCTTTGAAAGTACTTCATTACTGTTTGCTATGGGCAGTCTCTAGTGTATTTTTTCTGCACTACACTAATGACTACATTTCAAAAATTTGCAAATGGCTGTACAACACTTTGGGAAATCCTTAGATCATGAAAGACCCTAAAAATTTGAACCTTGCTTCCTTTCCTTTCTTTCTCTTCTTTCCTTTCTTCTTGGAGTGTGTTACTGGCACAGGTTATTTCAGTGCCTTTGGAATCTGCATGCTAAAATGTTGTATTTCATGGCCAAGAACACCCAGATCCCTCTCTGCTGCACTTTTATGGAATCTCTGTCCCTTTAAATATTAATCTGTCTTTTCATTCTTCCTACCAAAGTGCATGACTTCATTTTTCCAACATTAAACTCCATCTGCCATGTTTTCCCATTCTCACAAACTGTTTATATCCCCTTGCATATTCCTTATCTCCTTATTACAATGTGTCCATCTGCCGATTTTTATAGCATCAGCAAATGTCGAAACATTACAATCTGCTCCCTCCTCCAAATCATTAATATAGATAATAACAAATTAAGGCCCTAGGACTGAGTCATAGAATCATACAACACACAAACAGACCCATCAGTCCAACCTCTCCATGCCAACCAAGTTTCCCAAATTAAAACTAGTCCCACTTGCCTGTGTTTGACCCATATCCCTCTAAACCTTTCCTACCTGTACCTGCATCTACCATCTCCTCTGACAGTTCATTCCATGTATGAACAATCCTGTTTGAAAAAATTGCCTCTCAGGTCCCTTTTAAATCATTCTCCTCTCACCTTAAAAATATGCCCCCTAGTTTTGAACTCACCCACCATAGGGAAAAGACTTTTGCTATTCACTTTATCTGTGCCACTCATGATTTCTAAACCTCTATAAAGTCATCCATCAATCTCCGATGCTTCAGTGAAAAAATCCCAGCCTGTCTAGCCTTTCCTTACAACTCAAACCCTCCGGTCTCGGCAACATCCTGGTAAATTTTTTCTGAGCCTTCTCAAATTTAATAATGTCCTTCCTGTGGCAGGACTACCAGAACAGTACACAGTACTCCAAAAGTGACCTCGCCAATGTCCTCTGCCTCCTCAACATGATAGCCAAACTCCTATACTCAAACACCTAAGCAATGAAGGCAAGCATGATAAATGTCTTCTTAACCAGCCTGTGGAAGCAACTTTCAATGAACAATGTACCTGAATCCCTAGGTCTCTCTGTTCAATAATACTACCCGGGGCCCTACCATTAACTGTATACGTACTGCCCTTGTTGGTTTTATCAAATTGCAATACCTCACATTTATCCAAACTAAATCGGTAACGAACCGGGACAAGTGGTGGGCTTGTTAGTGGGTGAACATTTTGGTGATGGTGACCACAATTCTGTGACTTTCACCTTGGTTATGGAGAGAGATAGGTGCGCACAACAAGGTAGATTTTACAATTGGGGGAAGGGAAATTACGATGCTGTAAGACAGGATTTGAGGAGCATACGTTGGGAGCATAGGCTGTCAGAGAAGGATGTGGTGGAAATGTGGAACTTTTTCAAGGAGCAGATACTACGTGTCCTTGATATGTATGTACCTATCAGGCAGGAAAGAAATGGTCGTGTGAGGGAGCCTTGGTTGACGAGGGAGGTTGAATGTCTAGTAAAGAGGAAGAAGGAGGCTTACATAAGGTTGAGGAAACAGGGTTCAGACAGAGCAGTGGAGGAATACAGGATAGCCAGAAGGGACCTGAAGAAAGGGATTAGGAGAGCTAAGAGAGGGCATGAAAAATCCTTGGCGGAGTGGTAGAGTCAGAATCATTGGCGACCTTTAAGCGGCATTTGGATAGGTACATGGATGGGTGCTTAATCTAGGTTAGAAGTTCGGCACAACATCGTGGGCCGAAGGGCCTGTTCTGTGCTGTATTGTTCTATGTTCTATGTTCTATGTTCTAAACTCCATGTGGCATTCCTCAGCCAGTTGGCCCAATTGATCAAGATCTAACCTTCTTCACTGTTGACTATACCACCAATTTTGATGTTATCCGCAGACTTAGTAATCATACCTCCTAAATTCTCATCCAAATTGTTTATACCAATGACGACAGCAACACTGATCCCTGCAAAACACAGCTGGTCGCATGCCTCTAGTCCGAAAAAGAACCCTCCACCAGTACCTTCTGTCTCTTACAGACAAGTCAATTTTGTATCCTGTCGGCAAGCTCTCTCTGATGTCATGTGATCAAACTTTACTAATCTACCTTTACTATCATTGGAGGCTTTACTTAAGTCCATGTAGAAGCATCTACCGCTCTACCCTCCTTAGTCCTTTTGGATTCACCCTCAAAAATTCAATCAAGTTTCTGAGACTCAGTTTGCCACCACAAAGCCTTGTTGACTATCCCTAATCAGTCCTTGCCTCTCCAATTGCATGTAAATCCTACCTCTCAGAATCCCCTCGACAACTTATCCACCACTGATGTCAGACTCACAAGTCTATAGATGCCAGACTTGACTTGCAGCCTTTCTTAAACAAAGGCACAACATTAGCCACCCTCCGATCCTCCTGCACCTCACCCATGGCTATAGATGACACAAATAACTTTGTTAGAGGTCCCATGATCCTTGTGGCACTCTACTAATTATGTCTTTCCATCTCGAAAGAAACCCATTAATCCAGACTTTCTGTTTTCTGTGTTAATCAATCTTCATTCTATGTAAACACTTTGCTCCCAATACTGTGAGCTCTGATCTTGTCAATAAACTTTTATGTGACACCTTATTGACTGCCTTCTGGAAATCCAAATACACCACATTTAATGGTCTCCCTTTTATCACCTATGTGTTATACCCTCAAAGAACTCTAGCAAGTTTGCCAAGCATGATTTCCCTTTCATAAAGCCATGTTGACTGATTGTGTTAAACTTTTCTGATTGTCTAACTGTTTCTTCCTTACTAATGGATTCTAGCACTTTCTTAATGACAGATGTTAGACTAACAGGCCTATAATTTCTTGCATTTTGTTTCCCTCTCTTGTTGAAAACAAGTGTAAGTTAGCAGTTTTCCAATCCATTGGACTCCTAATGGACCCAGTGAGTTTTGGAATGTTTTGATCAAAGCCTCCACTATTTCTGCAGCCACTTCATTTAAAATCGTTGGATGTAATTGCCCTTATTTAAATTGAGCACACTGCTTTGAGACCCAAGTTACTCTCCCTGAAACTGAATTTGAAATTCTACCACGCTGTGATCACTATCCTCTAGAGGATCTTTCATTGCAAGATCTCTTATTATTCCTACTTACACTAGATCTAAAATAACCTGTTCCTGCATAAGTTCTACAATGTACTACTCTTAAGAAACAATTCATGATGCACTGCAGAAATTCATCTTCCATGTTATCTATGTTAATCTGAGTTGTCCAGTCAATATGCATATTAAAATCACTCATACTAATTATAGTGCTCTTCTTACACACCTCCATTATTATCTGGTTTATACTTTATCCTACAATAAAACAAATTTTCAGGGGTCTGTAGACAACTCATACCTATGTGTTTATCCCCTTGCTGTTCCACCCAACTGATCCCACTTTATGATCTATATCACTGCTCAACATTGTACTGATACCTTCCTTTTTACTAATGCTTTTCCACCTCCTTTCCTTTATATGTATTCTTCCAGAAAGTTGAGTACCCTTGACTACTGAGTTCACAGGTTTGGTCACCCTGGAACCACATCTCTGTAATAGCTATCAAGATATTCATTCATTTCTATTTGTGCCATCAATTCATCTATATTGTTACAAATATTGATGCATTCAGATAAAGAACCTTAGGCTTTTGCTTTTTGCCATTGCTATTTATTAAGGTTCTAATTTCTTCTGCTTATATTTTCTGCCCCTCCCTCTCAAATTTTGATATTTCTTATCCTGCATCTCTAATCTCTCATTTCTTCTTGTTATTTAAAATTTCCCTTCAATTGAACCTGCACTAATTAGTTAAAGTCCTATGTACAGTCCTAGTTATTCAATTCATGAGGATGCTTGTCACAGTATGGTTAAAATAAAGCCTGTCCAAGTGGGACAGTTCTCTCTTTTCCCAGTCCTTGTCCCACCTTAATTGGAAACCATTTCTCCCATGCTAATCTTTGAGACACTCATTTAGATCTCGAATGTTATTTACTCTACCCTCTTGTATCTGGCTCAGGTAGTAACGGAGATTATTATCTTTGTAGTTCTGCTTTTTAATTTAGCTCCAAGCTGCTTGTAATCCCTCAGCAGACCTCTCTCCTAGTCCTAACTACATCATTGGTACCTACGTGGACCAATTCCCTTCCCACTCCCAAGTTTCTCTCCAAACCAGAAGGGATGTCCTGAACCTTGGTAGGTAGGTAGCACTGCCTTCAGGATGCTGTCTTTTGCTGAAGAGACCGGTAACTATTCCCGTTAATGTACTATCTTCTATTCCTGCTACATTTTGCTTTTCAGCCCCCACGAGTATAGTGCTTTGATGACAGTGCTGTATTCAGTTCATATGTCATCCCTGAAGATTGTGCTCTCATCTACTTCAGGAAGAAGAATCTCATTGGACAAGAGCAATGGCTGAGGTTCCTCCAGAGTTAAATTCTGGATTCCTATACCTGCCTCAGTTACATCCTCCATACACTAAATTTTATGTATGTAATCTAAGAGATGTGACTACCTCTTGAAGCATAGTGTCCAGGCACCCCTCTCTGTCTCTCCCTGTTGTGTCAGTACCTGCAGCTCGGATTCCAGTTCATCAACTGAGTTGACATTCCTCAAACAGCCAACGCTTGATGCAGCTCAGATCACTGTAGGTCACAAACATCCACCAGCTCCCACATACTATACTTGCAACACATAGGCACAGCCATCTCTATTCTATTCACACAATTAATTTGGATGTTTGATTACTTTATAAGTGAATTTCTTAACTTCACCCTTTCGGCTGTAATAGTGTCCCTGATTTAAGCCACTTGGTCAATCAAAAGAGACACGGATTAAGTACTCACCCAACAGCAACCTGTTTTCTGTAACATCATACTTCAGCTCTGACCAGGAGAAGTAGGTTGAAAGGGCTTGATGCAGCTGTTTTTATCTCCTGCCACTAACCTTCTCCTGCAGGTCTGCTGTACCAGTCTGCTTCACAGTGATGCTGACTGGCTACACCATTCACTATAGTCCATTCACTTTCCTCATTCAAGCCATTAATATATATTGTAAATCATTGCAACCACTATTTACAGGTTGCCATCCTGAAAATGTCCCTTTACCTGTCTTCTATTAGTTAGTCAATCCTCTGTCCATATTAATGGTCTCCACTGCCATGCTCTCTTATCATCTTAACTAGCCTAGTGTTTAGAACCTTATCAAACACTTTCTGAAAATTTACTTATATTGCATCCACTGCTTCCCATTAATTATCCTGCTTTTGCCATCTCAAAACATTTCAGTAAACTTATCAGATATAATTTCCCCTTCGTGAAGCCATGCTGACTTTGCTTGATCATATTATGTATATCTAAATGCTCTGCTCTTCCGTCCTTTAGAATAGTCTAACATTTTCCTAATAACAGACATTAAGCCAACTGGCCTGTAGTAACTGTTTTTTGTCTCCTTCCCTTTTTAAGTAAAGGTATTACATTGTAAGTTTTCCAATTCTCTGGAACTTTTCTAAGGGTCTAAAGATTTTTGGAAAGCTACTGCTATTGCATCCAGTATTTCTGTAGCTTCTTCATTTAATATCCTAGGATGCCTCCCAACAGGTCCGGTTAGTTTTCCTATCATTTTATTTCTAGTGATAGTTATTGTATTTATTCCTTCTGCTCTTTTTGCCTGTTGAATATTTAATATAATTGGAAAACTATTGGTGTCTTCTACTGTGAAGACTGATGCAAGTATGTGTTCAGCTACTATGCCATTTCCCAGTTCCCCGTTATTATTTCTCCAGACTCATTCTCTAAGGGGTCTATATTAACTTTGACCTCTTGCTGACTTTTTATATATTTAAAGAAGTTCTTGCTATCCATCTTGATATTATTTGTAAGTGTACCCTCATAGCTTATCTTCTCCCTTTTTATCAATTTGTTGTTGATCTTTTGTTGGTTTTTAAAACCTTCCCACTCCTCTGGCTTACTACAGGTATTTGCCACATTGCATATTTTCTCTTCTTTCAATATGGTTGGTTTATCCCCTTCCTAGAATCATTTTTCCTCACTAGGATACATCTTCATTGTGAGTCATAACCTTTTTTTCCTGAAATATCTACCATTTTTTCAAAACTGTCTTTGCTGCTAAACCTCTTCTCCAGTCCGCTCCAGCCAGCTCTGCCCTCATTTCTTTATAATATCCCTATTTGTACTTATCACAATTGTTTCCGAACAAAGTTTCTCACTCTCAAACTGAATAATAAATTCTATCATGTTATAGTCACTGTTTCTGAGGGGATCTTTTATTTTGACATGTGTATACATCATCAGAATAATGTGAGCTCTGGTTGAATCCACCAAATATTGTTATAGGAGACTGTTCTAAATGCACTTTGAATTTTTCTTCATTTCTACCTCTGCCAATCTGATTGTCCCAACCTACATAAGGATTAAAGTCATCCATGAGTATTGTGCTTTTTTTTTAACATTCCCTCATTATCTTTTGAATTATTCTCTATCCTTTATATAGTTTATGTTGGAGGGCCTGTAGATTACTAAAATCTGTGACTTCTTTCTTTTTTATTTCTCACGTCCAAGATTATTTCTTGCTTATTCCATCCCATACTAACAGTGTTGTTCACCGCCCTTTCCTTCCTCTCTGTCCTTTTGAAAAGTCACATACCCGTGAGTACTTAGTTCCCAGCTTTGATCTACTTGTAACCTCTCAGTCTACTTCACTGGGCTGCTGATCTATTGCACACTCATCCCTGTCTGCTTCACTCTGTTGGTTGTTACTCCCATCTCCAGTTTCTTCTTTAAAATTTCTGAAGGTGCTGACTGTTGTTGAGGCTTCCATGTTGCAGCATGGGCCCCTGGAATATCACGCTGGTCCATTTGGCTCAGTATTGCATCAGGTCCATTGGATCCAGATCTCAGCACAATTAACTCTCACATTCATTCACAGGTTGTGAACATATGTCACAAGGTCTGCATTTGTTTCCATCCTTAATTCCTGAGAAAATCATTAAACACCATTCTTCACATTGGTGTGGAGCTGGAGTCAGACTTGGATAAAAACAGCAGCTTTCCCTCCATGCTGGATGCTTGCAACAATCCAACAGCTTCCAGCTCCCTTTTACTGAATACGTAGAAGAACAGTCTTTGCCAGCAGTTTGGACGAGCAGTCTAATTAGTACCACTCCATCTCTCTTTCCTCCTATCCATGCAAATGTTTCTCTTTAAGTATTTACTTCATTCCCTTTTGAAAGCTACAATTGAATTTGTACCTATTATCCTATTAACCAGCGCATTTCCAATCCAAATTATTTACCTTCATATAGTCATAGCGTTGTACAGAACATAAAGAAGCTCTTCAGTTCATTGTATCCATACCAGCTTACAAGCACCTACCTATTCGAATCCCATTTTCCAACACTTAGCCTGTGGCCTTGTACACGTAGCTTTTCAAGTGTTCATCAAATTACTTATTATATTTGTGATAATTTCCACCTCTAACCATCTATTAGGCAGTGAGTTCCATTTACCCACTACCATGTGCTATTCGCCAATGTCCATGATGGAATTTAAACACAGATACTCTAGAACTATGGAAAAATCAAGCCTCCAGTTCAGAGGGTCTGGTTTAACTGTCACTTCAAAATAATAGTCATTTTTGCCTCAGCGTTGTACAACAGCTTTGGTGACTTTCAAACAGGAGGCTCTGGACATTTAGGATGTAACCCTCTGTTCCAGAGTCAATTACTAGCAATGCACAGGTTCTGGCTGTTCAGAGAAAAATAGAGAAGGGACATTGTACTCCTTCCCAGGATATACTTTGCTTGTTAATGTTTGTGATGTTTTCTTTCAGGCAGCTTTTTCCGACTTTCTGCAGAGAAGCTCTCGAGATTTATCCAAACATGTTAGAGTGGTGGTAAGTTTTATCTCATACAGTCAGATATTCAGCTGTAAACAAACACATGATGGAGTGTAGAAATTGCTAATTAGGAAAACTGTAATCAATTCTTTTGAGGTGAAATCTCTGCTTTTCAATTTTATCTCTTAAGAAATGGACCCCATGAGATTGATTTGGTTTTGGTTTTGTAGCCTCATTTATCTGAATTGAAACTTTTAGTGATCTCACACTGCTGCCTCATAGCACCAGGACCCAGGTTCGATTCAAACCTTGAGTGACTATCTCCACTGACCGTGGAGTTTGCATGGGTTTCTGCTGCGTGCTGCAGTTTTTCCCACAATCCAAAGATGTGCAGGTTAGGTGGATTGGCCATGCTAATAAAAAAAAATGCACCATAGTGTCTAGGGATGTGGAGGTTAGGTTGGTTGTCCATGGTTACAAACCCCATGCAATGTTAAAGGGATTTGAGTTTGGCAGTTGTAGATCCAGGTGGGATTCTGTTCAGAGGCTGGTACAGAATCACAAGGCCAAGCAACCCCTTTCTGCATATAGGGATTCTATGATTCTACTCACATCCTGGCCATGAGACTTAAATTCAGGTGTCATACTTAAAAAAACTGTACCACTGGAGACAGTCTACTGAACCAAGCTGAGAACGGTGTTGTAATAAGCTGCATAGGTAGGGACCTGGAGACAGCTTTCAACAAAGTAGTGTGGGTAAGGGGACAAATTTGGGGAGACATAGTAAAATAAACAGCAGAGACAAGGCAAAAGAAGAAAAAAATAATATGCAAAATGATAGGAAGAGAAGACAATACAAAATTAAAAGTAAATGAATGGATAATATTCCAGGTTTTTAAAATATTAAAAGAGGACACTTTTAAAGACGCTAAAACTGAATGCACTTAGTATTCAAAATAACTTGGATGAACTAATAGCACAAATAGAAACAAATAAATACGCTATAATCTGATAGTCATTATAGAGACAGTTTCAGGATGACATAGATTGGGATCTGAACATTGAAGGAAGTAGGACATTTAGGAAGGATAGAAAGTTAGGAAAAGATGGAGAGTCAGCTCTTTTAATTAATGATGGTTTTAGCAAAATACGGAGGGATGATCTAAATTCAGGAAACCAAGATGTGGAAACTGTTTGGATAGAGATGAAAAATTGTAGAGGCAAAATGTCACTTATGCTGAAAGTAAGCAGATGATAGTGTGGAGTATATGGGAGAGTAGTGGGAGCTTGTTAGAAAGATACAACAACAATGATAGGGTATTGTTTGTTGAGAGAAGCTGAATTTCCGATCCAAATTTTAATTTTTTTTCGTATTTTACATAGTTAATGTTTAAAGTCAGGAGCTAGGGCCTAAACAATGGTATATAAATAATTCACTGTTGAATGGTTGTAGTTAGTTAATTAAGGGACTTAGTTTGAGATGTAATTGCTGCTCAGCTAACTCTTTAGTTTTAAAATATACAAAAATAACACCCGAATCTGACCTAACATGGAGTTTCACTTAAACACAGTGCAGGGAGTTTGGTGAGTTCAGGGAATTAAGTGAGGAAGAGTAGTAGATACTCTGTTGCCTTTTCCTTTTAAACTTTTTCATCCTGTGTAGGATTTGGTGTTTACTCTTCTTATTCACCCATAACTATCCAATTTATAGAAACAGGAGAAGGAGCTGATGGGTGAGTAATTCCACTTTCTACTCTCTATTCTTTAGTTTATAGTATATAGTTGAAATGTAAGCTTAAAGTATAGCAAGGCAGCTTGGCCATGTTGTTTGCCCTTATTGTGGCATGTATAGAGTCATAAACATTTCAAATGGCTTAGAAGAGCAACTGTGCAGGAAGTGTCACAAGATTCAGAAATCAGGTTTCAGGTTTCAGAGCTTGAGCAGCAACTTGAATTACAATGGTGCATCACAAGGCAGAGCAAGACATGACTAACCCTTTTAGAGAGGTGGAACATTGTAGGTTGGGCATGAGGCAGAGAGAAAATAGGTGATCGCAGAGCAGTCAGGCAGGTAGTGCTGGGTTCTGCACTACCTGCCTGAAATGATTTAGCTTGCTAATTAGATTTCCATTCTAATGCTATCCACAAGAGGTGGAACCAGGAGAATATATTCGAGAGTAGTACTAGGGTGCAGAGAATACTGGGAGAGAAAGATAGCACGAGAAAAGATAATAAGGAGTTAATAACGAGCATTGGGGTAACGGAGAAATGAAAGCATTCATAGTCAGCATTACTGTGCACGTATTTGAATGAATGTAGTATATTAAATAATGTAGATGAGACCTTTGTCATCACGAAATGCAACAAATTAGAAGAAATCCATAAACACAAAAACATCCTTAACGGTATTAACTTCACCAAAGAGGAAGAGAACAACAACAGACTTTCCTTCCTTGGCATCACAGAAGAATGAAAAGCCAATGGAGACCAGCGTCTACAGGAAAGTCACACACGGACCAGATACTCAACTACAGGAGCAATCATTCCAACACCCACTAACTGAGCTACAGCAGGACATATTTAAACAAGCCACAACACACTGCAGCACCCAGGAGCTACACAAAGCCGAGGAGAAACACCCACACAATGTACTTAGGAACAACAGGTACCTGATAAGCGCAGTCTGCCGATTCCTGCACAGCAGACCTAAACAGGAAGTCCCACGCCCAGAGACTCTAGCCACCCTACCATACATCAAAGACATCTCTGAGATGATGACCAGAATACTAGGCATCATGGTAGCCCACAAACCTCCCACCAGACTGAAACAGCTCCTGATAAATTTAAAAGACCCTGTACCAACAACCAGCAGAATGAACGTCATATACAAAATACCCTACAAGGACTGCAACGAATATTACATTGGACAAACGATCGGGAAACTACCTTCCAGGATACAGGAGCACCAAGCTAGCCACCAAAAGACATGGCCAACTATTCACTGGTATCCATACATACATACGAAGAGGGACACCAGTTCACCTGGGATAATACATCCATCCTGAGACAGACTAAACAAATACATGCATGGGAATTCCTAGAGGCCTGGCATTCAAACTGGAACCCCATTAACAAACTTATCGATTTGGACCCCATTTACCAACTTCTCAGAAACAGAACCGGAAATGATATCACCCACCACAACAGAAAAAGGCACATAAATAGCAAGCGGGACAGAACACCCATGCTTCATCGAAGGCTCACTGATGATGTTACCTAGCATGGTGATGAAATATCTGAGACCAAATCTACCAGCTCAGCGAGCAAATTTACAACCTGATCCGCAAATCTTCTCCAAAATCACATATTAAGTAAGATTGGGAGTTACAAAAAGCTTTACATTTTCAGTCCAACGTGAAAGGAGCTACCTAGGGGAATGAGGTGGGCCAGGTAGATCAAGTGTCAGTGGGGGAACATACAAGGTATATTGGTAATTGAATAATTAGGTCTCGGATGATAGTGGATAAATAACAATGGATAATGCAGAGTAAGAATAATTAACTGGTGAAGTGCTGACTTCAATTGGGCAAGAACAGAGGTGGGCTCAGTATGCTGGAGTCAAAGGTTGGATGTGAAAAACTGTAGCTGAACAATAGGCTGCCTTCAAAGAAGAGATGGTTTCTAGAAACCTAAGTCAGGATAGAATTGACAGTCAGATGGGAATGTGGGTTAATTAGGGAGAGACAACATGGATTTCTTAAGGGAAGATGATATTTAACCAACTTGCTGGTGTTATTTGAAGAGGCAACATAGAATGTTGATGAGGATAATAATGTGGTGTTCATGGACATGCAGAAGGAGTTTGATATCGTGTCACACAACAGATTTCTGTTTGAGATCATGGAATAATAGACTGAGGACCTGTCTCCTCATCCTGCCGACATAAAACTGCTATGAAGAAAAACTTAGGATGATGCATTGGCAGACAGTTAAGGAGCTGCCTTCATGGAATAAAGGTAAAATTGCCATAGTTCAAGAAGACCATAGGGCTGCTCTGTCATTCGCGGGAGAAATGACTCGTGGTGAGTTAAAGCTGAGAGTCACCATGCTTCAAACAAGGGGTGAAATTGAGAGGGCAGGACCTTCATGCAACCTCAGCTGGTACATGAATTGAATGGGAGTACACTCAAATGAAATTTCTTAGCTTAAAGGACAAGGATATGCCATTCAGGTTGATCTTAATCAACTAACATTTATATGTATGTATTAACCTGTCCAGTCAGCAATCTAAGTGGTTATTGTGCAGACCGACATTGCTTTTCATTTGATAAAATTAGGCTATTTATAAATCCTGAAGAAGGGCTTATGCCCGAAACGTCGATTCTCCTGTTCCTTGGATGCTGCCTTACCTGCTGCGCTTTTCCAGCAACACATTTTCAGCTACTTATAAATCTATGCTTGCTGTGTAGAATGTGCAATCAATGCATAAAACAATAGGTTCATTGCCTACAGAGTAACATTCTTCCTGTACATGTGTCAACTGCTGATGTAATATTGGATCACTGGCCATGTAGTCAAATACCTTGTGGTGGTGCAATGAAAGCGCAGTCTCCAGCAATAATCTTTTCTCTTTAATTCTAGTGTGATGGTACAGATTTGACACCCAGAATCCAGGATCTGAAATTCCAGTGTATCGTCTTCCTCAACATTCCCAGGTGAGTAAGGAAAATAAATTCCCAAATGCAGGATTAGTTACAGAGCCCCTTGGAGGCATGGCCTTAAGGGATGTACAGCTTCTTTTGCAGAAATGGAATCCCCATTGAGTGGGCTGATCTCAGCCAAGGTATTGGAGAGGTTGCCCATTATCTAATAATGCACCTCTTGGAAATCTGTTGGGCTCTGAAAGATTGAGATTGATTGTGGTATCTCTGCCTGCCAATGTACACAGTCAAATCCTACATCTATTGGACACGTGGCAAGAGCAATTAAAGACGGGATGGTAATGGACCGAACGAAGGAATCATGTCCTAAATTCATGTGGTAGCCCCAGAAACCCCAAACACATCCCCTTAATGGTGATTGAAGAGTTGTTTTTCTGTGCTATATTATTCTGAGAAGATGACTGGCAGGCAACCATACTCTTGACCACAATTTCTAGTCCTTTTTGGCAACTGAGACGTGGCTTCAAGTGGACAGGGCCTGGGAAATGAATATTCAAGGCTACACATGCTATCGTAAGGACAGACTGACGGACAGAGGGGGTGGGGTGGCCTTGTTGGTAAGGGAGGATATTCAGTCCCTTGCGCGGGGGGACCTAGAGTCAGGGGATGTAGAGTCAGTGTGGATAGAGCTGCGAAATATTAAGGGTAAAAAGACCCTCTTGGGAGTCAATACAGGCCCCCAAACAGTAGTCTGGATGTCGGATGTAAGTTGAATCAGGAGCTGAAATTGGCCTGTCGCAAAGATGTTACTTCAGTTGTTATGGGGGATTTTAACATGCAGGTAGACTGGGAGAATCAGGATGGTATTGGACCTCAAGAAAGAGACTTTGTGGAGTACCTCCGAGATGGATTCTTAGAGCAGCTGGTGCTGGAGCCGACCAGGGAGAAGGCAATTCTGGATCTGGTATTGTGTAACGAACCAGAATTGATCAGGGACCTCGAAGTGAAGGAGCCATTGGGAAGTAGTGACCATAATACATTAAGCTTCAATCTGCAATTCGAGAGGGAGAGAGTACAGTCGGAAGTGACAGTACGTCTGTTGAATAAAGGGAACTATGGAGCTATGAGGGAGGAGCTGGCCAAAGTTCAATGGTGCAATACCTTAGCAGGGATAACCGTGGAGAAACAATGGCGGATATTTCTTTGTATAATGCAGAAGTTGCAGGATCAGTTCATTCCTAAAAGGAAGAAAGATCCCAGGGGCAGGCATGGGCGGCCGTGGCTGACAAGGGAAGTTAAGAAACATATAAAGTTAAAAGAGAAGAAGTATAACACAGCAAAGATAAGTGGGAAAACTGAGGACTGGGAAGCTTTTAAAGAACAACAGAGGATTACTAAGAAGGAAATACGCAGAGGAAAAATGAGGTACGAAGGTAAACTGGCCAATAATATAAAGGAGGATAGTAAAAGCTTTTTTAGGTATGTGCAAGGCAAAAAAATGGTTAGGACTAGAATTGGGCCCTTGAAGACAGAAACAGGGGAATATATTACGGGGAACAAAGAAATGGCAGAAGAATTAAATGGGTACTTCAGATCTGTGTTCACTGGGGAAGACACAAGCAATCTCCCTGAGGTAACAGTGGCTGAAGGACCTGAACTTAAGGGAATTTATATTTGCCAGGATTTGGTGTTGGAGAGACTGTTAGGTCTGAAGGTTGATAAGTCCCAGGGTACTGATGGTCTACATCCCAGGGTACTGAAGGAGGTGGCTCGGGAAATCGTGGATGCGTTGGTGATTATTTTCCAGAGTTCAATAGAATCGGGGTCGGTTCCTGAGGATTGGAGGGCGGCTAATGTTGTGCCACTTTATAAGAAGGGTGGGAGAGAGAAAGCAGGAAATTATAGACCAGTTAGTCTGACCTCAGTGGTGGGAAAGATGCTGTAGTCTATTATAAAGGATGAAATTACGGCACATCTGGATAGTAGTAACAGGATAAGGACAGAGTCAGCATGGATTTATGAAGGGGAAATCATGCTTGACTAATCTTCTTGAATTTTTTGAGGATGTAACTCTGAGGATGGACGAGGGAGATCCAGTAGATGTAGTGTACCTGGACTTTCAGAAAGCTTTTGATAAAGTCCCACACAGGAGGTTAGTGAGTAAAATTAGGGCGCATGGTATTGGGGGCAAAGTACTAGATCGGATTGAAAATTGGTTGGCTGATAGGAAACAAAGGGTAGTGATAAACTGCTCCATTTTGGAATGGCAGGCAGTGACCAGTGGGGTACCACAGGGATCCGTGCTGGGACCGCAGCTTTTTACAATATATGTTAATGATATCGAAGATGGTATCAGCAATAACATTAGCAAATTTGCTGATGGTACTAAGCTGGGTGGCAGGGTGAAATGTGATAATGATGTTAGGAGATTACAGGGTGACCTGGACAAGTTAGGTGAGTGGGCAGATGCATGGCAGATGCAGTTTAATGTGGATAAATGTATGGTTATCCACTTTGGTGGCAAGAACAGGAAGGCAGATTACTACCTAAATGGAATCAATTTAGGTAAAGGGGCAGTACAGAGAGATCTGGGTGTTCTTGTACACCAGTCAATGAAGGTAAGCATGCAGGTACAGCAGGTAGTGAAGAAGGCTAATAGCATGCTGGCCTTCATAACAAGGGGAATTGAGTATAGAAGCAAAGAGGTGCTTCTGCAGCTGTACAGGGCCCTGGTGAGACCACACCTGGAATACTGTGTGCAGTTCTGGTCTCCAAATTTGAGGAAAGACATTCTGGCTATTGAGGGAGTGCAGCGTAGGTTCACGAGGTCAATTCCTGGGATGGCGGGATTACCTTACACTGAAAGACTGAAGCGACTGGGCTTGTAAACCCTTGAGTTTAGAAGACTGAGAGGGGACCTGATTGAGACATATAAGATTATGAAAGGATTGGACAGTCTGGCAGCAGGAAACATGTTTCCGCTGATGGGTGAGTGCCGAACCAGAGGACACAGCTTAAAAATATGGGGTAGACCATTGAGGACAGAAATGAGGAGAAACGTCTTCACCCAGAGAGTGGTTGCTGTGTGGAATGCTCTGCCCCAGAGGGCAGTGGAGGCCCAGTCTTTGGATTCATTTAAGAAAGAGTTGGATAGAGCTCTCAAAGATAGTAGAATCAAGGGTTATGGAGATAAAACAGGAAGAGGATACTGATTAGGAATGATCAGCCATGATCATATTGAATGGCGGTGCAGGCTTGAAGGGCTGAAAGGATTACTCCTGCACCTAATGACTATTGTCTATTGGATTGAAATTGGTGTTACATACAAAATTCTGCTCCCTCCCCCAGTAGGACTTCAATGCCCTTTCAATCCATAGGCATTTTTGATTCTATGTTTTCTGTGCAAAATATCTATATAACAATAATGTATTGACATCCTTGTAAACAACAACAACTTTTTTAAAAGCATCATAAAAAAGGCACCAGGATGGCTGAATAAATGGGTTTCGACAGATATGGGTCAAATGCTGGCAATTAGCACTTGATTAATTTAAGATATCTGGTTGACATGGATGAGTTGGACCAAAGGGTCTATTTCTCTGCTGAACAACTCTGACTTAATAACAACAACTTCCATTTACAAGTGACTTTTATACAATGAATTGGAATCAAATGAACACTGGAGTAAGACATATCTATTGCAGGTATTGTGCAGGCACAATGCCTTGGGGTAACCCCGGAGATCATCGAGACTTTGAACCACAGCGGCATGATGATGGATGCATTGAGGTCATTGGCTTTACCATGGCATCTCTGGTGAGTTTTGATTTTGAGATTGCTGAAGCGAGTTTCCCACCCCTGTTTTGCAAGAGGTCAATTTTTAATTGAATTGCAGCAGACTGTTAGATTTAAACCAGCAACAATATTCACATATTCTATTCCAGAAAGATTGTAGACAACTACACACAGACACAGACATAGACACACACACACAGATGCTGACAGATAAAGGCACACACAGGTGCACACATGCACATGCATACAAATACACACACACACATTCATGGACTTCGTTGATCATGTATCACTTTAAAGCATGTTTCTGGTTTGACTTTGTGGCCTCTACAGTCTGTAGAGCATTGGTCCCTACTTTAGGAAAATGATAATACTTGTTTTGTTTGTTTCAGGCTGCACTGCAAGTCGGGGGACATGGTGAGCGGCTCCACCAGTGCCGAGAGGTGATTCTCACCACTTACAAGACAATCCCCATGCAGGTGGATGGGGAGCCATGCCGGCTAAGCCCATCCGTCATCCGGATCTCACTAAGGAACCAGGCCAATATGGTGCAAAAATGCAAGCGGAGAACCTCCATGCCACTACTGAATGAGTGAGTGCCTCCTACTTCAGTTCTTGGGATTATTTTCATCACTGGGGATTGGTTAGCTCAGTTGGCTGAATGGCTGGGCTGGTTTGTAATGAGGAATAATGCTACTGGCCTGAGATCAATTCCCACACTAGCTGATGTTATCGTGTAGGACTCTCCTTCTTACCCTCTCCCATTGGCTGAGCTTTAGTGACCCTCATGTTAAACCACCCCAGTTGTTTCTCTAATATGAAATCAGTCCTATGGTTTTTTTATCTTGCTTCTGTCATAACTTTTAATTTTTATTGTTTATTCCTTGGAAAATGTTGTGACGTTTCAGTTGGCTAAGAGGGGATGTATTGGCATAGTTGTAATGCCACTGGGCCCATGTCTGGGAACTTCGGTTCAAAATCTAGCACCTGGACAGGTGGAGTTTAAATTCAATAAATAAACTTGCAACTGAAAGCTGGCCTTAATAATGGTGACCATGACAACTATCATCAATTGTTGTAAAAATCCATTTGATTCATTAATATCTTTTAGGGAAAGAAATCTGCTGTCCTTTCCTGGTCTCGTCCACAGGTCACTCCAGACTACAGAAGTATGGTTGACTCCTAAAATGCTCTCTGAAATGACCGAGCAAACCATTCAGTTCAAGGGCCAATAGGGTGATTTTGATTAGATTTGATTTAATTTATTATGTCACATGTACTGAGTTGCAGTGAAAAGTATCATTTTGCATGTTATACAGGCAAATTGTACTTTACATAAATATATCATGGTAATAGAACAGAATGCAGAATATAATGTTGACTTTGCTGGCAACATCCCAAGAAAGAATTTTTTTTAAAAAACAATGCGATGAATTGGACTTTTATGACTTACCTCCAATTTCAGAAGAACCAAATTCACTAAAATGGTGTGGAATGCATAAACTGGCTAACCTTATTGGCTGCTAATGAGTCTGATGAGGAAATCAATTGGAATTTTTTTAAAAATCAAGCTAAGAAAATGGGAGACAAAATGGTCAACAGAAGAGAGTATGAAAAGATAAGGTCAAAGTCACTAATCAATTATCTCAAAGAAAAGGAGGTTGTAAACAAAAATATCTCTATTGATTAATAGCATCTATTGCTCACCAGAACAAGGTGCAAAGAACGCTGAATGGAATGGGTAAAAGGCTAATGGAGAAATAGATTGCTGAACTGGTACTTGTGGGAGGAAGCAAACAAACCTTTTCAGTTAAGTGAAGAGTATCGAGTTGCCAATGCCTACTGGGTCATTAATGAAAGCTCAAGGACATGTAACAAAGGACGCGGTGTGTATGGAAGAATTAATACTTTGTTGTCTTCACTCTCAAGGATTATGTTAGATTAGGTTTTAGTATGAAACTCTCTTAAATTAGATGACTAAATTGATTTAGAAAGAATTAAAAATTTGCAAAAAAGACTGAGCAGAGGGCTGGAAGATGCCCTCCGAGAGTCTGGGAGATGGGACACCTACTGTGCAAGCCTCTCACCCATGTTTGTCATGTTTCACCACACTTTGGGATGGTTTCTATAAATGGGATGGAACCTAATGAAAAAACAAGGCAGACAAGCCTTCTCTGCTATTCATTATGATAGTCGCTCATCATCCAACACAGTATTTCCACTTTCTCCCCATATCCTTTGATCCCTTTAGCTTTAAAAATTGTATCTAACTTCTCCTTCTCTGTTTAACATCACAAATGGTGCTTGAGACAATTGTTTGATTTATTATTGTCACATACTGAGATACAGTGAGAAGTGTTGTTTTGTGTGCTCAATAGGCAGATACAAAGGGTCGCAGAACAGAGTGCAGAATACAGTGTTATAGCTGCAGAGAAGGTGCAGAGAGAGAGAGAGAGACGAGATTTAACATTTAAGATGTCTGTTCAAAAGGAGGGAAAGAAGGGCTTGCATTAAGGGCTTAGATGGGGTGGAATTTTTCAGGGAAGTTTTTCTCAAGCAATATATAAAGGGCCTACTTGGGAAGGGGCAAAACTCAACCTACTCTTGGGAAATAGGACAGGACAGGTAACTGAGGTGACAGTGGGGGAGTACTTTGGGACCAGTGACCATTGTTGTATTAATTTTGAAATAATTATGGAGAGGGACTAATCTGGTCCACAGGTTCAAGTTCTAAATTGGTGAAAGACAAATTTTTATGGAATTAGACAGGCAACAGTTAATTGGAGTAGTTTTTTTGCAGGCAAAGAGACATCCAGCAAGTGGGAGGCCTTTAAAAGTGAGATACCTGGAGTTCAAGGCCTATATGTCCCTGTGGGAGTGAAACATAAGGTTGACAGGAGTAGAGAACCCCGGATGACAAGAGATATTGAGGCTTTGACCAGAAAAAAGAAAGAGCTATGGCTCAGGTACAGGCAGCTGGGATCAAGGGAGGTATACAGGGATACAGGAATTTACTGAAGAAGGAAATCAGGAGGGCAAAAAGGGGGCAAGAGATAGCCTTGGCCAAGAAGTTTAGGGTGAATCCAAAGAGGTTCTTTAAGTATATTAAAGGAAAAAAAATAACAAGAGAATAGGACTCCTCAAGGGCCAAAACGGACATTTAAGTGTAGAATTGCAGGAGATGGGCGATGTTCTCCATAAATATTTCTCCTCGATGTTTACTGTGGACAAAGACATGAAGACTTGGGGAAGTTAGTGGTGATACCTTGGGACAGCCCATAACACTATAGAGGAGGTGTTGGATGTATTAGAATGTATGAAGGTGGATAAATTTCCTGGTCCTGACCAGATATATCCAGATTGCTGCAAGAGGCTAGAGAAGAAATTGCAGCGGCCCTGGCTGATATTTTTGCATTGTCATTAGCAACGGGCAAGGTCCCGTAAGACTGGAGGGTAGCGAATATTGTGCTCTTATTCAAGGGCTTCAAAGAAAAGCCTGAGAACTATAGACCAGTAAGCCAAACCTCTGTGGTAGGTATGTTACTTGAGAAGGTTCTGAGAGATAAGATATACATGCGTCTGGAAAGACAGGGTTTAATTAGGAGTAGTCGGCATGGCTTTGTGCTGACTTTGTTAGAGTTATTTTAATGAAGTGACCAGGAAGGTTGATGAGGGCAGGGTGATAGTCTACATGGATTTTACTAAGGCCTTTGATAAGGTTCCACATGATAGGCTACTCTGGAAGGTTAGATCGCATGGAATCCAGGGGGAACTGGCAAGTTGGATATGCAAATGGCTTGATGGTAGGAAGTAGAGGGTAATAGTGGAAGGATGCTTGTCAAATAGAGGCCTTTGACTAGTGGAGTGCCTCAGGGGTCGGTGCTCGGACCACTGCTGTTTGTTATCAATATCAATGACTTGGATGAGAGTGTACAAGGCGTGATTAGTAAGTTTGCTGATGGCACTAAAATAGGTGGTATTGTGGACAGTGAGGAAGGTTATCAGAAATTTCAGCAGACCTTGATCAGTTGGTGAAGTGGCCAAGAAAGGCTAAATGGGGGTTCATATAGATAAGTGTGAGGTCTTGCATTTTGGCAAGTCAAATCAAGGCAGGAGTTTCATGGTAGTGCCTTAAGAAGTGTAGTGAGACAGAGGGACCTTGGAGTTCAAGTGCAAGGCTCTCTGAAAGTGGAGTCTCAGGTAGACAGGGTAGTGAAGCAGGTTTTTGGCACACTGGCCATCGCCACCAGGGCATTGAGTATAGAAGTTGGGAAGTTATGTTGCAATTATGCAGGACATTGATGAGGCTGCACTTGGGCGTATTGTTTTAGCCACCTTGCTATGGGAGGGATGTTATTAAACTGGAAAGAGTGCAGAAAATGTGCGGCACGGTGGCACAGTGGTTAGCACTGCTGCCTCACAGCGCCAGAGACCCGGGTTCAATTCCCGCCTCAGGCGACTGACTGTGTGAAGTTTGCACATTCTCCCCGTGTCTGTGTGGGTTTCCTCCGGGTGCTCCGGTTTCCTCCCACAGTCCAAAAATGTGCAGGTTAGGTGAATTGGCCATGCTAAATTGCCTGTAGTGTTAGGTGAAGGGGTAAATGTAGGGGAATGGGTCTGGATGGGTTGCGCTTCGGTGGGTCGGTGTGGACTTGTTGGGCCGAAGGGCCTCTTTCCACACTGTAAGTAATGTAAAAAAAAATTTACGAGGATGTTGCCAGGACTCAAAGTCTGAGTTATCGGCAGAGGTTGGACGTGTTAGGACTTTTTTCTTTAGAGCGGAGGAGACTGAAGGGAGATCTCATAGAAGTGTATAAATTATGAGAGGCATGGATAGGGCGAATGCACTCAAGTCTTTTTTCCAGGATTGGGGAACCGAGGACTAGAAGGCATCAGTTTAAGGTTCGAGGAGAAAGAAAAAAGGGAACCTGAGGGGCAACCTTTTTACACAGAGGGCTACGCACATGGAATGAGCTACCAGCAGAAGAGGTTAAGGTGGGTGCATTAACAACATTTAAAAGACATTTAGGACAAATACATGGATACGAAAGGTTTCAAAGGATATGAGCCAAGTACATAGAAATGAGGTTAATGTGGATGGATATTTTGGTTGGCATAGACCAGTTTGGGCCGAAGTGGGACTCTATGACTGTGCTGTGGGACTGTATGGCTCTAAGGCTTTGGGCATTAGGATAAGTTCTGACAGAGACAGAACCTGTACAGTTGGACTGGATACATGGGGACCAATGTCTTCACAATAAGGTTTGTAAACTTTACAAGGACACTTTAACCTAACCCACTTGGCGAATGATTGATAAGTTTGAGTACAATGGTGGTTTTCCATCCTGTCTGGTTTTACTCAGTTGAAGAAGTGAAAAGAGAACAAAACTGAAGTTCCATACAATTTTTCCAATGAGGTTGTCAAAATTTTAAACACATGTATTTCCTCCTCCGTCTGACACAGGGAGTCACTTAGTTACAAACTTCTAACTTAGGAGTGCTCGTAATCACAAATCCAAGGGTGTAATTTTAAATATATGATGTATGAACGTTTCCTGTACTCACGAACAGCTACTTTGTGTTGTCCTACATGGTGATCTGACTTGTGTACAAATCGACCCACCCATTCCCCTACATTTACCCCTTTACCTAACACTACGGGCAATTTAGCATGGCCAATTCACCTGCACATCTTTGGACTGTGGGAGGAAACCGGAGCACCCGGAGGAAACCCATGCAGACACGGGGAGAATGTGCAAACTCCACACAGACAGTCGCCTGAGTCAGGAATTGAAGCCGGGTCTCTGGCGCTGTGAGGCAGCAGTGCTAACCACTGTGCCACCGTGCCGCCCTACCTCTTCTTTCTTACTTTATTTGTGGGATGTGAAAAACACTTTTTTGGGCCATCCCTGATTGTCCTGGAGAGGCTGGCAGCAAGCTGCCTTCTAGAACCACTGCATTTCTTTAGGGGAAGAAGGATGAGAGTGGGGAGGGGTGGAAGGGTCACCATAATGCTGCTAGGAAGAGTGTTCCAGGAAATTTACATAACATCAGTGAAGGAATAATGATAGTGTCCCTAGTCAGGATAGTGAAGGGGCTTGGAGGGGATCTTGCTGATATTTGTCACCTTGATAATACTCTAGAGCTCCCACCTCTGATGTCTGTCCTCTCAATGGGATCCAGGAATGTTGATGGTGTTGTGTTGGACATTATTTATAAGATATGATTCAGAGAGTATGGGAAAGCAAATCTTAGCAGGACTTATACACTTAATGGTAAGGTCTTAGGGAGTGTTGCTGAACAAAGAGACCTTGGAGTGCAGGTTCACAACTCCTTGAAAGTGGAATCGCAGGTAGATAGGATAGAGAAGAAGGCGTTTAGTATGCTTTCCTTTATTGGTCAGAGTATTGAGTACAGGAGTTGGGAGGTTATGTTGCCGCTGTACAGAACATTGGTTAGGCCACTGTTGGAATAATCCGTGCAATTCTGGTCTCCTTTCTATCGGAAAAATGTTGTAAAACTGGAAAGGGTTCAGAAAAGATTTACAAGGATGTTGCCAGGGTTGGAGGATTTGAGCTATAGGGAGAGGCTAGGACTGTTTTCCCTGGAGCGTCGGAGGCTGAGGGGTGACCTTATAGAGGTTTACAAAATTATGAGAGGCATGGATAAGGTAAATAGGCAAAGTCTTTTCCCTGGGGTTGGGGAGTCCAGAACTAGAGGACATAGGTTGAGGGTGAGAGGGGAAAGATATAAAAGAGACCTAAGGGGCAACTTTTTCACACAGAGGATAGTACATGTATGGAATGAGCTGCCAGAGGAAGTGGTGGAGGCTGGTACAATTGCAACATTTAAGAGGCATCTGGATGGGTATATGAATAGGAAGAGTTTGGAGGGATATGGGCCGAGTACTGGTAGGTGGGACTAGATTGGGTTGGGATAACTGGTTGACATGGATGGGTTGAACCGAAGGGTCTGTTTCCATGCTGTACATCTCTATAACTCTATGACTTTATGACTATGTCATACCCAATTTTGGCATTTGATCCTCGGTATTCATAAGAGGACTTAGCAGGGTTGACTATATCGTTATCCCTTCCAGTGCCGAGGTCAAAGTGGATGATCTTCTACCAAAGTGTGGTAGTTTGGTAGAACTGACTAGTTTGCTTTGCCATTTCACAGGACAGTTGAGTCAACCACATTGTGTTAGGTGTGACCATGTAGACTAGATTAGCAGATTCCTTTCCTAAAGGGCATCAATGAACCTGATGAGATTTTATGACAACTTATCACAGTCACTATCAGTAAAAGTAGCCTTCAATTGCAGATTTATCAATTAATTGAATTTAAGTGCCACCGCTTTCTTGGTGGGATGTGAACCTGTGCCTTTAGAATACTAGTGACATTGCCACAATATCACTGCCTCCTCCATCTGCTACACTGAGTACTGATGCATGCAAATGATTGACCTTGCTCTGCTTTCTTCAATGTCTAAAAGTAGTCTGTTCCTTTCCCATGGTCCTCCTTGATCCATGGCTGGCGTGGTGTGCTATTCCCGACAGTATCCACAAGGTGCAGCATGCTGATCACAGACGGGTCTCTGCTCCTCCTGATAGCTTCACTCTGTGAGTAACAATTCTCCCTGTGCACTGACACCTTTACAGTCTTGGTCATGCTCCCTGCTATCTCTTTTTCTGTCAATGCATTGCAAAGTAAATCCACTGAAACCACAATATATCAAAGACCACAATGAGTAAGGGATTGAAGGAAAACAGAGAGCTGGATCTCTGATGTCTTATATACCGTAGGTACTCGATTAATATACTCGAGTCGTGGTTGATCTCATGTCTAAGTCCACCTCCTATTTTTGGCTAAAAATCTGGAATGTTCCATATGTCTCGTATAAACATCAACCCTAGCTCTTCACAGATAATAGATCAACATTTATGAGTCAGTGTGCCGGTCTTCTGTTCTGCTCCAGGTCTTCCAGTCTGCCAGCTGTCGTGCTCCGCTCTGGATTTTAAGAATTACCATAATTCATTGTATTTATTTCTTTATTCATTTAGAGATCATTTGGGATACTGCTAATGATATGGTATGAATTTTGATGGGCATGAATTTCAGCCACTCAAAAGTTGTATTTATGTAATAGTCGACCCCATGAATTTAACCTTAAGAAATAGTCAAAAAAATTTTACTGTAACTCAAATATATATGGTAATATAGTTTGGATTGTACTGTTATTGTGTGTGTTTTGTGTATTAAACCCGTGATTATGTCAGTAGTCTCAGTATCCACATAAGACTCAATTTAAGATACTATTTTATGCCCAGTATCATGCTTTACCGCCTATTCCATTTTATTTTACTTCACCCATGACTGATGAAGGGCTTTTGCCCAAAATGTCGACTGTCATGCTCCTCGGATGCTGCCTAACCTGCTGCGCTTTTCCATCAACACACTCTCGACTACAATCTCCAGTATCTGCAGTCCTTACTTTCGCCTGGTATGAATCCTTGTTAACAATGTTCTTCCCTGAAGAAGGGCTTATGCCTGAAACGTTGATTCTCCTGCTTCTTGGATGCTGCCTGACCTGCTGCGCTTTTCCAGCAACACTTTTTCAGCTCAGTAACAATGTATAAAACCCAGTTATATAGAATCGTAGAGTCACACAGCATGGAAACAGACCCTTTAGTCCAACCAGTCCATGCTGCCCATAATCCTAAACCAAAGTAGTCCCACCTACCTGCACTTGGCCCATATCCCTCCAAACATTTCTTATTCATGTACTTATCTAAATGTCTTTTAAATGTTGTAACTGTACCCACATCCACCACTTCCTCTGAAAGTTCATTCCATTCTGTATTTTTTAAATCTTTTCCAATCACCTTAAAACTATACCTCCAGCCTTGAAATCCCCCACCCTAGGGAAAGGACACCCTCCATTCACCTTATCTACATTCCTCATAGCTTTATAAACCTCTATAACGTCACCCTTCAAACTCCTATGTTCCAGTGGAAAAAGACCTAGCCTGTCCAGCCTCTAATGAGAACTCAAACTCTCCATTCCCAGCAACATCCTGGTAAGTCTCTTCTGAACTCTCTCCATGAGGTGGAGGTGCCAGTGTTGAACTGGGGTGGACCAGGTCAGAAGTTACACGACACCAGGTTATAGTCCAACAAGTTTATTTGAAATCACAAGCTTTTGGAATGCTGATCCTTCGTCAGGGGAAGTATCTGAAGTCACCCAATGAAGGAGCAGCACTCTGAAATCTTATGATTTCAAATGAGCCTGTTGGACTATAACCTGGTGTTGTGTGACTTCTGAACCTCTCTCCAGCTTAGCAGGTCTGATAGCATCTGCGGAGAGAAAAAAAAGGTAATATTTTGACTCTGGTGACTCTTCTTCAGACCATATAAGACAATGTTAGATTCCTTTCTCCTGTTCCATTCTTCATTGCAGCAATCATATTTGTTTTGGGGATTTGGCAAGTGGTTTTACAGTTAGACGCATACCCTGTCAATATCTCTCCCATTTATTTGAGCTGAGACTGAGCTCAGTCCTCCCGGGAAAACAGATTCCAGAGTGGGGCTTGGAAATCCCTGGGTATTTTTGCCAGTCAGCTTAAATATACGTTCCCTGGTAGTGACCTTTCTGCTATATCATGACCATTCATGACTTTGAGCACCTCTTTCAAATTTTCTCCCCTCTTCTCTGCCCAGAGGAGATTGACACCAGCTCTATCTCTCCACATCAGTCGAGATTCCTGCAACCAATCTGATACATCTCTTTCATATCACCCCCAAACTTTTGTTACCCCAAACCTCATATTCTTTCACAAGGTGCAGGTGTTGCTGACAAGGCCTGCATTTGTTGCCCATCCCTAGTTGCCCTTGAATTCTACAGCTTGTTTGGCCATTTAAAAGGGCAGTTAAGAGTCAACCAGAACGCTCTAGGTCTGCAGCGACATGGAGACCAGACCAGGTAAAAATGGCAGATCTCCTTCCCTCAAAGATGGTGGCAAAGCAACTGTGAGTGGGGAGTGGGGCAGGAGCTGTTTGGAGTGTCGGTCGGGATGGTAAATGCATGTTAAATTGATATACATGTGAGGTACATTTAACTAGGTCATGTTAGGCATTTCCTACAAAAGATATTGTATGTGTAACTCAAGTTAATGCATCTATCTAAAACAGTGTCATTACAGCAGCAGCTCTGTCCAGTCAGCAATGTTGAGTGAATAATTCCAATCAAGAATCCTGTGGATCCATGACACTCAGATGGTCCACTCAGATCTCCATTCCCTCCTGCTCCTAATCACAAGCTCTGGTGACAGCTTTCATTTTTACTGGTTTCTTATCTACGGTGTTTTCCAGCCCTCACACTGTCCCTGGTCGGCTGAGGATCCGGGTGAACAGGATCAGCCTCCAAGACTACGAAAATCCACAATACAATAAGGAGCGGCTACAAGAGATTTGTAAGTAAAGATGGATTTTCTGGGAGTAATCTTCACTCACCATGCTGGCACTCGCAGGATTAGATGATTGCAACTTTTCCATTTGTTTTTATCATTCAGCAGAGAGTAAAAACCTGGTGTGACATGAAACCAACCTTATACCTGATGAATAAAGCTCAGTCTGGATATCTGTTACATCGGCACAAATGACAGAATTCAAGAAAGCTGTACAAAAAAGGAAGCTCAAGCACTGAGCATGTTCAAGTCAGAGTTAAATTTCTAGATCTCAGTGTCACCTGGGGACAGACATGCTGGAAAAACTCAACACGTCTGTCAGCTTCTGTGGAGAAAGAAACAGTTAACGTTTCATGTCTGGTTATAACTCTTGTTCCGAATTGAAAGGTGTTGGAAAATATCATTTTTAGAGGCAGAGGAGGAGCAAGAAGGCAGATGATGGAGAGGCCCAATGCCTTTGATCGTGAAAAGGGAAAAGAGATGTAAAATGGGTGTGAAAGGGCAAGACTTGCTCCACTCAAACTAAATAAGACATAAACAAGTCAAAACTTGATGGTGTGGGAGGGGAGAGGTGGGAACAAAGTAAGACAAATGGGAAACAGATATGTGGCCAGGCTCTGAAGTTGTAGAATTCAACAGTGTGATGTAGAGGTTATATAAAGTGTTGACATGAAAAAGAGATGTTGCACTTCAAGCTTGTATTTTGCTTCATTGGAACTTTGCAGCAGCCCAGGACAGAAATTTAACTTGAGAACAAGGTAGTTTATTGAATGGCAAGTGTCTGAGGGGTTTAGGTCATTCCTGTAGACAGATTGGAGGTCTTCCACAAAGTGGTTATCCAATCTCATTTGGTCTCACCAATCTAATAGAGACAGTATTTTAAGCAGTGAATTCAGCAGAGTTGATTGAAAGAAGTACAAGTATAATACTGCTTCTCTTGGAAAGTGTCTCTGAGGACTTGGGTTATGATGAGAGAGGAGGTGAATAGCCAAGTATTACATCTGTGATTGCATGGGAAGGTGCTATGAGAAGTGAGGAAGTGTTAAGAGTGATGGAAGAATTGACTGGCTTCCTGCTGGAGGTGGCGGAAATTGCAGAGGATAATCCTTTGAATGTAGAGACTAGTGAGGTGAAAAGTAAGGATAAATTGAACCATGTTGCTGCTGAGGGAAGAAGGGGAAGTAATTAGGGCAGAAGCGCAGGAGATAGGGCTGAAACGCATGAGGGCACTGCCAATCACAGTGGGGAGGGCTTTCCTTAGTTGAGGACAAAAGAGATCATGTCAAAGGTGCTCAGTGGAAAGTGGCATCATCAAAATAGGTATGACAGAGAAGGAGAAACTGTGAGAATGGAACTGAATCCTTGCAGAAAACAGTGTGAGGAGGTGTAGTCAAAGTAACTGTGATAATTAGTGTGCTTGTAATGGATATTGCTAGATATCAGAGTTTGGCACAATGAGACTGATGAAGGGAGGGGAAGAGTCAGAGATGACTATAAACATAGAACATTACAACGCAGTACAGGCCCTTCAGCCCTCAATGTTGCATTGACATGTGGAACCAATCTGAAGTCAATCTATCCTACACTATTTTATTTTCACCCATATGTTTATCCAATGACCATTTAAATGCCCTTAAAGTTGGCAAATCTACTACTATTGCAGGCAGTGTGTTCCACACCCCTACTTAAAGAAACTACCTCTAACATCTGTCCTATGACTATCACCCCTCAATTTAAAGCTATGTCCCCTCATGCTAGCCATCACCATCCGAGGGAAAAAGGCTCTCACTGTCCACCCTATCTAACCCTCTGATTATCTTATATGTCTCAATTAAATTACCTCTCAACCTCCTTCTCTCTAACAAAAACAGCCTCAAGTCCTTCAGCTTTTCCTCATAAGACCTTCTCTCATAACAGGCAACATCCTAGTAAATCTCCTCTGAACCCTTTCCAAAAATTTCACATCCTTCCTATAATGTGATGACCAGAACTGTACGCAATGCTCCAAGTGCAGCCGCACCAGAGTTTTGTACAGCTCTAACATGACCTTGTGGCTCCGAAACTCAATCTCTCTACCAATAAAAGCTAATACACCATATGCCACCTTAACCTGGGTGGTAACTTTCAGGGATCTATGCACATGGACACCGAGATCTCTCTGCTCATCTGCACTACCAAGAATCTTACCATGAGCTCTTTATTCCTATTGCTCCTTCCAAAGTGAATCACCTCACTTCTCTGGATGAACATGAGAGAAGGATGGAAATTGGAAATAAAACTGATGAATTTTTCCAATTTTGGATGAGAGCAGAAAGCAGCACCAAGAGAGAGTTGAGCGGGAGCCCAAGCAGGGCGAGAACATTGAATGTTCTGCTGATCCCACAAAGAGCTAGGAATAGTGAGGACCCATACATGTCCATAGCCGCATCTTTGACCTGAAGAAAATGAAGTTAAAGGAGAAACTGTTGAAAGTGACAAGGACTTCAGCAAGGTGAAGAAGGATGATGGTCGATGGCAACTGTACAGACCTCCTTTCAAGGAAGACCATGCTAATGGGGAATGAATCTTTAAAGTGATTACACGTCCATGGTGAAGAGGATGTGGGTAGGGCCAGAAAACTGAAAATTGTAGAATCAAGCCTAAAGTTTCAAGAGTCACAAATGTAAGCGGGGAGAAACTGAACAAAGGAGGTGGTAAAGTCTAGATGGGAAGAAATATGTTCAGTGGGGCAGGAACAAGGTGAAACGATGGGTCTGTCAGGGCAGTCCTGTTCTAGATTCTGGAATGAGGTAGAAGCAGACTATGTGTGGTTAGGTGACCATGAGATGGGAGGTTGTAGAAGGGAGATCTCCAATGAAGATGATGTCAATAACAGTCCTTAAAACTACAACCTGATGATGGTGGTGTCATGCTCCAGGGAGATCAGAGGAAGTGTGAGACAGTGGCAATCAGCCTGTGCAATGTAGAAGTGAATTCAACTGAGCCAACCCGACTTCTCAAGTGATGGTTTCTGCTGTTTCATTATTTTGTGTCAGTAGTGCCCTTTTCCAGTTAATCTGCCATGTTAATCATTTGAAAACAGCATTTAACAGTGACAATTGGCTGCCAACTGTTGTTGGCAAATGTAATGCCTATATGACTGGAGCCTGGTGTGCAGTGCTTGGTCCCTTTATTGTTTGTGATCTTCATAATGATATAGATGAGAAAGTAGGCGGGGCTGATAAATTTGCAGATTAGCCAAGTGCTTGACAGTGAGGAGGTAGGTGATAGGTTACAGTAGGACATAAACGGATTGGTCAGATGTGCAGGTCAATAGCAGATGGAATATAACCTAATAGAGAGTAACTGAAGAGGGGTAGGGCCTCTTAAGGATCAAGGAGGTCATCTTTGTGTTAGACCCCAGGAGATGTGAGAGATACTAAATGAATATTTTGCATCAGTTTTTACTGTGGAGAAAGAAATGGAGTCTAGAGAATGCAGAGAAATAAACGTTGATGTTTTAAAAGCAGTTCACATTAGAGAAGAGGACATTTGGGAGGTCTTAGAGAATATAAAGGTGGATAAATCTCTGGGAACTGATCTATGTATCCCAGAATGTTGTATGAAGGGAGGAAATTGCAAGACCTCTTGCAGAAATATTTGCACCACCCTTAACTACAAATGAGGTATCTGCTGACTGGAGGGTGGCTAATGTTGTACCTTTGTTTAAGAAAGGTTGTAAAGAGAAACCAGGGAACTATAGCCCTGTGAGTTTGACTTCAGTTATGGATAAATTGTTGGAGGTGAGTATGAAAGATAGGATTTGTGTATGTTTAGAGAGGCAAAAATTGATCAGGAATAGTCAGCATTGTTTTGTGCAAGGAAAATTGTGTCTCTCAAACTTGATTGAGTTTTTTGAGGAAGTTACAAAAAACTGATGGCAGAGCAGTTGATGTTGTTTATTTGGATTTTAATAAAACCTTTAGTCTACCCTGTGGAACCGTGTTAATTAGTAAACTTAGGTCACATGGGATTTAGGGTGAGCTTGCTAGTTGAATACATAATTGGTTTAACAGCAGGAGACAGAGAGTGGTGGTGGTGGAGGGTTACTTTTCGGACTGGAGGCCTGTCACCAGCAATGATCTACGGGGATCTGTTCTGGGTCCTCTTTTGTTTGTTATTTATATAAATGATTTGGATGAGATTGTAGAAGGCCTGATTAGAAAGTCTGGGGATGATACCCCAAAATTGGTGGCTTGGTAGACAGTGAAGAAGGTTTTCTTAGATTTCGTAGAAATCTTGATCAACTAGGTCAATGGGCTGAAAATTGGTAGGTGGAGTTCAATCTGGATAAATGCAAGGTATTGCACTTTGGTATTACAAACAAAGGTAGGCTTATATAATTAATGGTTGGGGCCCTGGGTAGTGTTTTAGAACAGAGAGACATAGGGGTGCAGGTACATAATTTTTTAAAGTTTGTGTCACATATAGACATTTGGCACACTTGCCTTCATTGCTCAGTCCTTTGAGTGTAGAAGTTGGGAAGTCATGTTGAGGTTGTACATTGGTGAGGCCTCTCTAGGAATACTTTGTCCAGTTCTGGTCGCCCAGTTATAAGAAGAATATAATCAAGCTGGAGAGGATTTGGAAAAGATTTACTAGGATGTTGCCGGGTATGGTGGGAGTGAGTTATAAAGGAATGCTGGATAGGCTGGGACATTTTCAGTGGAGTGTAGGAGGTTGTGAGGCAACCTGATAGAAGTTCATAAAATAATGACAGGTACAGATAGAGTTAATAGCAGTTGTCTTTTCTCTAGGATGGGGTTGGGGGGTCAAGATGAGGGACACATACTTAAGGTGAGAGGAGAGCAATCTTAAAAAGCCACAAGGGGTATCTTTTTACACAGAGGTGGGTTGCATGTGGAATCAACTTCCTGAGAAAGTGGTGGACGCAGGTACAATGAAAATTTTTAAAAGACAGTTGGAGAGGTACATGAATGCAAAAGGCTTAGAGGAATATAGGCTAGGAGCAGGCAGATGGGACTAGTTTAGTTTGGGATTATTTTCGGCATGGATTGGTTGGACCAATGGGTCAATTTCCATGCTGTATGACTCTATGACTCTAAACGTAAGAAGAGCATAGAATGGTACAGCAGAGGAACAGACCCTTCAGCCCACTATGCCTGTGCAAACCATGATGCCATTTGAAACTAATCCCCCCTGCTTGTACTGGTCCATGTCCCTCAATTCCCTGATTGTTTTTGTGTCTGTCCAAATGCCTCTGTATCTGCTTCTTCCACCTCCCCTGGCAGCAAGTTCAAGGCATCTATCACCTTCTGTGTAAAAAAAACAAACTTGACTTGCACATCACCTTTAACCTTCCCACCTCTCATCTTAAACCTATCCTGCCTAGTATTTGGAAAAAAAAACTCTTAACTATCCTCCCTATCCATGCCTGTCATAACTTTATATACTTCTATCAGGTTACCTCTTAGCTGCTGACACTGGCGAAAACAATCCAAGATTGTCTAATTTCTCATTATAACTAATACACTCCATTCAGGCCACATCCTGGTAAACCTCTTTTGCACCTTCTGTAAAGCCTCCACATCCATCCTTTGAGTATTGACCAGAACTGCACATAATACTCCAGGTGTGGCCTAGCTAAAGTTTTATACAGCTGCAACATGACTTGCCTACTCTTATACTCAATGCCTGAGTGATGAAGTTAAAAAACTCACACAACACCAGGTTATAGTCCAACAGGTTTAATTAGAAGCACTAGCTTTCGGAGCACTGCTCCTTCATCAGGTGATTGGATTATAACCTGGTGTTGTGTGATCTTTTAACTTTGTACACCCCAGTCCAACACTGGCATCTCCAAATCATGAGTGATGAAGGCGAGCATACCATTTGCCTTCTTTACCACCTTACCTGTGCTGCTACTTTCAGGGAGCTATGGATTCCATCCCTCTGTATATCAATTTTCTTAAGGGTCCCACCATTTACTGTATAGTTTCCTCATGCATCTGACCTCCCAAAATGCATCACCTCACATATTGTCCAGATTGAACTCCATCTGCCCTTTCTCTGCCCAACTTTCCAATTGACTTCTATCCTGCTGTATCCTTGGATAACCTTCCTCACTGACCATAACTCCACCAATGTTTTTGTCATCTGCAAACTAATCAGACCATCTATATTTTCATCCAACTGCTTTATATATATTACAAACAAGGTACGTTCCAGCACTGATCCTTGCAGAACACACTGGTCACTGCTTCAGTCAGAAAAACTCCCCTCCACAACTATCTTCCATGGCCAAGCCAGTTTTGCGTCCAACTTACTACTCACTATGGATCCCACGTGACTTAATCTTCTGGACCAGCCCATCATGAGGGACCTTTTCAGATACTTTTGTGAAATCCACATGAACAACATCCACTGTCGTACACTCATCAGTCACCTTAATCACTTCCTCAAAAATCTGAATCAAATCGGTGAGACAAGCAATACCAACTATCCCTAATAAGTCCATTATTTTTCAAATACAAGTAAATCCTGTCCATAAGAATCTTCTCCAGTAATTTCCCTATCACTAATGTAAGGCTGACCAGTCAATAATTTTCTGAATTACCCCTATTGCTCTTAAACAAAGGAACAATATCAGCTATTCTTGAATCTTCTGGGATCTCGCCTGTGGCTAAAGAGGGTGCATGATCTCTTTCAAGGCCCCAGCAAACTCCTTCTTTGCCTCCCTCAGTATCCTGGGATAGATCCCATCAGACCCTGGAGACTTACCTAACTTAATGTTTTCCAAAATACCCAGCACCACCTCTTCCTTAATATCAACATACCCCTTCCTAATCTTACCATCATCCATGTCCTTCTCATTGGTAAGTACTAATCTGAAATATTCATTCAGGTCCTTGCCCACTTCCTCTGCCTCTAATCATAAATTCGCTTCTTTGTCCTTGAGTGGACCTACCTTTCCTTAGCTACACTTTTGCTCCTAATATATGTATAGAATACCTTGGGATTCTCCTTAATTCTACTTGACACGGAAATTTGCCCTCCTAATTCCTTGTTTAAATTCTTCTTTAAGAAAGAGCAAGCAAATAGATTATTCAGTGAACAACAAGGCAATAGAAAGCTCAGAATAACAGAAGAATCCTGCCCACAGATCTGAGGTGGCAGGGCCAGTTAATAGGGTAGTTAAGTAGACATATGGGAATGCTTGCCTTTAACAGTCATGGCATAGATTATAAGAGCAGGAAAGTCTTAATGGATCTGCATAGAACTTCAGTTAGGCCACAGCTGGAGTACTGGTCACTGCACCTTCGGAAGGATTTGATTGTATTAGAGAAGATGGGAAGGAGATTCACCAGGATGTTGCCTGGGATGGAGCATTTCAGCTATGAAGAGAGGCTGGATAAGTTCGGGTTATTTTCTCTAGAGCAGAGAAGGTTGAGGGGGTTACTGATAGTGGTGAATAAGATAATGAGGAGCATGAATAGAGTGAATAAAAACAGCCTTTCCCCAGGTCGAAGGATCAGTCACAAGGAGGCATTATTTTAAAGTGAAAGGCAAGAGATTTTCAGGGGATATGAAGAAAAGCCTTTCAAACCACAGGGTTGTGGGGGTCTGCAATGCAGTGCCTGAGATGGTACTTGAGGTAGGTGAAATTGAAATAACTCCAAGAGGTCACCAAATCACCCTTTTATTTACATAAGGAAAGTCCTTCACACTGATCCAGCTTCCTCAGAGTGTCAGAATGTCTGACACTCCTGTTTTTATCTGTCTGCCAAGGCTCCCTGAATAAATCAGATTAACAGCCCCAATCAGGTAACTCATATTCTACCTTATTGACCATGATACCATCACTACATTGGGAAACCTCATAACCTTTTAAAAAGTACTTCTTAGTGTGATAATGTTCAATGCTCTAGGCCTATTGCGGGAAAGTGTAGGTAGTAACATCTTTTTGGTGGTACAGATTCAGAGGGCCAAGGGACCTCTCTTGTACTGTATGATTCGAATGTTGTAGCCTAGCAAGCTGTAATCTTTAAGACCCAGTGCCACGACAACCTGTGGGTACAAATAAAGGAGAAATAGGCCTGTTTGTCTGTGTGATTCAAATGATTTATTCTTGAGGTATGAGCATCATTGGCCAACATTTGTTACCTGTCCCTAATTGCCCTTGAACTGAGTGGCTTCCAAGGCCACTTCGTTGCGTAGCTAAAAGCTTGGAATCTGGAGTCACATGAATGCCAGATTTCTTTCACTAAAAGGATACTAGAGAACCAGATGTACTTTTTTTGACATGCAGTGATAATTTTATGTTTGCCATGGTTCTAATTGCAGTTTTATCAATTGAAATTAAATTCCATTAGTTACCATGGTGGGATTTGAACCCATATGTCTAAAGAATTAGCCTGGACCTTTGGATTACAAGTGCACTGATATTGCCACTGTGCCACTATCTTCTTAAAGTTCTGAGTGCCCTCAGTATGTTATGCAACCTTTTCTGTCATTTAAAGAATGATGACCCCTTACTACATAAATTAAGTGGTCCAATGTACTAAATTACTTAACATTGTTACTGTATCCTGCAGCAATCCCACTGGGAATTATTGTCATTCACGGAGATTGTGACCTAGAGACTTGTCGCAGGTATATCGACCGACTACAGGAGGTAAGATATTGATCTATGAGAACTTCATCTTGTGGCGATGTCAGTGACATGTATATCCATTTCCAGGCTTTAATTGACGAATATAGTGAGCACAATACAGCTGGATATTTGTAAAATGGTTCAATAATATTGCACCATAACGGGTGTTTGGCCTGTTAGCCACAGGTGTTGTGAATTAGGAAGTACACCGTGGGGCAGCACAGTGGCTCAGTGGTTAGCACCAAGGACCTGTGGTTGATCTCAGCCTTGGGTGACAGTGTGGAGTTTGCACATTCTCCCTTTGTCTGCGTGTGTTTCCTCCGGATGCTCCGGTTCCCTCCCACGGTCCAAACATGTGCAGGTCAGGTGAATTGGCCATGCTAAATTGCCCATAGTGTTCGGTGCATTAGTCAGAGAGAAATGGATCTGGGTGGGTTACTCTTTGGAGGGTCAGTGTGGACTGGTTGGGCCGAAGGGCCTGTTTTCCCCAACCTGTCTGACTAGAGACAGAAAGCAGCATTTCCAAAATGGCCTGACAGTGATTTATTGAGGGTGATAATTGTAGCTTGTCTTCTATCAGAATCCTTCAGTCAGCGTCATATTTTGGACTCTTCAACACTAATGTCTACAGGCCTTGTCATTGAATGTATTTGGCAAGGCCTTTGTGCACTTTGAAAATTTTTTTCCCAGCACTGAATTTTCTGTTTGTTATCCAGGACTTTTACCCATCAACACCCGATGGACACCGGATTCATTACCAGGTAAGGCTGGCCTGATATAGATGCTTGAAGATGCCCTTGATTGTGGATATTAAGCATTTGCCTTCTCTTGCTTCTGCCCTGAGGGGTTGGTGATGCCTTCAACTCTGCTAAGTACAGCTTGGTATTGGAAATGTAGCTTCATGCTGCAGAGATGGTTGCATATGCCAGCTCTGTGTTTAAAACCAATTGCATATTTCTCCTGATACAGTCATATTGCACTCATCTTTGCTTACAATTGTTGGCATGGGAGACTTCCCATGCTTCGACAGCACTGAAAAGACTCATGGCTGGCAGGAGGACAGGTGCAGGAGGTGAAAGTGAAGGTGAACGAGAGAAAAGGAGATTGGTAGTTTAGATTTGGAAAACTGGGAGATACCACAATAACTGAAATGGAGGAAGAGTGCTAATGTTCACTAACAGTGTGGAGAGTGCCAGATTTCTCCAATAATATGGAGAGAGATGGTGCTCACTAATAGAGTGGAGAGAACCAATGGTCACTGATGGTGGAACAATTCCAGTGTAACATTCGCATCACACAAATGCCAGGCAATTACTATCTCAAATAAGAGACTATCTAATCATCACCCCTGATATTTAATAGTGTTAATGAATGAATGAATTTCAATGAATCCCTGCACTTCCAACACCCTCAGGATTATCTTTGTCCAGGCACTCAACTGGACTTGACACATAAAAACAGTGGCTGCAAGAGGAAGTCACGGGCTAGGAGAGCTTATCCACCATTAAAAGGCCCAAGTCAGGATGGAATGCTTATCACTTGGCTGGATGAATGCAGTTCCAGTAAGACTCAAAACGCTTGACGCCATCCAGGACAAAGCAGCCTGCTTGATTGGCATCATATCCACAAGCATCCACTTCCTCCACCACCAATGCTCAGTCGCAACATTTTTTACTATCTACAAGATGCACTGCAGAAATTCACCAAAGATCTTTAGAGAGCAGTTCTAAAACCTATAACCACTTCCAACTAGGAGAAAAAGGACAGCGGATATATGGGAACACTACCACTTGCATGCGGACTTGGAGATAGATTGCTGTTCCTTGGCTTTCACTTGGCTGGGTCAAAATCCTGGAATTCCCTTCCTCAGGGTATTGTGGTTCAACATAGACTGTATTGGTTCAAGAAGGCTCACCACCATCTTCTCAAGGGCAACTGGGGATGAGCCAGTGTCCCACGGGGTTAAAAAATGTGTTCAGTGACAGTGATGAGAGTTCTAATGTTCACTCACAGTGAGGAGACTGTGTGTGCAGAAGGATAGGGGGTATAAAGAGAGAAGATAGGAGCAGGAGCTGGCATACCCAGGGTCAATAAGGAGAGGATCAGCTTTCATTTGTTTCTAAGTAGCTGTGCCTCTGGAAGGTCAAGTCCTCATGGCAGATCAGTGATGATAACTGGAGGTCACAGTGGACTCAGTGAGTGTGCATGCCACTGGGTATTATGCTTGTCAGTGGAAGACCACCTCATACTTCCAACAGCCCATATGAGAAGCAGGTTTTGTTGAGGTGAGGTGAGGGGAAGGCAACAGTGAGACTTTTTGAGTCTTCTTTCCCTGTTTAATATGAGCATGGCTGATGATCTGACTCAGTCCCTTGCTCCTGCTTTCTCCCTTACAGTCCCTTAAGAAACCAAGACCTATAAATAGAGAGGTGGGATATACCACCAGCGCTTCACTGGTCACACTGACAATGTTACCTCGTATGGTGACGAAACGTCTGAAAGCAAATCTTCGAGCTCAGAAGCTAACTTACATATCCCTTTTATCCCTTTAGCCCTAAGAACTATAACTCCTTGAAAATATTAAATGTTTTGGCTTAACCCTAATCTTGCTTTATATATCAGTGAATTCCACAGGCTGAACCCTCACTGTGTGAAGGAATCTCTCCTCATTTTAAATGTCCTACCCATTATTCTTAAACTGTGACTTCTGGTTCTGGACTTGGGAACAATGGAAACATCCTTCCTGTGTTTGTTCTGTCTAGGTCTGTTTGAATTTTATAGGCTTCTATGAGATCGCCCGCTCATTCTTCTAAACTCCAGTGAATTTAATCCTAACCAATCAAGTCTCTCTTCATATGCCAGTTCTCCTAGGCATAGCCAGAACCGCCATTTTCAGATAAGGAAACCAAAAATGTGCACAGTGTTCTAAGTGTGGTCTCACCACTGCCTGGTGCAACTGCAGCAAGATATCCCTATTCCTATACTCAAATTGTCTCACTATGAAGGCCAATATATCATTTGCTTACTTCACTGCTGGCCATGCGACAAATGGGAATAACCTCCCATTTATCATATTATACTTCATCATTCACTCAATGTGTCCAAATCACATTGAAGTATCTCTGCATCCTCCTCACAGTTTACCCTCCCACCTAGCTTTGTGTCGGCTGCAGAATTGGAGATATTACATTTAGTCCCCTCATCTGAATCATTAATGTATGTTGTGAATAGCTAGGGTCCAAACTCTAATCCCTATGACACCTTACTATTGACTGTATGCTGCTCAGAAAAAGATTGGTTTCTTCTTACTCTTTGTCTCCTATCCGCCAACCATTTCTCTATCCATGTTCATACACTACCCCCAATCCCATGTGTTTTAATTTTACATGCCAATCTCTTATGTGGACCTTTATCAAAAGCTTTCTGGAAGTCCAAATAAATTGCACCCTCTGGTTTACTTTGTCAACTTTACTAATTGCATGTTTGAAAATTTTCAGTTGATTTGTCAAGCACGATTTCCTTTTTGTAAGTCCATGTTAACTTTCTATAACCCTGTCGTTGTTTTTCAAGTAGTCTGCTATTAAATATTTTGTCATGAACTCCAGCTCTCCATCCTCTCCCACTAATGTCAGGTTAACTGGTCTATAATTCCTAGTTTTCTGTATAGCTCCTTTTTAATAGTGGGGTCACATTAGCTACCCTCCAATCCGTAGGATCTGTTCCAGAGTCTACTGAATCATGGAAAATGACCATCAATGCATCCATTATTTCTTGGGCCATTTCTTAAATCACTCTGGGATGTGGATTTATCAGGCCCCGGGGATTTGACAATCTTTAATCCTGTTGATTTGCTCAGCACCATTTCTCTCCTAACACTGATTTCCTTTGGTTTCTCCCTGTCACTAGACCATGCATTTCCCAACATTTTTGAGATTTTGTTTGTGCATCCCTTTATGAAGAGAGAACCAACGTGTGTACTTAATTGGCCTGCCATCTCTTTGTTCCCATTATAACTTCCCTGTTTCTGACCATCAGTGACCTACACTTGTCTTCACTAATCTTTTTCTTTTTGCATACCTTGGATACATTACATTCAGTTCTTTCATCTAAGTGATTAATACAGACTGTAACTAAATGAGGCCCAAGCTGTGGCACTCCTTTCAGTGTAATCTTCCCAATATTCATTTATCTTGATCTTTGTTTTCTAAAATTAATGGGGTCAATTGTAACTATTATTAAAGTGATTTAATGGTTCATATCAGTTAGTCTTATCAGCAGTTCATTTTGTCATTCTTCAGAGAGGATGACAGACAAAATATCTGCTCCTGATCATTAGGGAGTATATTATTACAGTCCTTCCCTGTCTGCACTATCACAGAGCGAGATATAGCAAAGGTGTCAATCCCTGTTAACAATGCTAAGGTTGCTAGCAGAGCATCCAATATCATGGGACCTACAACAGACTCAAAGTGGACACAGTTTCTTTGTTGTTTGTCTTCAATTTTTCAGACATTGAGTTTTTCTTTATTTTTAGGACAGCGACTCTTCCCAACGCCGAATGTTGTCTTCGCAGAATCTTTCTTCCAAATGGTGCTTCCTTGATTGTGAGTAGCCACAGATGAACTGCAATAGCAATGTTATACCTCAGCCTTCGTTCTTGTTCTTCTCACCCTGTGAGTAAGACTTGCACCGTCAAAAGGATCATTGTTCTTCATTCATTATCATTAGCAATCCATTAATGAGGAGCACACCATTAGTAGGGTGCCATGTTTTCCATTCATGCCATTATTGAGGTTTGTATTATCTATATTTTTCTTCTCTATTCCTTAATCATGAAAAACAGTCAACAGTACCATTTGGAGCTGAGTATAATGACTGCCTACATTTGTTTTTACATTGAGTAGCTTCCTCCACTGATGTACCCACAATTAATATATTCCAAGGCTCCATATTAATCTGCTTGGAACACCAATACAGCCCATACAATTGTTTCGCCAAGCTATTCAGATAATACTCATCCTTGAGCGCTGAGTGCACCCCAGTGGTTACTATCAATGTGTCCTTGAACAACATTGCCTTCCACAAACATTATCCCAAACAGACTCAGGCCCAAATGCTAATGCACCTTTCAGACTCTGATCTGCTTCCATATCTGCTTGCCCACGGAGATTGTGTCGTACAGCTAATGTACCAATGTGCTTTGAATGTTAATGCAGAGAAAATCATCTAGTGACCTGCATGGCCACAGATTTGGAAGACCAAGCACACCATGAGACTTGCTACAAATTTGTCTTCACCTGTCAGTTTGAGGTCTGACACATGAATGGGGCTGGGTTGCTATTTGCTATACTAGTTTGGGAAACAAGGGGAAGGCCTAGTGGTATTTTTGCTGGATTATTAATCCTGAGACCAGCTCTGGGGATGTGGGTTTGAATCCTGCATTGGAAGATGGAGGAATTTAAATTCAATATATTAAAAAAAAATCTGAAATTGAGTCTAACGATGACCAAGAAACCATTGTCACCTGGGTTGTGGTCAGGCAAGTGTGGTTGGTGCAGAGTGGGGTCAGTGATGAGCAGGTTCTGATTCCTCTAATTGTTCCTGGGTAACTGGGTCAGAACTGTCCAAAGGATGCAACTCTGACTTAGAATTGTAAACTTTTTTGTTGTGTTCCAGATGCTTGAAGTTTAACCTTCCTAGATTGTTCCTGAGTAGTCAGGAAAATCAGAAAACCCATCTGGTTCATTAATATCCTTTAGGGAAGGAAACTTCTGTCCTTCCCTGTTTTGGCTACATATGGCTCTCAGTCAACAGCAATATGCTTAATCCTTAACAGGTCTGTGGAGCAATTAGAAATGGGCAATAAATACTGGCCTGACTATTAATACCCATGTCCCGTGAATAAATTTTTAAAAACACTATCAAAACCAGGATATAGAATTGGGGTTCTGATTGTTTTGGAGGGTTAATCCAATTATGGAGTGAGTGATAGAGGGGTTTGGGATGAATCCAGGTTGGCTTTTGGACAAGGAACTAGATTCCTTCTGTTTCTGGTGCCCATGCAATGCAGAGAAGGCTGGATTCAGTCCTTCATGATGTCTTTTCAAGATACCTGCTTTCCTGCGCACTTAAATGTTCAAAATCTATAACATGTTTATATGAAATGCCTCTTCAATTTTTCCATAGGTGTCACATGATATTGTGAAAGTGTAAAAATAAAATAGGGAAACAACCGTCAAGCTGAGACTTCGTTGAATCCGTACTGTAATGCTGGACATCACAATTTCACCCTATCACTCCTTCCACTTCTCTCTTTGTATTCAAAAGAATATATCCTGCCAAAATAATTTTAAAAGTATATTTAAAGGAAGGACACTTTGTGTCTTTTCGTTTATTTCAAAAATGTTTCTTTAGTAGTTTTTTTTGACTGTCACTTTTTTCTGGTTACCGCCTCTTTGATTCCGGCCTCTGGTTTCTATGTCTTTGTATGTCTTACCTGTGATTCTGTCGGTATTCTTAACTTTAAGCTTCATTATATTTCTCAAACTGTGACTTCAGTCTTTGAGGCTGGGCTTCACATTTGTTTTCACCTCTTTCTATCTCTGCAGCAACTTCTCTGGACCGCTTCTACCGTATTGACAGAGCTCAGGTATGAGATGTGAGCTGGTAGCATCCATGTTATTGCCACTTGCTTTTTAGTATGAGTCATGCAATCCTATCACTCTGAGTTATCTGGATCATGCCATAGAGTTAAAGAAATCACTTTGTAACGAGTGGCCAAGCAGGTGGGTAAGTGGAGGAGAGTAGTTCAGGGGATGATATGATAATGATATTTTGTGAGAGAATGGGTTAGATTGGGTTAGGGAGACAAGTCAGGAAATTGCAGGGGTGGGAGATCTACTTCAGAGCAGTGATGGGTCTGTGGGAATGGTGGTTGGGATAGGGGATGTTTCAGGTCACAGGACATTATCAATTTAGAGGAGGTTGGGCCAGATCTGGGGTGAGGACAGCACGGTGCCTCCGCAGTCTCACAGCGCCAGGGACCAGACTTGCTCCAGATTTGATTCCAGCCTTGGGCGATTGTCTGTGTGGAGTTTGCACATTCTCCCCATGTCTGTGTGGGTTTCCTCCGGGTGCTCCGGTTTCCTCCCACAGTCTGAAGATATGCAGGTCAGGTGAATTGGCCATGCTAAGTTGCCCATAGTGTTAGGTGCATTAGTCAGAGATAAATATAGGGAATGGGTCTGGGTGGGTTACTCTTCGGAGAGTCAGTGTGGACTTGTTGGACCAAAGGGCCTGCTTCCATACTATAGGGAATCTAAGAAAAAAAAAGTGTGGTTGCTGTAGAGTGGTGAGCACGTTCTGATTCCCCTAACTGTTCCTGGGTTACTGGGTCAGAACTATCCAAAGGATGCAACTCTGTCTTAGAACTGTAAACTTTTTGCTGTGTCCCAGATGTCTGTAGTTCAACCTTCTTAGCTAGTTCCTGAGTGGTCAGTGAGTCAGGGCTTCCAAAGAGACCTGTGGCCCATCTTTCACTATGTTGCTGTTGTCTAACTACTGTCTGTGAATCAGAAGACCTGTCCCATGATCTTTTGAGGTTTAACATCTCTGAGACAGCAAGATTTGTTTCACCTTGTGACCTGAGTGTAGTTTCAGGTGTTTGTATGAGCTGAGCTCACCACTCTAGCAATACGCCACCTTCCTGGGAGCAATTGTCCTTTCAGCTGAACTGCCTGATTTCAGCTCTTCACAGACCAACTTGTTCAAAAATATTATTACACACTTCTGAAGCAAGAGCTAATTGAACCTAGCCCTCTGGTCCAGAAGTAAGTATACTACCACTGCACCACCAGAGCCTCCTCCTTTATCCTGCTTGGTTAAATAAGACATAATTCTCCCATCATTTAGATAATTAATGAAGTCCTTCAGCAACAGGTGATGATAGTGAAGTAAGGCACCAAATAGAGTAGCTGGAGCAGTAGTGTGGGGACCTCCATCAATTGGAGGCACATTAAGGGAGTGCTCTAAGCTGGGCAGTTGGAAATGTCAAATGGACCCTCTTTGGAGGAAGGGGTGTCTTTAGGGGAAGGAGGCAACATAGGTCGAAAGATCAGACAGACAAAAGATTTCCTCAACCAGATGTGACCTTAACTTTCTGCAAGCACCGTGTCCTATATGTTTCGTCCTAATTTCCCTCCATGTTTGTAATGATCTGATGTCAATGCAATAAAGAATCCCTTCTTCATGATCTTTGGGCCAACTGTGTGTTCAAATTTCACATTACATTCCTCAATGAAACCTCAAATGGTCCAGGTGTAGGGAATCTGATTTGTCTTCCTGATAAGCCTTATTATTTGATAAGGTAAGGCTTTTCTATTTATATTTCTTCTATATCGTGTGATAGGTTAAAAGTTTGCTTTTATTAAATTTATCTATGAATTGGTTATTTCAATAAGACCATAGCAGAGAAGTACTAGAAATTATTTAACTCATAAATTTGTATACATTAGTTAGCTAAGTAGAGATGGCTGGGAAGGTGATGTGCTGTAGCTGTACGATGTTGGAGCTGGCTGATCCCATTGTGAATGGCAGTGATCATATCTACAGCAAGTGTTGGTTGCTGGAAGAACTGAGCTGATGATCTGGAATCTGAGCTTCAAACTCGGCGGCACATCTGGGAGGGGGAGAGTTACCTGGACACTTTCTTTCAGGAGACAGTCACACCTGGTAAATTAAGTAATTAAAATTCAATTAGTAATCAATCACAACAGGGTAGGCAGGTAGGGAGATCCCGAGTTCAGGAATGGAGGAGGCTCAGCTTTTGACTTTATCCAACAGGTATGAGATTCTTGCTCCCTGTGTGGATGAGGAAGAGGGCTGCTGGGAGAATGAGCCAGCTGACCGTAGCACCATGGTACAGAAGGCCATTCAAGAGGGGGGATCAAAAACCCAAGTGGTGGTTATAGAGGATTTTTGTAATTAAGGGGTTAGATAGTATCCTTTGCAAGCTGGATTGGGAGTCCCGCATAGTGTGTTTTCTGCCCGGTGCCAGGGTGAAGGATATCTCTGACCGGCTGGCAAGGATATTGGAGCGGGGGGGGAAGGATCCAGTTGTGGTAGTCCACATTGGGACGAACAACATAGGTAAGGCTAAGATGGAGGACCCATTTGGGGATTATCAAGCACTAGGGACAAAATTAAATAACAGGCCCTTGAGGGTCATAATCTCTGGATTACTGCCCGAGCCAAGTGCATATTAGCCTAGGGATAAGAAAATTAGGGAAGTAAGCACGTGGCTAAGGGAATGGTGTGGGAAAGACTGCTTCCATTCCATGGGGCATTGGCATCAGTTTTGGAACCAGGGGACCTGGACCAATGGTTCAGGTCGAGACCGACCCAATCTGGAACCAGTGTTCTAGCGAAAAAGATAAATAGGGTGGTCACTAAGGCTTTAAACTTGGTGAGTCAGTGGGTATTACAGAGAGGTTAAAACAATGACTGCAGATGCTGGAAACCAGATATCTGGATTAGTGGTGCTGGAAGGGCACAGCAGTTCAGGCAGCATCTGAGGAGCCGTAAAATCAACGTTTCGGGCAAAAGCCCTTCATCAGGAATAAAGGCAGAGAGTCTGAAGTATGGAGAGATAAGCTAAAGGAGGGTGGGGGTGGGGAGAAGGTAGCATAGAGTACAATAGGTGAGTGGGGGAGGGGATGAAGGTGAAAGGTTGGGGGCAGGGGGAGGGTGAAGTGGATAGGTGGAAAAGAAGATAGGCAGGTAGGACAAGACATGGGGACAGTGCTGAGCTGGAAGTTTAGAACTAGGGTGAATTGGGGGAAGGGGAAATGAGGAAACTGTTGAAGTCCACATTGATGCCCTGGGGTTGAAGTGTTCCGAGGCGGAAGATGAGGCGTTCTTCCTCCAGGCGTCTGGTGGTGAGGGAACGGCGGTAAAGGAGGCCCAGGACATCCATGTCCTCGGCAGAGTGGGAGGGGGAGTTGAAATGTTGGGCCACAGGGCGGTGTGGTTGATTGGTGCGGGTGTCCTGGAGATGTTCCCTAAAGCGCTCTGCTAGGTGGTGTCCAGTCTCCGCAATGTAGAGGTGACTGCATCGGGAGCAACGGATACAATAAATGATATTAGTGGATGTGCAGGTAAAACTTTGATGGATGTGGAAGGCTCCTTTAGGGCCTTGGATGGAGGTGAGTGGGGAGGTGTGGGCGCAGGTTTTGCAGTTCCTGTGGTGGCAGGGGAAGGTGCCAGGATGGGAGGGTGGGTTGTAGGGGGGCGTGGACCTGACCAGGTAGTCACAGAGGGAACGGTCTTTGCGGAAGGCGGAAAGGGGTGGGGAGGGAAATATATCCCTGGAGGTGGGGTCTTTTTGGAGGTGGCGGAAATGTTGGCGGATATTACAGAAACATGGTTACAGAATGGTCACAATTGGGAGTTAAATATCCAGGCGTACCAGACTATTCAGAAGGACAGACAGGAATGTAAGGGAGGCGCTGTAGCTCAAATATTCAAGGACGACATCAGGGCAGTTCAATTGGTGGTCAGGAAGTCAATTGCAAGGTTAGCATTCATTCCAAGAGGGCTAGAATATAAGAGCAGAGATGTACTGTTGAGGCTGTATAAGGCACCGGTCAGACCTTATTTGGAATATTTTGAGCAGTTTTGAGCCCCATATTAAAGGAAGAATGTGTTAGCATTGGAGGGGGTCCAGAAGAAGTTTACAAGACTGATCCTGGGGATGAAGGGCTTGTTGTATGAGGAGCAGTTGAGGGCTGTGGTTTTGTACACAATGGAGTTTAGAAGGATGGATTGGGATCTGATTAAAAGTTACAGAGTGAAGGCCTGGATATAGTGGACAAGGAGAAGATGTTTTCACTAGTAGGAGAGACTAAGACCAGCGGATTAATCTGTGGAACTCATTGCCATAGAGGGCTATGGAGATCAAGTCATTGAGTATAATTAAGACAGAGATAGAGAGTTTCTTGATTGGTAAGAGAATCAGGGTTACAGGCAGAAGAAGGGGGTTGAGAAACATACCAGCCATGATTGAATGATGGAGCAGACTCAAAAGGCCAAATGCCATAATTCTGCTACCATTTCTTATGGTCTTATCTTGCACTCGCCCGGACAGATTTCGTGGAATACCAAAACTCAATGGGAACAACACTTTATATTGTATCATGTATAATGCTCAAATTCTGTCAGGGATCATTTTATTTAAATTATCATCTTTTTGAAAACAAAATGTTTTCCTTGATAACTAATTCCTTGATAAGGAGAGTGGGTACTTGATCAAGTCTTTTTGCAATAGCTGAAAATAGGTTTATGACAAAAAGTAAGCATTTCAATCAGAGTGCCATTCTGCCACCTGCAGATTTTCAATAAGTAAAATTTATTTTTATCACTAAATAAATGCATTTATTAGTTGACTTGGTGAGAAATGTTCTTAATTTATTAATAAATAGTGTAATAATTGACTTTGAAAAAGTAGCATGTGAAATGATTACCATAACTTTTGGAGTCTCCTTGAAGGTTGCAAACTAGTGGATTTATATAGATGATTAATTTATCCTGGGGTTGTAGGGAGAGGGCCATCTGGCTACAGTGCCACATATTAAACTACTGGAAAATCAATTGGCATGGAATGTAGTTTGTGCTTTGAATTCATTTCCCGTGGTTGAAGCAGAAACTGCATTTGGATCTGGCATAGGTTTTCCTGAACTATTGTCAGTATTCGGGAGTCTGGCTGAGTATATTCAAACTACAATAGTCCCCCTGTACCCACGGGGGATATGTTCCAGGACCTACCTTGGAAGTCAGAAACCAGAGATAGGAGTGAACCCATTCAATTAAATGGGAAACGTACCTTCCCAGCAGCCTCTGGTCCCGGGTTCTGGAACGTTCCCTGTAATATGTTCTAGCTGCAGTAAAACACAGGTAATGGAAATCAATTCCATGGATACGGGAGTCGCCCTGTATTCATTTTAGTGCTTCTGAAGTGCAGTCTAGTTATTAATTAATTACAGAATGTAATTATTGATTATGAACAATAATAAACTGAGCTTTAAGGATATCAATGTCAATAATGACTTAATAATTAAGAATACTAGAAAGCATAAGATGTACAAGATGATTAGGGGGTTAGATAGGGTTGACAGTGAGAACCTTTTTCCACGTATGGAGTCAGCTATTACAAGGGGGCATAGCTTTAAATTAAGGGGGGGTAGATATAGGACTGATGTTAGGGGTAGGTTCTTCACTCAGCGAGTCGTAAGTTCATGGAATGCCCTGCCAGTAGCAGTGGTGGACTCTCCCTCTTTATGGGTATTTAAGCGGGCATTGGATAGGTATATGGAGGATAGTGGGTTAGTGTAGGTTAGGTGGGCTTTGATCGGCGCAACATCGAGGGCCGAAGGGCCTGTACTGCGCTGTATTCTTCTATGTTCTATGTTCTATGATAGATCCACTAATGAATAATTGATTGTTGATAGTTAAGAGAATTTTAAGGTATGAATGGTTTTCCACTTTTCCTCAGGAGCATCTCCACTTTGTAACAGAAGTGGCTCAAGATGAACTTTTTATTCTGGATCCAGAGATAGTTGCCATACAGAAAACTGGGACAGCCCCTGGAATGCCAGACCTGGTGGTGGATCCACCCCAAGGGTAAGCTTTCTGCTCGGCCCCATGAACCAACCTTCGACCGATAATTTGTTTCTTCCTCCCAATTTTGTTCAGCCCATCCATTTTCATGGACAATGGTGTTATGGGAGCCACTCTGCATCTCTCCAATCTGGCCATTTCTTTCAGCTTTTGGCTGTACATTTTCGAGGCTCTTTGATCATGGAAGCAATCACAACTAAACCCTACCTTGACACCCTGGCAGACATTTTCCAACATTCATGACTAATTTTCACCTTCCTAACCTCCAAGCTTATTAATGTCAGACAGTAAATAGGATTCAGCTGTCTACTGGGCAGTATTAACTGAGCTTCAACAACCAGGAGTGGAAACTTAGATCTTCCTACGGTGTTTAGTTCAACTGATGAATAACCATCTGTGCGATCTAGGAAGCTCTGGGGAATGAGGGAGACTTTTCTCATTTTTTCACAATATGTAAGCATTACAGCCTAGGCCAGCATTTATTCCTCATCCTTCATTAACAATCCCCAGTTTCCCTTGAGAAGGTGGTGGTGAGCTAACTTCTTGAACCATTATAGTCTATGTCTCATAGGGAGACCCACAATGCCGTGAGGGAGGGAGTTCTAAGATTTTGGCCCAGGAACACTGAAGGAATGCCGATATATTTCCAGATCAGGATAGTGAGTGGCTTGGAGGGAACTTGCAGATAGGTAAACCTATGCATCTGTTGCCCTTGTCCATCTGTTAGAAGTGGCAGTGGGTTTAGAACGTGCTGTCTAAGGAGTCTTGGTGAATTTCTGCAGTTACGTATGCATTGCTTTCACTGCAATGTCATTGATGAAATGGATGAAGGTTGAAGGCAGTGAATGTGGTGCCAGCCAAGCAGATGCTTTGTCCTGAACTATATTAAGCTTCTTGAGTTATTGGAGCTGCTTTCAGGCTAGTGGGGAATATTCCATCAGATTCCTGATGCCTTGTAGATCATTCATATACTTTGAGGAGACAGGAAGTGAGGTACATGTTACTGAATTTGTAGCCCCTGACCTTTTTTTAGCCACTGTATTTATATGATAAGTCCAATTCAGTTTCTGGTCATTGGTATCCCGCAGGATGTCGATAATAGGGAATTTAGTGATGAGAGTGGCTTTGGAAGTAGTGAAGGCTGAAGAGGCATGAACTAACTGACCATTGTGCCAAGGTACAGGAAGCCAATCAAATCTGGGAATCAACAAGGAATGTGGTAGTGTTAAGGGACAGTATAGAATGTAGAACATAGTACAAGCCCTTCGGCTTTCGATGTTGCACTGACCTGTGGAACCAATGTGAAGCTCATCTAACCTACACTATTCCATTTTCACCCATATGTTTATCCAATGACCATTTAAATGCCCTTAAAGTTGGTGAGTCTACTACTGTTACAGGTAGGGAGTTCCACCCCTCTACTTCTCTCTGAGTAAAGAAGTTACCTCTGACATGTATCTATCACTCCTCAATTTAAAGCTGTGTCCCCTTGTGCTAGCCATCACCATCCAAGGAAAAAGACTCTCACTGTCCACCTTATCTAACCCTCTGATTATCCTATATGTCCCAATTAAGTCACCTCTTACCCTTCTCTCTAACAAAAACAGCCTCAAGCCCCATAGCCATTCCTCATAAGACCTTCCCTCCGTAGCAGGCAACATCCTAGTAAATCTCCTCTGAACCTTTCTGAAGCTTCCACATCCTTCCGATAATGTGGTGACCAGCCTATTCAGCCTCTCCCTATTGCTCAATATCTCAACCTTGACAACAACCTTGTAAATCTCTTCTGAACCCTTTCAAGTTTCTTCCTTGTGTCGGTAAATGGGACTAGATTAACTTAGGATATCTGGTCAGCATGGACGTGTTGGACCAAAGGGTCTGTTTCCATGCTGTACGTCTCTATGACTCTCCTTGTAGCTCAAACCCTCCTCTAACCCTCAAACATCTTCTATCACTCTATGATATGATAATGATTACATGAGACATGACTGTAGGATAACACAGATTGGGACCTGAATGTTAAAGGGTACTGGACATTCAGGAATGAAAAGCCAAGAAAAGATGGAGGGGTAACTCTGTTTATTAATACTGGTATTAGCACAATATAGAGAGATGGCCTAAGTTCATGAAATCAGGATTTAGAAGTAGTTTGTGGAGAGATGAGTAATGACAAAGGCAAGAAGTCACTTGTAGGAGTGTTTTTCACACACCCCCTCCACTCTCTCCAGTAACTATGTGGTAGTATTGAGTGTAAAGATAAAAACGAGAGCCTGTTTAAAAGATACAGTTATAATCATGAAGGATTTTAAAGTACATATAGATTAGAAAAATCAGATGTAGCTTGGATGAAATGTTCATAGAATGTTTTTGGGATAATTTCTTAGAACAGCATTTTCTGGAGACATTTAGAAAGTAGGCTATGCTAATTGAATTGTACAACAAAATGGAATTAATTAATAATTTCGTAGTGAACAAAACTCCCAGATCTCAGCAATAATAATATGATTGAATTTTACACTCAGTTTGAGGGAGGAAAGAGTGGGTTTCAGATTAGTATTTTAAACTTAACTGAAGGTAATTTTGATGCATGCAAGCAGAGCTAGCTGAAGTGATCTGCCAAATCAGGTTAAGAGATAGGCCAATGAAGATGGAGTGGCAGACTTGTAAGTGGATATTTCAGAAAACACACAATAGATAAATTCAAAATGGAAAGAAAAACTCTAAGGGGATTAGAATAGTTGGTCTTGCATCACCCATAGTTAATTAGAACACTTGAAGATAGTATCAAACTTCGAGATAAAGCTATAATTGTGCAGTAATAGTTAGGAGGTCAAGATTGAACATAAGATTAAAAAAAGCAAAGAACAAATAAAAATTCAATAAGGAGGGAAAGATTAGAGAATGAGTGAAAGCTAGCCAGAAATCTGAAAAAAAATAGTAATCATATCAATATTTACAAGAAAAGTAGGAAACTGAATACATAAGTAGGGAGGCTATGCATCAGTTATACAAGGCTCAGATGAGACCACATTTGGATACTGTGTACATTACTAGTCACCTTATTTATAAATGCGTTGGAAGGAGGTTAGAGAAGGTATACCAAACTAATACGTAGAAAAGGCAATTATCTTGAGGAAAAGTAATACAGGCTTATCTTGTATCCACTTGAGTTTAAAAGAGCAAGAGGTGACATGATTGAAACAGATAGAATCCTGAGGGGATTTGATACAGGAAATGTGGAGAGGATATTTCCTCTTATTAGATGATCGATAACTAGGAGTTTATGTTTAAAAATCAGAGATCACTCATTTGAAGAGAGATTAGGTAAAATCTTTTTCTCTCAGAGGGTCATTGGTCTTTGAAAACCTATTTCAAAAGGTAGTGGAATCAAAGTCCTTGATTATTTTTAAGGCAAAGGTGGATAGATTCTTGTTAAGAAAGTGTGAGAGAAGTTATCAGGGGTAAGTGCAAATGTGAATTTGACACTACAATCAGATCAGCCATGATCTTATTAAATGGCATAGCAGGTTTGAGAAAGTGAATGGCTTACTTCTGATTTGTATTTTCACATGTAATCTGAATCAAGCTGGGGTATTGTGTCTTGAGTGCTAACAACTCTATAATAGCTTATCTGACTGGTTATTCTTCGTGTGTGAAGATGACAGGTGTTTAGCTAACTGACCAGTAGTTTCTTGCTTTTTAATCTCCTTCCCTTTTTGAATAAAAAAGTTAACTTCACTGTTTTCCAATCTAATGAGACTATCTCTGAATCAAAGGATTTTGCAAATTCAAAGCCAATACATCTACTATCTCACTAGCCACTTTATTTAAGATTCAAGGATGGAGCTGGATGCTTGTCAGCTGTAGCTCCAGCAATTTATTCAGTATCACTTCTCTGGTGATTGCAATTTTTCTGAGTTCCTCTCTCCTTTCCATTTCCCCGATTAGTGCAGGTTCTGGGATGTTACTCGTGTCCTCTAAATCAATGATAAATACAAACTACCCGTTCATTTAATCCGTTTCCTTGATTTCCATTATTAATTCTTCAGCCTTGCTTTCTGTAGGATGAATACTCGGTATTTTTTACATTTTAAAATATTTATAGAAACTTCTTATCTGTTTTTACATTTCTGGATAACTCGTAGTCGTGCTGGAATTTTTTCTCCTTTTTAAATTTTTTTGGTGATTCTTTCCTTCTGTTTAATATTCTGTTCCATCTTCTTTTCTGTCAGCTGACTTTGTATAATTATATGCTTTTCTTTAAGATTGATACTTTCTTTAACATTTTTAGTTAACCACAGATGGTAGGACCATCCCTTAGAATTTTTCTTACTTTGTGGAATGTATACATTCTGTTTATTTGGAAATACTCTTTAAATGTCTGCACTGCATCTCTATTGACCTATCCTTGATTCATTTTAGTCAGTTCTGCTTTTATTCACCATGATTACTCTTACTTAAATAGTCTTAGACCCACTCCCCTCTCCCTCAGACAGATGGTAAAATTCAGTCATATGATAGTCTTCGCTACCAAGGGTCACCTTCACAAGAGGTCATTAATATATCATATCTTATTGCTCAATATCAGTTCTGGTCTGTTCAACCTTTCCTTATAAGACAAGCTGCCTATTCCAGGTATTAGTCTAGTAATCATGCTCTGAACTACATCCAACACATTTATATCCTTACTTAAATACGGAGGCCAATAATGTGTATAGTACCCTAGATGAGGTTTCACCAATGCCCTGTGTAATTGAAGCATAATTTCACTACTTGCATATTCAGTTCTCCTTGTAATAGTTTGCTTTCTGGTTGGCTACAGAACATGCCGTTTCAAGAAACTATGCTGAAAACATTCTGAGATCTTAATCTAGGCTACCTTTGTCCTTTTGTTTTTCCCTGGCAATAACGTAGAATAAAATATCTCATGATTATCACCAAACAGAAAAAAAAAGTGCAAAGGAAAATTGATTCAAATGTTGTATTGAAATAAAAAGAAATCCTTTTCAAATTTTCAGCAATACTGAGTTGTGGAATGGCTCCAACAGCAAGTGGATCACAAGTGACAGCTGCGATTCTGAGTCTGGGATACAACACCGGTATCTTGCCAGAGAGACAGAAAGACTGACTCACCAGAAACTCCGGTATAAACTCTTCACATCTAACACAGTCCTTCACCCCATTAACAATTGTGTTCTCTGAATTCTTCTCCACATTCCAACAGGATTGTCCATACTCCCGATCCTGACAACATTTCTGCAATCCCCATACATAATGAAAACATTCTGCACACTTCTAATCACAACAACTTATCTATACTCCCGATCAGAACAACATTCTCCATGCTCCCAATTGCAATAAGAACCCGACCAACAATCCACAACAGCATTCTTCATACACCTGATCTTGACAAGATTCCCTAAATCCTTTTTCCTAACTATATTCATCACATGCCTGATCCAAAGAAAATTCCCACATCCTTGATTGCAACAACATTCCTCACATCCCTCTTCCCAATTGTATTCACCACATGTTGGTTCTAACATTTCCCACATTCTTGATCCTAACAACATATCCTAACCACCTTATCCTGACAAAACCCACGCACTCTTTATCCTGACAAGATCCATATTCTTAATCTGGACAACGACATCCATATTCCTTAACCTGAAAGCATTACCCACACTGTTGTCCTGATTATATTTCCATACTGACTCCTGACAGCATTCCCCACACTCCAAATCCTAACAATATTCCTTTACCCCTGATATTGTTGCTGCCAGTATACTGGGATACTGTACCTCTCTACTTTCTGTTCTGTCTGAGGCTAACATGCTGTATCACCTTTGAGTTTTCTGCTCTATACATAATATTTTTCAAGGTCTTTGTGACAGGATCTGTTGCACATGCCTGACTCTCAGAAAATATTTTCTTTGTTCTTCCTTCCTCAGGCCTCCCTCATCCTCCGAGGAAAAAGGTAATTCATTCTTTGATCTGCACATAATAATCCCGCATTCCTGATCATTGGCTGCAGTCTTGGCAATCCCAACAGATTTCCCTGAACTCTCCATGACCACTGCCTTTGGAACATGAGTGTATGTCTGTCTTCCCCGAACTCCTCAGAATCAGACCCTGTTAAGAATTGTTATGGACCAGACTAAACCCCCTCAAAATATATCAAGGAGATAGTCAAAGTCCTAAGTTTTATCTTTTAGCCGGTCGGGAAGGTAAGTGATTGTTATTAGAGTGGGTGTGTTCTAGGTCCAAGGAAATTCCTGTGGATTGAAGAGTGAGGCTTTAGCTCAGGAGTCTTTGACAAGGAGGTTGAGAGAAGTGATTACGTCATAGTTGAAGAGGGTTAAGACGTGACTGACAAGCTGGTTCAATGTGCTACGTGCTTGATGTGGAAGGTCAACGACTGTGATGTGTCTGGCTCGTATAAATGTGGAAAGTGTGTGCACGTTCAGCTACTGACAGAGCATATTGCAGCACTTATGAAAAAACTCGAGGACCTTAGGCTCATCCAAGAGAACGAGATCTTTCTGGACAAGACCTTCAGCAAGGTTATTACACCAATCGTACCAGAAGAGAGCAGACGATGAGGAAGGCAGAGAGGAGACAGGTGCAAGAGACCCTGGGGGGTCAGGAACAAGTTAATCTTTTGGAAACAGTAGAGACAGATGACACTGCCAGTCCGTGAGGCGGCCAGGTCTGTCAATCAAACGTTGGCGCAGAGGCAGAGCAGAAGAGTCGGACATCGCACAGAGCCGTGGTAATAGGGGACTCCATAGTGAGAGGAACTGACTGGGGTTTTTGTGGCAGCAGACGGGATTTAAGGATGGTGTGTTGCCTTCCTGGTGCCAGGGTTAAAGACATCACAGTCAGAGTGCAGGAAATCCTCAAGGACGAAGGTGAAGAGCCAGAGGTGATGGTACATGTCGGCACAAATGATGTAGGGAAGAAGAGGAGGAACATACTACAGCGGGACTTCGGAGGACTAGGAAGAAGGCTGAAAAGCAGGACGTTCAAGGTGGTTATCTCCGGTTTGCTTCCAGTTCCTCAGGTTGGTGAAACCAGAAACAGGGAGATAATGGACTTGAACATGTGGCTGGGGAACTGGTGCAGGAAGCAAGGATTTAAATTCTTGGATCACTGGGGTATGTTTTGTGGTAAGCATAAATTCTACAAGAGAGGTGGTTTGCACCTTAATAGGTTAGGGACCAGCATTCTGGCAGGCAGGTTTGCTACTGCAACACAGCTACGTTTAAACTAAGTAGCGGGGGGGAGGGGACAAACTGGATGTTTAAGAAGGAAATTGAAGGGAAAGTTAGAACAAGGGAAGTCAAGCAAGACAACTGTATCAATGAGGCAGAAAACTCAGAAAGGGATCATGCTGTAAGGTTGAGTGAATTAGGAGTTGATGGGAAGGGTGAGGGCAGTAACAAATTAAAAATACTATACATGAATGCACGAAGCATTAGAAATAAGATGGGTGAGCTTGAGGCTCTTATGGAAATTGGCAGCTATGATATTGTGGGGATAACTGAGACGTGGCTTCAAGTGGACAGGGCCTGGGAAATGAATATTCAAGGCTACATGTGCTATCGTAAGGATAGACTGATAGGCAGAGGGGGTGGGGTGGTCATGTTGGCAAGGGATGATATTCAGTCCCATGCGCAGGGGGACCTAGAATCAGGGGATGTAGAGTCAGTGTGGATAGAGCTGAGAAATACTAAGGGTGAAAAGACCCTCTTGGGAGTTATCTATAGGCCCCCAAACAGTAGTCTGGATGTCGGATGTAAGTTGAATCAGGAGCTGAAATTGGCCTGTCGCAAAGATGTTACTATAGTTGTTATGGGGGATTTCAAAATGCAGGTTGGTAGAATCAGGATGGTATTGGACCTCAAGAAAGAGACTTTGTGGAGTGCCTCACGGATAGATTCTTAGAACAGCTGGTGCTGGAGCCGACCAGGGAGAAGGCAATTCTGAATCTGGTATTGTGCAACGAACCAGAATTGGTCAGGGACCTTGAAGTGAAGGAGCCATTGGGAAGTAGTGACCATAATACAATAAGCTTCAATCTGCAATTTGAGAGAGAGAGGGTACAATTGGAAGTGACAATATTTCTGTTGAATAAAGGAGCTATGAGGGAGGAGCTGGCCAAAGTTCAATGGTGCAATACCTTAGCAGGGATGACAGTGGAGGAACAATGGCGGATATTTCTGTGTATAATGCAGAAGTTGCAGGATCAGTTCATTCCAAAAAGGAAGAAAGATCCTAGGAGGAGGCATGGGTGACCGTGGCTGACGAGAGAAGTTAAAAAACATATAGAGTTAAGAGAGAAAAAGTATAATGTAGCAAAGATAAGTAGGAAAACGGAGGACTGGGAAGCTTTTAAATAACAACAGAGGATTACTAAGAAGGAAATACGCAGAGGAAAAATGAGGTACGAAGGTAAACTGGCCAATAATATAAAGGAGGATAGTAAAAGCTTTTTTAGGTATGTGAAAGGCAAAAAAGTGGTTAAGACTAAAATTGGGCCCTTGAAGACAGAAACAGGGGAATATATTGCGGGGAACAAAGAAATGGCAGAAGACTTGAATTGGTACTTCAGATCTGTGTTCACTGGGGAAGACACAAGCAATCTCCCTGAGGTAACAGTGGCTGAAGGACCTGAACTTAAGGGAATTATATTTGCCAGGAATTGGTGTTGGAGAGACTGTTAGGTCTGAAGGTTGATAAGTCCCCGGCGCCTGATGGTCTACATCCCAGGGTACTGAAGGAGGTGGCTCGAGAAATTGTAGATGCGTTGGTGATTATTTTCCAGAGTTCGATAGATTCGGGATCAGTTCCTGTGGTTTGGATGCTGGGTATTGTTGTACCACTTTTTAAGAAAGGTGGGAGAGAGAAAACAGGAAATTATAGACCAGTTAGTTTGACCTCAGTGGTGGGAAAGATGCTGGAGTCTATTATAAAGGATGAAATTATGACACATCTGGATAGTAGTAACAGGGTAGGTCAGAGTCAGCATGGATTTATGAAGGGGAAATCATGCTTGACTAATCTTCTTGAATTTTTTGAGGATGTAACTCTGAAGATGGACGAGGGAGATCCAGTAGATATAGTGTACCTGGACTTGCAGAAAGCTTTTGATAAAGTCCCACACAGGAGGTTAGTGAGCAAACTTAGGGCGCATGATATTGGGGGCAAAGTACTAGATTGGATTGAAAGTTGGTTGGCTGATAGGAAACAAAGAGTAGTGATAAACGACTCCATTTCGGAATGGCAGGCAGTGACCAGTGGGGTACCGCAGGGATCAGTACTGGGACCGCAACTTCTTACAATATATGTGAATGATATAGAAGGTGGTATTAGCAATAACATTAGCAAATTTGCTGATGGTACTAAGCTGGGGGCAGGGTTAAATGTGATGAGGATGTTAGGAGATTACAGGGTGACCTGGACAAGTTAGTCGAGTGGTCAGATGCATGGCAGATGCAGTTTAGTGTGGATAAATGTATGGTTATCCATTTTGGTGGCAAGAACAGGAAGGCAGATTACTACCTAAATGGAATCAATTTAGGTAAAGGGGCAGCACAGAGAGATCTGGGTATTCTTGTACACCAGTCAATGAAGGTAAGCATGCAGGTACAGCAGGTAGTGAAGAAGGCTAATAGCATGCTTGCCTTCATAATAAGAGGGATTGAGTATAGAAGCAAAGAGGTTCTTCTGCAGCTGTACAGGGCCCTGGTGAGACCACACCTGGAGTACTGTGTGCAGTTCTGGTCTCCACATTTGAGGAAAGACATTCTGGCTATTGAGGGAGTGCAGCGTAGGTTCACGAGGTCAATTCCTGGAATGGCGGGATTATCTTACACTGAAAGACTGGAGCGACTGGACTTGTATACCCTTGAGTTTAGAAGACTGAGAGGGGATATGATTGAGACATATAAGATTATTAAAGGATTGGACACTCTGGAGGCAGGAAACATGTTTCCGCTGATGGGTAAATGCCGAACCAGAGGACACAGCTTAAAAATATGGGGTAAACCATTTAGGACAGAGATGAGGAGAAACATCTTCACCCAGAGAATGGTGGCTGTGTGGAATGCTCTGCCCCAGAGGGCAGTGGAGGCCCAGTCTCTAGATTCATTTAAGAAAGAGTTGGATAGAGCTCTCAAGGATTGTGGAATCAAGGGTTATGGAGATAAGGCAGGAACAGGATACTGATTAAAGATGATCAGCAATGATCAGACTGAATGGTGGTGCAGGCTCGAAGGGCAGAATGGCCTACTCCTGTACCTATTGTCTATTGTCTATTAAAGGTAAGTGTTAGGTGCTTTGTTCTAGATGTAATTTGATTTGTCCACTGTTAGGCTCTGAGCAAAACACACATTATTCTTCCAAGACAGTAAAAATACAAACAAAAACAAAAGTTGGCATAACTTTAACACATTTGAAATACTTAACAAAAGAATATATTGTTTAACTACTAACCAATGATTGTTCCAATGCCACAGCATCTAATAATCGTACCCTTGGCAAAGCAAATTCATTAGAATTTCTCATGTGCTGTCTGTATTCCAGGAGAAAAACATCACTGAAAGAAACAGTCTGGTAGTAGAGAACAAACTCAAACCTTTAGCTGCAGAAGGGAGAGCTGTATCTAGCAGCTTCAACTCCAAAAGGCCCCACTTCAACTCAAAGCAAAACTAAAATCCTGAGCCTATGTCAGCCTGACGTATCCACTCATGCTTCTTTTGTCTAATTTTAAAAAAATACTTGGAGCTCAAAGCTATTTACCCTCTGCTTCTGAAACAGACATTTCGGTGCCACTGGCAACACCTCTTTGCAAGAGAAGCAGCGTATATCAAATCCCTTTTAAATGAACACTACCATCACATAATGATCCAATTCTCAGTTTGACATGGGCCGCATGATTCCGTCAAATATTTTGTGAGTTGAGAGGAAGACAGTTTTGTTTTAACAGAAATGCAAACATTTCTGTTAAAACTTCATTAATTTCAGACCCCAATTCCTTTGAGATTGAGTGCAAGCTATCTGCAGCTTAATTTAAGAGATTTCTTTGGAGGAGGTGCAAAAGAGATTCACCATGTTGTTGCCTGGGCTGGGGTGATTCAGCTGTGAAGAGAGGCTGAATAGATTTGAGTTGTTTTCTTTAGAACAGAGAAGCTAAGAGGGGACCTTACTGAAGTGTATAAGATTACAAAGACCACCGACAAGGTGGCTAGGAAGCAGCTGTTCCCCTTAATTGAATGGTCAACAATGAGGGTGCATACTTTTAAAGGGAAGGACCGGAGGTTTAGAGGGAATTTGAGGAAAATGTTTTTCACCCAGAAGGTACTCTGTACCTGGAATACACTGCTTGAGAGGGTAGTTAGAACATAGAACATAGAAGAATACAGCGCAGTACAGGCCCTTCGGCCCTCGATGTTGCGCCGATCAAAGCCCACCTAACCTACACTAACCCACTATCCTCCATATACCTATCCAATGCCCGCTTAAATACCCATAAAGAGGGAGAGTCCACTACTGCTACTGGCAGGGCATTCCATGAACTCACGACTCGCTGAGTGAAGAACCTACCCCTAACATCAGTCCTATATCTACCCCCCCTTAATTTAAAGCTATGCCCCCTTGTCATAGCTGACTCCATACGTGGAAAAAGGTTCTCACTGTCAACCCTATCTAACCTCCTAATCATCTTGTACACCTCTATCAAATCACCCCTAAACCTTCTTTTCTCCAATGAAAACAACCCCAAGTGCCTCAGCCTTTCCTCATAGGATCTTCCTACCATACCAGGCAACATCCTGGTAAACTTCCTCTGCACCCGTTCCAGTGCCTCCACATCCTTCCTATAGTATGGCGACCAAAACTGCACACAATATTCCAGATGCGGCCGCACCAGAGTCTTATACAACTGCAGCATGACCTCAGGACTCCGGAACTCAATTCCTCTACCAATAAAAGCCAGTACGCCATATGCCTTCTTCACTGCACTATTTACCTGGGTGGCAACTTTCAGAGATCTGTGTACATGGACACCAAGATCCCTCTGCTCTTCCACACTACCAAGTAGTCTACCATTAGCCCAGTAATCCATCTTTTTATTACTCTTACCAAAGTGAATCACTTCACACTTAGCTACATTGAACTCCATTTGCCACCTTTCTGCCCAGCTCTGCAGCTTCTCTATATCCCGCTGTAACCTGCCATATCCTTCCTCACTGTCAACAACTCCACCGACTTTCGTATCATCCGCAAACTTGCTCACCCAACCTTCTAACCCTTCCTCCAGGTCATTTATAAAAATGACGAACAGCAATGGTCCCAAAACAGATCCTTGCGGAACACCGCTAGTGACGGCACTCCAAGATGAACCTTTGCCATCAACTACTACCCTCTTCCAGAGAGCCAATTCCTAATCCAAACCTCCAACTCACCCTCAATGCCATATCTCTGTATTTTCTGCAGTAGCCTACCATGGGGGACCTTATCAAACGCCTTACTAAAATCCATATATACCACATCTACCGCTTTCCCCTCATCTACCTCCTTAGTCACCTTCTCAAAGAATTCAATAAGGTTTGTGAGGCACGACCTGCCCTTCACAAAACCATGCTGACTATCCTTGATCACATTATTCCTATCCAAATGTTCATAAATCCTATCCCTTACAATTCTCTCTAAGACTTTGCCCACAACAGAAGTGAGACTCACTGGCCTATAGTTACTAGGATTATCCCTACTCCCCTTCTTGAACAAGGGAACCACGTTTGCTAGCCTCCAGTCCTCTGGCACTACTCCTGTCGACAAAGAGGACACAAAAATCAAGGCCAATGGCTCTGCAATCTCCTCCCTTGCTTCCCAGAGAAGCCTAGGATAAATGCCATCAGGCCCAGGGGACTTATCTATTTTCACCCTTGCCAGAATTTCCAACACCTCTTCTCTACATATCTCAAAGCCATCCATTCTACTTATTCGTGCCCCAGTATTCATATCGACAACAATGTCCTGTTCCTGAGTGAATACTGACGAAAAGTATTCATTCAGCGCCTCCCCAATCTCTTCAGCCTCCACACGCAACTTCCCATTACTATCCTTGATTGGACCTATTCCTTCCCTAGTCATTCTTTTATTCCTAACATACCTATAGAAAGCCTTAGGGTTTTCCCTAATCCTACCCACTAAGGACCTTTCATGTCCCCTCCTTGCTGCTCTTAGCTCTCTCTTCAGGTCCTTCCGGCTAGAATGTTGAGGTGAGAAACCTCGCAGCCTTTAAGTATGTGAATGAATACTTGAAATATCATAACATTCATGACCAAGTGCTTGAAAGTGGGATTACTGTACATAGGTGACATAGACTTGATGAGCTGAAAGGCCTCTTTCCTGTTATGAGTCTGATATATTTGGAACATAAACTTCTGCCCAATTTAAAATCCAATCGTTTTATTTTCTTTATAGACTAATTCCTCCCCCTATCATTAAGATCCAATAGCTGCTTTAAGAAACATGCCGACCTCTTCCTGAAATCATTTTTTCATTCATTTTTGAGACTTGAGTATCTCAGGCAAGGCCATCATTTGTTGCCCTTCAAAATTCCTTACAAAGCTGTTTTCTTGAACCTCTGCAGAATTTGAGGTGTGCATACACCCACAATGCTGTTGGGTAGGGTGTCCTGAGATTTTGACCCAGTGACAGTGAAGGAACAATGATTATAATTCAGGGTGATATATGGCTTGGAGGAGAACTTGCAGTTGGCGGTGTTCTCTTGTATCCGCTGCCCTTGTCCATCTAGATAGTTGCAGGTTAGAGACATGCTGTCCATAAAGTCCTGACAATGTGCTGCAGCACATTTTGTAGATGGTATACCCTGCTCTCACAGGTTTCTGAGGGCTGTCACATCTATCAGAATAATTATTAAACATGAAACTAGCAATCCCAGAAGACAGCTGCCAATCCAAAATTGACACAGTGGGTAGTTCATTCCTCCTGTTGCTTAAAGTGCCTCTGAAACACTGTCACTGCAGCTAGTATCCTTAATAAGCAAGCTAACTATTAAACTCTATTTAATATTAATGGGTTTAATTGTATTTTATTTACATATTGCAGTTTTCTGTCACCGAAAAGTATTTTTGCAATGTATTAGCACATTGAGAGTTTCATTTCTGTTTTCTATATATAGTTGTTAAACAGTTACAGCTATCTCCCTCTCTCTCTCACTCTCTCTGCTTCCCAACATTCAGTTACTGTCCTGTAGCCTACTTCTGCTTCTCTTTCTAATTCACCCAGGTTTACTACCTCCTTCTAAAAATGAACTATTTTCCATTTTTACTCTTCAGTATCTTTCTTTTATGTCTCAGGCTCCTTTCCCAAATATTTTCTACTATCTGTGTAGAAGGAACATACAAAGATAGCAGAGTTCTACCATTGAATAATCATTTTTAATTCACTATCTTTATTTCTACCCAATAGTTTTAATGGATATTATGAACCTTCATTGGATGGGCAGGTACTTTAAGCATCTGATAGACACTGCATTATGATGAATATGTTATTCATTGTTTTTCTTTCAGAACTACTTCATTCAGTCCTAGAGGGTGATCTGCAAAAGGTAATGAAACAGATGGGGATTTTGGGCTAACTTTATATTTTTAAAAGTATTCATTCATAAGATGTGGGTTTCACCAGCTGTGCCAGCATTTATTGCCCACCCTTTATTGCCCTTAAACATAGCGGCTTGCAACGCCATTTCATGGGTCTTAAGAGTCAACTACATTGTTGTGAGTGTGGAGACACGTTTCGGACACACCAGGTAAGAACAGCAGATTTCATTCTCAAAAGGACTTTAGTGAACCAGATTGACATTTATGATAATTGTCAATGTTTACATGGTTGCTGTTAAACAAGAGTTTTTGCTTCCAGATTTTTTTATTGAATTCAAATTTCGCCATCTGCCATGTGAGATTTGAGGCTGTGACCCAGAACATTACTAGATTACTGATTCACTGACATTACCACTACACCTCCACCTGTGAAGGAACCATTGTAGGGCACAATAGACTAATGGTCATGCTACTTGGCTTGACATTTGCCATTAATGGTTGGGATTGCCAACTACTTTCCAGTAAATGTAATGGTAGTAGTTGTATGTGTTCATCACAATTAGGAGAGAATGTGCAAATTCTACAGGCTTTCCTCTTCTATTTCCATTGACTCATAAGTTACCTTATGGTTCTATGCATGCTAGACCATCCTTTAGTCAGACAAGTAATTTATGCGTGCATTATGAAATTTCATTTACCAGGCTTCAAAATGTCTTACATTAGAATCTGTGCTAGGCACTGGATTTCTTAGCTTTCTCTCTTTTGTGAGAGTGGGTCTTTTGCAGAATACTCAGCGCATTTCTTAAGGTAAAATCACCCTATTTCTAACAGATCCAGATGGCAGGTTGCTGGTCCTAAAGGACACTAGTGAATCACCTAGTTGTTTACAGCAATTCATTTGTTACGTTTCTGGAGCTAGACCATAAATTAAGACACTTATTCAATTCAACTTGTCCTGCCGGAGTTTGAATTCAGTACCTGTACTAAATTGCTCCTTCATGGGTCAAATGGGAGTATTTTAGCAAATGCAGCAGCATAGATGCAGTATCAGATTTCTCTTTGCTAGGTTTTTCAAAGGGTGCTGTTGGGTTAGATTAAGAAAGGAGAGAAGGAGGAAACGTGTGACAGAACCAGCAATAAGTGCCAATGGTAAGGGAGAATGCTGGCAGGGGAGCTCGAGCGATTGTACAAGGACCTCCACCAGCAGATGGCACCAGTAAGGAAAGGCAGCTGAGCGGTTGAACGAACTGTCTGTTTCTTAGAGTGTCTGTGGGAGCAAAACGATTGATGGGAAGTCCAGAAACACTCGATTATCGATTGAAGACTGGAATGAGGACACACAGCCAGTTATGGCACCCTGGGGTTTCAATGCAAGTGAGCAGGTGGGAAATACTGTTAAGAGGTACAGATGTTCAAAGAAGTCTACAGCAGATCTTTAAGAGTCACTGAGGACAGCAGCTGCAGAGGTCTTTGTATCTGTGAAGCTGGTGAACTTGTTGAACCGCATAGTCATAATCTGGAGCTCTTCTTCTGATTGACCAAGGCCAGAATACTGAAGATCAGGTAGCATTCAGGAGCAGGAGGATCAATGTTGAAGGGCTTATGCCCAAATCGTCAATTCTCCTGCTCCTTGGATGCTGCCGTTGCCTGCTGTTTATTTTCCTAGCAACACACTCTCGACTCTGACCTGCAGCACGTGCATTCCTCACTTTCTCCCAGAATATCAAAGGACCATCTACAGAAGCAGTGAGAGGTGAGAATTTCTAAATAGCGTTGAGGAGGTTTTATAGTAACCAAGCTCAATTACCTTTCTTTGAAGTGTAAGATAATGTTACCCTCCTCCAGGTGAGAAATTGGGCTTCTCAGACCAGGAAGGAGACTGCCGTTAGAGAGGTAACTGTGTGAACAGGGATGTAGACCTCCACCTGAAGAAGTCGCTGGACAGATTACCATTTAGTATGCACAGATCCAGCTCTTGTGTCCTATCTCCATTGTAAGCTTCTTGGTCAGTCTCACCCAAAAGGTACTGTAAAAAGGTGTTGTGACAGTACTGTACACTTCAAAGAGAATACCCTCAACAAACATGGCTGCTAGTTCCCAATGGGCACAGAGACCCTATCTAGTGCAACACCTTCGTTCTCACTAGGAGCTAAACTAGTTGGGCCACTCACTGGCAGCTAGGTGAATGGCATGGGTCCTTCAGAAAGTGGCTAAGATCTATGTGGATTCCTTTACAAAGTACTTGAAATTTGGCAAGTAGGAGCACTGTGTATAATTGTCATAGGAACAGAGTGATCAGCCATTACTCATCGGTTTTCTAAGGACCATCTGACTGAGGAGTCTGAGCTGATTGATGTGTCTTCCTTTAGCACCTGATCCTGTTTCTATTTCACACGGGCAGTCATCCCCTGTCATGGCTACATCGAGCTCTCCCTATCTGTCATCATTCACAGTCTGCATAGCCTGGGATTTCTGGTAGTTTCAAACACAATCAATACTCCACTGGAAGTGAGGATGTTTTGAAAATATCCTGGGTGTTTTGGGTTCAATGTATTAAGAGATATTCAGGTATCGATAGAAAATGTGTATGGTGACCACTTTCCCTGTGCGGTCAATGTGTATAAACCTGTACAACCTTATAAGTGTTCGAATAGCAGGGAATCAGGCTTTTTTAGACTCCATCCTTGAATCATCACTGTTGTTGAAGGCTGATGCCAGCCACCTTCAGCTGGACAGAGATGAGGAGAAACTTCTTCACCCAGAGAGTGGTAGCTGTGTGGAATGTTCTGCCCCAGAGGTCAGTGGAGGCCCAGTCTCTGGATTCATTTAAGAAAGAGTTAGATAGAGCTCTCAAGGATAGTGGAATCAAGGGTTATGGAGATAAGGCAGGAACAGGATACTGATTAAGGATGATCAATCATGATCATATTGAATGGTGGTGCAGGCTCGAAGGGCAGAATGGCCTACTCCTGCACCTATTGTCTATTGTCAACACCTGGCCTTGCTAGAATGTCACATGTCACATGAGCAGAGCTCCCACTTGACAGCTCTCAGAGTTACATCCTCATTGCGGAAGGCTCAAGGGGAGGGTACCCAGAAAGATCACCAATTTCAGTAACTGGAGATAACAGTTTACGAGGAGAAAGTGAGGACTGCAGATGCTGGAGATCAGAGCTGAAAATGTGTTGCTGGAAAAGCACAGCAGGTCAGGCAGCATCCAAGGAACAGGAGAATCGACGTTTCGGGCATAAGCCCTTCTTCAGGATAACAGTTTACCCCCAGTCAAGAAAACCCAGAGGTATTCTTAAACTTGCTGCTGCTATACATGGATTAGTTGAACTGAAGGGTCTGTTTCTATGCAGTATGACTCTGAGAATGGACTGAATGAAGGAGACATTTCAAAATGGACACTGGTAAATTGGAGGAGTCCCAATAAGATAGTTTGATTCTACTTTCAGCAAGTAGGGGGCGACTTTCAGTAAAGATGATGCCGGCATTGGGTATTGTGCTCAGGCAAGCTAGAGGATGGTGAGTGAAAATGACTGTCCAGTAATGATTCCTTATCACAGGATCCTAGCCCATTACTGTGCAGAAGTCCAGGACTATCTTTGGAGTAAGTTGCCATTCAAAACTCAACAGATATGTCCACCTCCTCCACAGCCACTTTGAAGAAGAAAGATAGAAAAATGAAGATTGATGTCAATTACTGGACATTCAATGCAAAACTCATAAGGGTGCTTATCCTGTACCTTGGATTCAGAAACCATTACATGTTGTCAAAGATGCAAAGTGTTTCTGTACTTTTAATTTGGCTCACAATTATAAGCAGCAGCTTCTCCTGGCTGAACACAATATTGAGAAGATGGCCATTCCCAGCAAGCACCAGGGTCTTTATTATCCACAAGAATAACGTTTGGGCTCTGTAATGCCCCTGTCACATTCATGCTTGGATTGGATAAAGTTCTTGGAGACTTTAATTTCCACTCCTTATTGATCTGGTTACTATTAGAGGTTTATGCAAGGCTATGTCCAATTGGGTCCTCCTTTCTATTATTTTCTGAGGAAATCAGAGAAAGTTGAAGGAAGTCAAGGACAGATGTGTAAGAGTGATATTGTCAAAAGTAGGGTATCTTGGGTAGGGTATATTTTAATAGCTTTAATTTCTCACAAATATTGTAAATCCTTCCTTGTTTAACTTTAATTTTACTACTTATTTGTAATGACCTGATGCCAGTGGCATAAAGAATCCCTGCTTCCTGATCTTTAGACTTTGTGCTAAACCTTTATGCCCCTGGTGGCTATCAGTCAATAGCAGAGACAGCAGCTGAATGTCGTACAGTAAACTGAAAGCTTTCGAAGATTACTGATTAATTCTGTACCTGAATAGGGTGTGAACAAAGCATCAGGGAGTGCATGAAAGGGCATTATTAGTTCAGTCATGTCGAATTCCTTGACTATAAGTTACCATTAATCGTACCAACAATGCCATTGAAGAGTGCCCTACCTTTTATCAACAGAATGGTTTACTTCTGACAACAATATGGTTGAGTCTTTATAATTATGAGTAATAAATGAGGGACAGGATGTACATGTATTTGGAAAGGCAAGGACTGATTCGGGATAGTCAACATGACTCTGTGCGTGGGAGATCATGTCTCACAAATTTGATTGAGTTTTTTGAAGAGGTAACAAAGAAGATTGATGAGGGCAGAGCGGTAAATGTGAGGTATATGGACTTCAGTAAGGCGTTCAAGTAATGAGTCAGTAGTGATAGCCAGCAAAGAGTTGTGCAACTGAAAGATTTTTTCTGAAAACATTGATAAAATATGTCTTTCTGTAAATAAAAAAAAACAAGTCCCACAACAGTAGGGCCCCTGAGAGTATGACCATCAAAAGCATAGTCTCCCCAGAGCAGGGTCTTTCTGAGAGCAGGTTCTGTGAGAGCAAGTCCCCCCAGGTGCAGGGCTTCCCTGGGAGTGGTGTCTCCCCAAGTGCAAAGTCCACCCCAGGGCATGATCTCTGGGAGCTGTATCTCCCCAAGTGCAATTTCCCACCTAGGGGCAAGGTCTCCCTGTGAGCAGTGTCTCCCTAGGTGTACGGCCTCCCTGGCAGTGGTGTCTCTCCAGGTGGAATGTGCCCCTAGGGACACGCTCTCCTTGGGAGCAATGACACCCCAGATGTAGGCTTTCCTTGGGAGCTGTGTCTCCCCAGATGCAATGTTCCCCCAGGGGCCAGGTCTCCCTGGGACCAGTGACACCCTAAGTGTAGAGCCTTCCTGGGCGTGGTGGGTCCCCGGGAGCAGTGTGTCTCTTCGGGGCAGTGTCTCCCTGGGAGCATTATTCCCCAGGTGCAGGGTCTCCCTCGCACCAAGATTTCTCTGGGAGCAGTGTCTCCCCAGGGGCTGGGTACCCCCGGAGCAGTGTACCTCAGGGAGAAGGGTACCCCTGGGAGCAGAGTCTCCCCAGGAGCACTGACTCCTGAGAGCAGCATCTCCCTCCATCTGGTTCTCCCCATAGCAGGATCTCTGTGGAGTTGCTTCTCCTCAGAAGCAATGTCCTGTGAAGCACAGGGTCTCCCCTGGAGCAGGGTTGCCCTGGGAATAATGTACCCCCAGGGGCAAGCTTTCCCTTGGAGCACAGTCTCCATGGGAGCAATGTTTCCCAGGAGCAGAGTGACCCTGAGCAGCACCTGTGAAAAGCAGAATCCCCTCAAAAGTCTACTTAGGGCTCCAATGGCTATTCACCTCTCCACCCATATGGTGTTGCCAGATTATTCTTTTCAAGATACAGTTTGATTCAGCGTGTTATTTTACTGGAAGTGAGAACTTCAGGGGCTGACTGGTCTTTCTGGTCTCTGACATTGCTTAGTTTCTAATGGGATCTGAGATGGGCAGCAGAAGAAGTGATGTCCTGTGTTTGTGATTGATGAATATTGTGGGAGATGTGTATTGTTCTGATCTGTCTGTGAACTGCTGAACATATAAAATACAGGGATGTCTAACCTCATGTATGTTCCCATGTGTCCTAGTTCATAGAGTCCTGCAGTAAGGGAGTGAGTCTGATGGTGAGCAGCACTGAAGGATACTCGGTGTTACACTGCGCCGCAAAGAATGGTCATAAGGAACTTGTAAAGTACATCATTGAACATGGTGAGCTGTTGAACCAGCTTCATACGTTGCATCAAATTCACTGTTTAAGTTGGCACTGAGTGTGACAACAGCTGTCAGTTATTTCAGGTGCCATTTCATAGCTACATACTGTACTTCATTTATTTGTCCTGTAGGAAGTAAATTGTAAAAGATTCATTTGGCATTTTCATTCTGAATTGTATGTCTTGTTCAGTGACAGCCTTAACATAGCCAATCCTTCACATCTCAATCAAGCAACCAAAAATTTGGCACAGAGGGACAAGAGGAGGCCAGAAAGAGTCAGCCTGATTGAGTGGGCTTGTATCTTTAGTCTTGTCCAATTCAACAAGACAATTTGTTAGGTTTTTATTTACAACAATCCAGTAGGTTGATTGGTGGTTCTGTGACACAGTGGGATCAGATATGAACTAAGGTGAAGTTCCCTCATCCCACAGTCAGTCACTGCCCACTCTATCAATTCCTGTCCACTCTATCACTCCGTGTCCACACTGTCAATCTGTGTCCATGTTGTCACTCCCTGATCTCACTGTCAGTCCTTGTCCACTGTCAGTCTCTGACCAAGCTGTCAGTCCCAGTCAACTCTGTCAGTTTCTGTCCACACTCACTCCCTGATCCCACTATCAGTCTCTGATTGCACTTCACTTTCTGATTTCGCTGTCAGCCCCTCTCCACGTTATCAGTCTGTCCACGTTGTCATTCCCTGTCAGTCACTTGCCACTGTCAGTCTCTGTTTCCACTGTCAGTCCATACTAGAGCGAAACTATGAATAGTGTAATCTGTGTTTTCATTTACTATTCCAGACTACCTTGTGTTCTGCCAGGACTTTATGTATGTATTAGTTACCTGGTTTAGATTTTTTTTATTCTTTGTTTCAGGGCCACCTGATCTATTAGATGTAGCAGAAATCAAAACGTGAGTAAGAACATAATTGTTCTGTGGCTTACATATATATTTAAACATTGGTTTTTTGTATCATTGCTCCGGGAAAACCACCTGCTAGCTCTCAATGGATTGTGCCAGATGGTACCAGTAGTTTAATCCTGCCTCCTCCCCTGGGAGCTGGCTCCAGCTAAGGAATGGAAGTCTCTGTTTTTTTTATACTGGTTTAGTCTGAGGTGGTTTCAGCAGGTCTCACTGTGGTTTCTGTATTGTAAGGTGCACCGTGCATGCTATAGGAGACATTGACTTTCTTTGGTGTCAGGTAGTAGGCTGTTATCCATCTGTCCTGAAAATTATATAGGGTGTGTATCAGTATTTACAGGGAATCCACAGGGCGTGTGTTAGTTTTTACAGGGAATCTCTGGAGACTGTGCCAGTATTTACAGGGTACCTCTAGGGAGTGTGTTAGTATTTACAGGAATCACCAAGGAATTGGTCTGCATTTATAGGGAATCCCTAGGGATGTGTCAGTACTTACATAGAAACCCCAGGGAGCATGTCAGTATTTAAAGTGTGTCCGGGGAGAGTTTTGGTATTGATGGAGAGTCCCGGGAGGTGTACCAGTATTAACAGTGGTTCTCAGAGACAATGTCAGTATTTACAGTAGTTCCCGGGGAATGTGTCAGAATTTACAATGGTTCCCAGGATAGTGTGTCATTTACAGTATTTCCCCAGGCAAGCGTGGCGGCAATGATAATGGATTCCCAGGGAATGCCTCAGTTTGACAGTGGTTCCTGAGGAGTGTCTGTGTGTTATGTTTACAGTGGTTCCTGGGTTAGTGTGTCAAATTTAGAAATAGAACAGAACATTTTGTAGGCAGATTATGGAAATCTGCAAGACAAATAGGGTTGTAATAGTTGATGATTACAATTACTCCAGGGTAAACTGTGAAAAAAGGAGATTATAGGTAACGGAAAGGGAGAAATTCCTGCAGTGTGTGAAGGAGAACTTTCTGGAATAGTACATTTCCAGTTCTACTGAAGAGGGAGCTGTGCTGGATTTGGTCCTAAGAAATGAAGCAGGCCAAGTGGAGCATTTAAGAAATAGTGTTCATAACATAATATGATTCCTGTAAATACTAACACACTCCCTGGAGATACCCTGTAAATACTGGCACAGTCTCCAGGGATTCCCTGTAAAAAATAACACACTAATAATAAATCAAATCAAAAAAAACTTCTAATTTGGTGAAGGGAGAAACTAAATATTCATTTAATACCTCTGCCGTTTCCTTTACTTCAATGAGCAGCTTACCCGACTCGTTCCTTAATGGACTCACTCTATCCTTCACTGATCTTTTACTATGAATATGTTTGAAGAACTTTTTTTTTGCTTTTACACAGCCTGCCATCCTTTCCTTATGCTTCCTCTTAGCCTTCCTTATTCCAAGCTTAATCTCTCTCCTGCAATTGAGATACTCATTTCTATTGCTATTATTATAATATGATGCATTATATGTCTCCTTTTGGATTCCCTGTGGATTCCCTGTAAATACTGACACACACCCTATATAATTTTCAAGACAGATAGATAACAGCCTGCTACCTGACACCAAAGAAAGTCAATGACTCCTATAGCATGCACGGTGCACCTTACGAGACAGAAACCACAGTGAGACCTGCTGAAACCACCTCAGACTAAACCAGTATAAAAAAAACAGGGACTTCCATTCCTTAGCTGGAGCCAGCTCCCAGGGGAGGAGGCAGGATTAAACTACTGGTACCATCTGGCACAATCCATTGAGAGCTATCAGGCTATTTTCCCAAGGCAATGATATTATTTTGGAAAATGATAAAAAGTCAGTTAGCGATAAAATCCCAGACTAGGTTTTAGGGGTCTAAAAGTTTAACAGGAGTAGGTTATTTGGAAATGTATTTTGGTGATAAACTGTGGATGAAAATGGGAGAATTTCAAAAGAAAGATGTATAGGGTACAAGCTAGGTACCTAGTCATGAGAAATAAACAAAGGGTATCCAAAAGGAGGCATATAATGCATCATATTATAATAATAGCAATAGAAATGAGTATCTCAATTGCAGGAGAGAGGTTAAGCTTGGAATAAGGAAGGCTAAGAGGAAACATAAGGAAAGGATGGCAGGCTGTGTAAAAGCAAAAAAAAAGTTCTTCAAACATATTCATAGTAAAAGATCAGTGAAGGATAGAGTGAATCCATTAAGGAACGAGTCGGGTAAGCTGCTCATTGAAGTAAAGGACACGGCAGAGGTATTAAGTGAATATTTAGTTTCTCCCTTCACTACATTAGAAGTTTTTTTGATTTGATTTATTATTGTCATATGTACCTAGGTACAATTTTGTTTTGCATGCAGCATAAGCAGATCATACCATACAAAGTGTAGAGGGTGATAGAACAAGGCGAGGAATACAATGCAATGGCTACAGAGAAGGTGCACTAAAAGCAAAATCAACATTAGATTTGAAATTTGAGAGATGTATTCAAAAGTCTAATAACAGCAGGGAAGAAGCTGTTCTAAACTTTTAGTATAGAAGGCCAAAATGTGTCTGTGCCAGCTTGGAGGGCTGTCACTATTCCTGTGCTGTATTGTTCTTTGTCTTTTAACCTGTTGGTGCATATTTTTAAGCTTTTGTATCTTCTACCTGATAGAAGACTTTGGAAGAGATTGTAACCAGCTTGGTGATTATGGCCTAATGTGGGTGTTGAGCAAATGAGCAATATGTTGGTAGATAAAGAAGAAATGCTAAAAAGGCTGGCAGCACTCCAGGTAAAGAAGTCATTAGGAATGCACCCTCTAATGTCCTTTAGGGAAGGAAACTGCCATCCTTACCTGGTCTGGATTGCATGTGACCCCAGACCCACAGCAATGTGGTTGACTCTTAACTGCCCTCTGGGCAATTAGTGATGGACAATAAATACTGGTCTAGCCAGCAACTCCCTAGTCCTGTAAATTAATAAAAACAATTGCTGAGAGAGGTGAGGGACCAAATTGTGGAATTGCTGCCAGATATTTTCCAGACCCCTCTCAAGACAGGATTAGTCCCAGGGGACTGGAGGAGTGTAAATGTGACACTATTGTTTAAGAAAGGGACAAAGGATAACCTAGGAAACCAGAGACTTGTTAACTTAACATATTGATGGGAAAACTGATGGAGGTCATAATATAGGATAAGGTACACAATTAGGGAAAAATAAGTCAAATAAGTTTAGACAGCATGACTTTGTCAAGAGCAGGTCAGGACTGACCAATTTAATGGAGTTTTTTGATGAGGTGGCATAGATAGTAAGAGTCATGCTGTGGATGTTGTATATTTGGACTTTTAGAAAGCTTTTGATATGGTGCCAATTGGCAGATTCGTTAACAACATGGAAACGTTTGGTATTGATGGGTACATGGTAACATGAATTCAAAGTTGGCTAAAACATAGGAAACTGAGAGTAAATATAGATGGCCATTTCGCGGGCTGGAGACAAGTTGAAAGTGGTCTTCCCCAGGAATCTGCATTGGGAATGTTGCTTTTTCTGATTTATATAAGCAATTTGGAGATAAGTATTGAGGGCAAAATCTGTACATTTGCAGATGATGCTAAGCAAGGGAGAATAGTGAATTCAGAGGGACATTGACAAGTTAGCAAAATGGTCAGATGCCTGGTGGATGAAAACTAAGAACTGTAGATGCTGGAAATTTTTTTAAAAATTCATTCATGGGATGTGGACATTGTTGGACATTTAGAGTCATAGAGTCATAGAGATGTGCAGCATGGTCCAACCCGTCCATGCTGACCAGATATCCCAACCCAATCTAGTGCCACCTGCCAGCACCTGGCCCATATCCTTCCAAACCCTTCCTATTCATATACCCATCCAAATGCCTCTTAAATGTTGCAATTGTACCAGCCCCAACCACATCCTCTGGCAGCTCATTCCATACATGTACCACCCTCTGCGTGAAAAAGTTGCCCCTTAGGTCTCTTTTATATCTTTCCCCTCTCATCCTAAACCTATGCCCTCTAGTTCTGGACTCCCCGACCCGAGGGAAAAGACTTTGTCTATTTATCCTATCCATGTCCCTCATAATTTTGTAAACCTCTATAAGGTCACTCCTCATCCTCCGACGCTCAAGGAAAAACAGCCCCAGCCTGTTCAGCCTCTCCCTGTAGCTCAAATCCTCCAACCCTGGCAATATCCTTGTAAATCTTTTCTGAACCCTTTTAAGTTTCACAACATCTTTCCGTGGGAAGGAGACCAGAATTGCATGCAATCTTCCAACAGTGGCCTAACCAATGTCCTGTACAGCTGCAACATGACCTCCCAACTCCTGTACTCAATACTCTGACCAACAAAGGAAAGTATACCAAATACCTTCTTCACTATCCTATCTACCTGCGACTGCACTTTCAAGGAGCTATGAACCTGCACTCCAAGGTCTCTTTGTTCAGCATCACTCCCTAGGACCTTACCATTAAGTGTATAAGTCCTGCTAAGATTTGCTTTCCCAAAATGCAGCACTTCACATTTATCTGAATTAAACTCCATCTGCCACTTCTCAGCCCATTGGGGTCACCTGTAGTGTGATATGAACCCAAGGTCCCGGTTGAGGCCATCCCCATGGGTACCGAACTTGGCTATTAACCACTTTGCATTGTTGCCTGTCCTGAAGTCTGCCTTAGAGGATGGTCACCCAAAGGTCTGTAGTTGAATGCCCTGAACTGCTGAAGTGTTCTCTGGTTGGGAGGGAACACTCCTGTCTGTTGATTGTTCTGCTGTGTCCATTCATCTGTTGCTGTAGCCTCTGCTCAGTCTTGCTAATATATCATGCCTCAGGGCATCCTTACCAGCAGCGTATGAGATAGACAACGTTGGCCGAGAAACATGAGCACCTGCCACATACATGGTGGGTATGTCCCACCATGTAAAATAAATTTACAGTGGTTACTGGAGAGAGTGTCACATTTATAGTGTGTTCCTGGGGTCTGATAGTATTTACACTGATTCCCAGGGGAGTATGTTAGATTTAAAGCTGTTCCCAGGGAGTGTGTCAAATTTACATTGGCTTGCCGAAAATATGTAAGATTTACAGTGGTCTTGGGGAGCATGTCAGTTTTACTATGTTTCGGCGGGGAGTGTGTCAGATTTGCAGTTGTTCCCAGGGAATGTGTCAGCTTTACAATGTTTTTCCATACACAGAAGACAAGATTTTAAAAGAAATCTTGATACATTCCTGAGCAAAAACCTCCCTCTGTTTGAAGAGGACATCATTCTCCCACACATTAGCCTCAGTTTGGTAGACAGTATGTGAAAGGGAGTCTGTGTTCAGACTTTAATTAATGGCTTGCAATCTTATTTTCTTAATAGGGGCGAAACAGCACTACACAAAGCAGCATTCCATCGGTATCACACAATCTGTCGTTTTTTAATTGATGCTGGGGCCTCGCTGATGCAGACTGATTTTGAGGTAAGGAATTGCCATTACAGGTGGGTGTATGATTAGGAACAAGAACAGCTTGTTAGACCAACAAGCCAAGTCCTTTTTCATAAACCATAAACTCCAAACCTCAACCCATTCTCCTGCCAGAAACTCTGCCCAATTTGATACTGTTTACGTTATTTAGATCACCAGTCCTTCTTAATCAAGTGTCCCATTTCTCTTTTGGGCGCAAAGGAGTCCACATGACTCCCTCTTCTTGCCTCTTACTCTTTAACTCTGATCCCTTGGAAATGATCCCACAACCCATCTCAGGCTGGTGAAGATCAGCTTGCAATTGATTTTGTCCACTCTAACCAGAATTGTCTACATAGTCTCCTCAAACTCCCTTAGTATCTCTTCTAGGTCCACCCTGTATCTACAATTCAGCCTAATTCAATAGTAAAGACAGGCTCTAAATAATCCCTGGAGCACCCATACTCCATCTTGCTCTGTATAGCTTCCATTGAGCCAGTTACTTATTTTTGTTGCTGCCTGTGTGAAGGGTCTTCACAGGCTGCATGCCCATGCTTTTAATCTTCATCAATACATGCATATTTCTGAAGTTTTGTTGAGTTATTCAGTTTTTCTATTTCTCAAATATTTCTGTGCACAACTATACACAGTGCTCACCACCAACAGAGACCCACACAATGTCACATTGACAACATCTGTTTGTACAGCACTTAGGTTCACACAGCGATGTACAGATTGATGCATGTTGGCACCAACACCTTGCACATGTACACGGATGTGTATCGTATATCATACACACATACATATTCACATTAATAAATTGGTATGGTAGTGTGATGGGTATGTGAATGAACTAATAAATTAGCGGGCCTGGATTTAATAACGAGAGTTGAGATCTCAGCATGGTAAGAGAATCTCAGTGAAAATATTTTGAAATATAAAAACTAGCATCAGGAGTGATCACAAAGCTGTCTGATTGTTATAACCCCACGTGACTTCAATCCCAATATACCTGTCTTCTGAAGTCCCACACTCTGTTGTATTGCCACTTCCACAAAAATGAGCTAAAGCAATGCCACACCTCTCCCAAAGGAGTTAAAATACACACTCGTACATCCATCAGTACACTCAAAAACATGTACGCTGCCTCTCCAGGACGTGGTTTACTTCTGAACTTGTTTTGTCTGTGGTCACTGTATTTCTATCTCTGGTTCTCACCAGGGCAACACTCCACGACACAAAGCACAGGAGGCTGGTGACCTGGAGCTAGCTGCCTACCTGGAGAACCGGCAGCACTACCAGATGATGGCACGTGAGGACCTGGAGACAGCTGTCTGAGAACAAGGATGTTGGCAAGACAGAGGGAAGGATGGGGAGGCATTTGCTGTTTGCCTTCACCCATTGAATTCAGTCACTGCTTCCCTTTTATACCCTACTGCTTGATGGACGAAAAGGAAAGTGACATAACGTTAGGGAAAGATGGTGACAAGAGATGCCAGTTACTGAGACAGCAGTCAAAGAGCATATTACTCATCACACAGTCCACATTAAGGAGCTGAGGCAGCTGCACACAGAGGAGGAGGTCGGGGGCTACATCAGTGGCCCTTTGGAACCCTGTCCAAACTGTAAATTACTGTGTTCTCCACTTCAGAACAAGGAGAGCAATCATTCTTCAAAACTCCCTCACATACAACAACTGGCACCTTTCACAATCTGGGCTTTCCCCTGGATTCATCACGATCTCCAATTCAGTCAGAAAGGTCTGTACAGTGATGCCTGATGATGTTGTGTTCATGCACCTTCGGAATGTAACAATGCACTGGGAGTCCAAGAAGAACACAGGCAGTGTAGCAGTATCTCACCAAGGCTCCTTCAATAGCACCTTCCAAACCCACAACCTTCTCAAAGAACAAAAGCAAGAGATATGCGGAAGCACCATCAGTTGCAAGTTCCCTCCAAACCACTCACTATTTGGAAATATATCACTGTTCCTTCAGTGCCATTGTATCAAAATCCTGGAACTCCCTCACTAACAGCATTATCAGTCTCCCTCCACCAAATAGATGCAGCAGTTCAAGAAAGCAGCTCCCCACCACCTTCTCAAAGGCAATTAGGGATGGGCAATAAATGCTGGGCCAGCTAGCAAAATCTACATCCCATGAACGAATAAAAATTATCAAAAAAGAACTTGAAGAATTTATACTTGGGGTACTAATAGACAACTTGGAGACCTCACTTCACATAATGTATATGTCTGTGGCTGGTATTATCTTGGATACTTGGATATACTACAATATACTTTGAAGAGCATTCAACAAGTGAGGATCTGGTGCTCCATGTTGAATTGTTGGATTGAACCAAAGTGAGTACAGTCCTTGTGCTCTTAGTAGAAGCGTAAAGGGCTAGATTTGATCTAGAAACCCATGGTTGTAAATTGTTTTGGGTGCAAGAACAAGGGATTGTTCCACAGAGAATTCCTGTCAGAACCATACTATGTCATCCCTCGGCAGAAACACACATTAAACAGTATTTTCTACTGCAAGCTCTTCTTTCTCTTGTAACCACCTTCTGACATGCAGTTGAATAGAGTTTTACTGTGATCATCAAGTCAGATACTTGTCATTAAATGAATCTTGCTGTCCTTTCTGAATGTAGACAGCTAGTTAAACCTCCTTGACATTGTTGGTGATTTAGTCCTCATGGCACTGAAGATAAAATATCATTTAGAATCATACATCACGTTAAACAGGCCCTTCGATCAACTCGTCCATGCTGACCATGTTTCCTGAACTTGTCCCATTTGCCTGCATTTGGCCCATATTCTTCTAAACCTTTCCTATCCACGGTCCTATCCAAATGTCTTTTAAATATTATAATTGTACCTGCCTCTACCACTTCTTCTGGCAGCTTATTTCATATATACACAACCTTCTGAGTGAAAAGTTGCCCCTCAGACCCGATTTAAATCTTTTCCCTTTTACATTAAAATAGAGTACTCCTACTGCCCAGTGATTTTGGTGTTATGGTGTGGATGGTAAACCGAGAGGTGGTATTTACACCTGGTGATATTGTTGCTGTGATCAAGCCTTGGGAGAGTGTGAGTTCGAAGATGACAAGGGCCTATCCAGTGATCATTAGCCTAATGGCAAGGCAACTGATGTTTGGGGTTGTAAGTGGCAACTCCATCCATTCTAATCAAGCTACTTCAATGCCATCTGAAAAAAACATTAAGAAATGTTTATGCCGTCCTTGGGCTTTTTAATTTGGTTTTCACTAGGAATTTCTGCCGTGAATGACAGACAAATGGAGAAAGTGAGGACTGCAGATGCTAGAGATCAGAGTAAAGAGTTTGGTGCTGGAAAAGCACAGCAGGTCAGGCAGCATCCAAGGAACTGGAGATTCAATGTTTTGGGCAAGAGCCCTTCACCAGGAATGATCCATGTCCCCCACCAATCCACCCTTCCCTCCCAGCGAATTGCAAAACCTGCACCCACACCTCCCCCTTCACCTTCCATCCAAGCGCCAAAAGAGCCTTCCACATCCATTAGAGTTTTACTTGCACTCCCATGCATGTCATTTACTGTATCCATTGCTCCCGATGCCGTCTCCTCTACATTGGGGAGACAGGACACCTACTTGCAGAGCGCTTCAGAGAATATTTCCGAGACACCCGCACCAACCAACCTCACCGTCCTGTGGCCAAACACTTTAACTCCCCGTCCCACTCCTACATGCAAGTCCTGGGCCTCCTCCATCGCCACATCCTAACCACCAGAAATCTGGAGGAAGAACGTCTCAAATTCTGCCTACAAACCCTAGGACTTTACCAGTTTCCTCATTTCCCCTCCCCACCACCTTATCCCAGTTCCAACCTTCCAACTCGGCACCACCCTCCTGACCTGTCCTACATGTCCATCTTCCTTCCCACCTATCCACTCCACCCTCCTCTCCAACCTATCACCATTACCCCCACTTCCATCTATCTATTGCACTCTCAGCTACCTTGCCCCCAGCCCCATCCCCATTTATCTCTCTACCCCTTCAACTCATAAGCCTAATTCCTGATGAAGGACTCTTGCCCGAAATGTCAATTCTCCTGCTCCTTGGATGCTGCCTGACCTGCTGTGCTTTTCCAGCACCACACACTAGACTTAGTCATCTACCTCCTGCAGTTTAAATGTACTTTCGCAGACATCAAAAGCACTCAACTTGACCACAGTCAGGGCAGGAGCCTGAACTAAAATTTTCCAAGCCGGACAGGTGATTGCTTGTGAGATTTGGAAAGCATATTTAGGCTTCTCCTGACTCCAGTCCCCTCCCTCCCTTTTCCAAAGACACCATGCTAAAACCACCCACCTTGTGTCTTGCTCAAGTGCCAGAAACTGAATTAGAATTAGAATCCCTGCAGTGTGGAAACAGGCCATTCAGCCCAAGTCCACAAGATCCTCTGAAGAGTAACCCACCCAGACCCATTTCCCTATCACTCTGTATTTCCCCTAATTAATGCACGTAGCCTACTCATCCATGTACACTATAGGTGAATTGGTCATACTAAATTACCCAACCTGCACATCTTTGGACTGTGGGAGAAAACCAGAGCACCTGGAGGAAACCCACGCAGACACAGGGAGAATTTGCAAACAATACATACAGTCACCCAAGGTTGAAATCGAACCTGGATCCTTGGCGTTGTGGCACAGCAGTGCTAACCATTGAGCCACCATGTCGCCCTAGCTGTTCGTTCAATCCCATTCTCCCTGCCAATGCCTATCTGACCAGCATGGTGAGGGCTTACGAACATGAGCCTGCTAGCTTCTCTTGTGAGGCATTGGCAAAGAACTGAGTTACAGTTGCTGGGAACAGCCAATGGAGCCAATAAAGAACGTATTCAGGATCCATCAGCAGATCTAATTCCTGAGGCTGAGAACTGATCTCCCAACAGATTTGTCACAAAAGTGACCACTGATCCCTGTTTTAGTGAGGATATAATTGCCCAAAGTATGCCCACAGCTTTATGGGTGATACCTTTGTAATGGACATCCACAGGAAGTAGCCACCCATAAGACCTTGAAGATGGCCTTCCTCTTTTCCCACCATTTGCCAAGTTGTTGGACCGACCAGCAGAACTCCTCTTGCTTACAGCAGAGACCTGTGTCATCTTATTCTTTCCAAGCAAGCTTCTGACTTCTAAGCTCACACCATATATGTTGCTGTATGATCTAGATTATCAGCATCGTACTAACTGCTGCCTTTGGCTGCATCTTGCTATCTTCTCGATTCCTCTGCACGCAGATGTCGCAGGTCAGGGCGACAACAGAGATTCCAGGCTAGAAATGAGGTATCTCATTGAACAGACTGTATGGGCTGAATGGCCTACTTATGTTCCTACGACTTGTGTCTTATTGTCTAATTGCCCTCCAAAGAAGTGAGCACAATACTTTTCAAGAAATGCAAGGCTGACTGTATGTTCTTTGCAGCTACAGATCCTGTGGGATCCTGACATGAGCCCCAAACTAGTGTGAAGTTTTTGAAACACAATCCAAAAGGAGTAGCAGACACCAGGAATAGAGTTTTCAGTCATCCATGTGGGGGCATGTTGGGCTGCAGGCAGATTCCTGGTAAACCCAGCAGGCACATTTGGAATAGGGAGAGCAACAGACTGGAATTTTAAAAAGGCCAGCATGGGGTGGGGGCACAGCGAAACATATTTGTACGTGACTGTCAAGAATGTAGTGTGAAGTAGTTAGTGGCCTAGCCACCCTGGGGGTTACCATTGATGGAAACTTAAATGGACTAGCTAAACAAATGGTATGGTTAGAAGAGCAGGTCGGAGGCTAGGAATCCTGCATCAAGTAGCTGACCTGACTATCCAAAGCTTGTCCACCATTTACAAGTCACATGTCAGGAGTGCAATGGAAGACTACTGATATGCCTGGATGTTTGCAGCTCCAACAACACTCAAGAAACTTGATGCCATCCAGGACAAAACAGCCTACTTGCTTAGCACCACATCCACAAACATTCACTCCTTTACACGAACACAGTAGATGCAATGTATCCATTCTACAAGAAGCACTGTAGAAATGATTTGTGTTCTGACAAAGGGTCATTGTACTCAAAAAGTTAACTCTGCTTCTATCTCTACAGATGCTGCCATACCTGCTGAGTTTCTCCACCATTCTGCTTGGGTGAGGTGAACCTATGTGGTATCAGTTGTGATTGGTAGATTGGTGTTCTCTGAATGAATTGACCACTGTGCCTGAGAGATTTATGGTTTCAATTGATAAAAAAATGTATTGGAAATGTATTCACTGATCCTGACCAGTTGGTGATTAACTATTAACATAAAGTTGACATGTAGTCCCATTAACTTGTCAGAGTTCATCTCAAAATCCTCCTGGCTCCCTGTGAATGGACCTCTTCTTTTGTATACCTGATGTAATTGAGATATTTGTGGCACATTCTCCATTCTGTTGTGCCATTAGCCAGTGCTCTAAAAGGTGATGATGATAGATCTTTGTTATTGTAGAAGTATTAAGGGCTGTAGAGAAAATGCACATGTCTGGAGTTGTCACACAGATCTGTCATGGTCTCCTTGAACAACACAGTAGGCCCATTCCTTTTCCTTTGTTCCACTGTTCTTCCTGCTCTTTATGTCTTCCCAAGTCATCACCAGCAGTCAGACTCCACCTTGACTTTAAGAGCTGCAGGCTAGCTTTCAAGAATGCTGGCTGGGTTTAAATGGTGCTGACCTTGCACAACCTCGATGCCCTCTACTAAGCTGTCATGTTAAGCACTGGGCTTCAAGCTGCTCTCACTTAAATGAGCAGGCAAGCATAGGGTTTGTGTGCTGCCTGCATCATGAGGAACAGGCCCGGGTTAATCGTTTTTGAGGCCCAAGCCAGCTTTCAGATGCTGTTGAGTTTGTCCCCTACCTGTTATAACAGTTTTGCACTATAAAGGGATAAATCAGACAATCAATATGATTGCGATCGGGTCAAGTGTGAGTTAGGTCTGTTACAGAGTGTCACTAGATGTGATCGAATCCTAACTTGAACTTGTCGCTAAATGAATTTTCAAATGCAAGTGAACTGTCTAATATGATGTGGAAGACCATCCTGCCATTGTTCTGAAACTTGTTTGTATGTCAGGTTCTGTGAACTTACTCAGTCTCTAATTTTTCTTCGTGGAAACTGAAGAAATCCATTACTTGTATTGAGGAGATCAAAGAAAATTGAAAGAACTCGTGTAAAATGTTTGCATGTTTAGTGAAATTAGTGCGCAAGCATTTCCTGTCCTCGTCTGGCAGAGCAGTTTCCAAAGTTGTAGATCTGCCAAAAGGACATTCTGCGTATCAGTAAGGAGCAACACTGGACTGCCACACTTGAGAATGCTCATTAGTCAAAGCAAACTACTCATCAGTGATAAATGGGATGTTCAAGAGTAAGGGAATTCAACAAACATCATTGTGGTCAGTTTGACTTCCATCTCTTCTACCCTTCCCGCCACCAAGAGGGAATATCCCAACTCTGATTGGAATTGTGCTTCCATTGCAGACTTGAGTCAAAAAATCTTTCTCCTCACTTCCTGCTTGTTCTGGACAGTTTCTTCCAGCTCAAAATAAGAACTATTAAGAAATAAATGAGGAAAAACCAAATGTCGATTATCTTCCTTCTTCAGAGCAGAGTTCCGAAATGGTGTCTGCCTGCCCCAGTTTCACAAGGCAGCTGTTTGTCCCTTCTGATCGCAGTAGCCAGCTGTCATGTACCTGTCAATAGATATCTTTATTCACATGAAGCTGTTGTGTGAGAGCCATAGTGGTGAATTTTGCATGAGAATGTTGTGATTCATACAGAGTGGTGTCTCCTTCCTTATGATGGCTTACGTGGACTGACATGACTGTTTTTGCTTGTAATTTCCAGTTAGTGAGTGCAATGCTTGTTTAGCTGTACTGTCTACATTAACAGATTCATTACCTAAATAATAAAGGATTTTTTTAAAATAAGAGTATCCTTGTTCATGAGTATTCTGAACTCACCAGTTCACTGGTCAACCAGTGAGGAATAAATGTAATGCTCACATAAGACGGCCCCCTGAAGAAATTCTTGAAGTATCTGTGCCTCCATTCAATACAAGCTGAGTCTATATAGAACCCGAGTTGTTTGAGATAGTATCATAGGCCCAGCTGCTTCATCAATGACCTTCTCTCCATTATAAAGTTCAGACGTGGGGATGTTCACTAAATGATTGCAAAATGTTCACCACCATTTCAGACTCCTCAGATATAGAAGCAGTCCATGTCCAAATACATAAAGACCTAGACACTATCCAGGTTTTGGTCAAAAAGTGGTAAGTAACATTTGCACCACACAAATACCAAGCAATGACCACTTCCATTATGAAACAATCTAACCATCATCCCTTGACCATCATTGAATGCCCCACTATAAGCAAAAAAAATCGAATTAAGAATGATAATCTCAAATTCATTCATCAATTGTTGGAAAAGTCCATCTAGTGCTGGAGTCACATGTATTACCTTGCCTAGCATACATGTGACTGCAGACCCACAGCAATGTGGTTGACTGTCCTCTGGGCAATTAGGAATGGGCAATAAGGAATGAGCAATAAATGCTTTAGGCTTAGCCAGCAATTTCTCCATCCTTTGAATGAATTTAATTAAAGGAATTGAACTAGCTACATAAATACATTGGCTACAGTGCGAGTCAGAGGCTGGAAATACTGCAGCAAGTAACTCACTTCCTGACTCCTCAAAGCCTGTCCACCATTTACAAGGCACAAGCCAGGAGTGTGATGGAGTACTCCCACTTGTCTAGATGGGTGCAACTGCAACAAGATGATTGACACCATACAGGTCAAAGCAACCTACTTGTTTGGCACCACAAACTTACTCATTGATGTTCAATCTAGGAATTCACTAGAGCTTATTTAACAGAACCTTCTAAACCTAGTTAAAAATCACGCAACACCAGGTTATAGTCCAACAGGTTTAATTGGAAACACTAGCTTTCGGAGCATTGCTCCTTCATCTCCAAATCATACTCAACCCATGCCCTCTACTACCTAGAAGGGCAAGGACAGCACATACATGGGAACATCACCACTTCAAATTCTCCTCCAAGCCACTCAATTACCTGACTAGGTGATTGACCATGCTAAATTGCCCATGATGTGTAGGTTAAAGTGGGTTAGCCATCAAAAATGTAGGGTTACATGGTAAGGGGAGTGGATCTGGGTGGGATGTCCTTCAGAAGGTCAATGTGGACTCAATAGGCTGAATGGCCTTCTTCCATACTGTGAGGATTCTATAATTGTAGAATGGCTTGGAAATATATCACTCTACCTTCAGTGTCGTTTGGTCAAAATCCTGGAATTCCTTCCTTAATAGCATGTGGGTGCACCTGCAGCAGTTCAAGACTGTAGATCCCCATCACCTTTTCAAGGGCAACTTTGGGGACAGGCAATAAATGCTGGCCCAGCAGCAACACCCCTGTCTCATGAATTTTTTTAAAAAGGTAACAGATCAGAACTAGTGTCATAATAATTCCTGATAACAATTTAATCTGAAGAATGATCTTCCTCAGCTCAGGTAGGAACCCTGCAGTATCAGAATGTGATTATTGGCTCAGGACCCAGTCCATAAACCTGTGCCACACTGTTTTCCCAATGAACCTGCCAGTCATCTCAGGTGACTATAACAGAAATCACATTACTACTATCTTAAAGATGAGCAGGGAAGTTACTCTATCATTTTGACCAAACTAAAAATTGGTTTTCTGATCATTATTACATCAATGTTTTGGGAATTGACTAAAAGAATTTGGCTTCTACAGTTCCTGTATTATAAGTGACTACTCTTCAAAAATATTCATTGATTCTGAAGCACTTTGGGAAGCTCTCCAGTGAAAGATGCAAGGTCCTTTAAGCACAAAAAAAGCAGAAGGAGATGGTGGCATATTGGATATATCAATGGCTGAATAAACCAACAACCAATGCTTTGAAGGCTTTAAGATCAAGTTTCATCACGGCAGCTATTACAATTCAAAAACTTATAGTTTAAATACAGTTAGTTTGATTAGAAGTGACCATGAAATCATTGTCATAAAAATATAATAACCTGGTTCATTAATGCCATTCAGGGAAAGAAATCTGTTCTACCCGGTCTGGTATACATGTAACAACATAGCCATGTGGTTGACTCTTGACTGGCCTCTGCAAGCCTCTCAGCTGAAATGCAATTAGGGACAGGTAGGAACAATGTTTGAGGTTGGAGAAAAGTTACTGATCATCACATAAATACCAAGGTTGGATATTTAGTGATGAGGAGACACAAGGGAGGGGCTTGAGCAGTACAAACAGCATTGCAGAAGATTTGATCAGAACTGTGGAATCATTTTGGGAATCGCTTGGGTGAAGATAGGAATTAAGGATCTGGAAGTCAATATGTAGGAAATAAGGCAGAGTTTCTACAGCGACTAAAATCAGGGCCATCAATCCAAAGCACTTTTGTTCATGAAGACACCAACAGAAACAGAGGACACTAATGGAGGAAAGAGTCTAGAGTGCAAATAAACTTTTAGAGTTGCTTCTATTCTCTGACTTATTGTTGGTCTTAGGCCAATTTAGTCAGGGAGAGAAAATTCAGCATTGTGAAGTTCACACAATATTTAACAGGAAATGAGCAGCTTACTTCAGTTTGTCGCCCGTAAATTTAAGGAGATGGCTATTCAACTTCAGGAGCACCATGGAGCAAAATGTTAGAATATAGAACAATACAGCACAGTACAGGCCCTTTGGCCCTCGATGTTGCGCCGATCCAAGCCCACCTAACCTACACTAGCCCACTATCCTCCATATGCCTATCCAATGACCGTTTAAATGCCCATAAAGAGGGAGAGTCCACCACTGCTACTGGCAGGGCATTCCATGAACTCACGACTCGCTGAGTAAAGAATCTACCCCTAACATCTGTCCTATACCTACCACCCCTTAATTTAAAGCTATGCCCCCTCGTAATAGCTGACTCCATACGTGGAAAAAGGTTCTCATGGTCAACCCTATCTAAACCACTAATCAGCTTGTACACCTCTATCAAGTCACCCCTAAACCTTCTTTTCTTCAATGAAAACAGCCCCAAGTGCCTCAGCCTTTCCTCATACGATCTTCCTACCATACCAGGCAACATCCTGGTAAACCTCTTCTGCACCCGTTCCAGTGCCTCCACATCCTTCCTATAGTATGGCAAGCAAAACTGCACACAATACTCCAGATGCGGCCGCACCAGAGTCTTATACAACTGCAACATGACCTCAGGACTCCAGAACTCAATTCCTCTACCAATAAAAGCCAGTACTCCATATGCCTTCTTCACTGCACTATTTACCTGGGTGGCAACTTTCAGAGATCTGTGTACATGGACACCAAGATCCCTCTGCTCATCCACACTACCAAGTATCCGACCATTAGCCCAGTACCTCATATTTTTGTTCTCTGACATCTGATAGGAAGTCAAGGTATTCACAGCAGGAGAAAATACTGATGGAGGTTACTACATCAGAGCAACTCAGGTGGATAGTATTTCCTCAAAGGCAACAAGTAAAAATCAATAGCCTTAGATTATGAAGAGTATGTCTAGAAGCAGAAAAAAAATTTAAGAATTTCAGCCCTGTATGGTGTACTGCCTAATTTGGTTACACCAAGTGTTTACAAATAATTCATAGAAGGCCAACATCAGCCCATTAATTTTTTTTTGTCACACAACCTGACTATTCTAGAGTTGTCCTATTCATTTTGCAAACCATCTTATCAAATCCAGATTGACGAAAGTAGTAACTCTAGGAGTTAGGGCTTCAAGTGATCATTTACTCCTGAGGAATATCCAGTACCAGGGCTCATCGTTTACCCCCATGAGATATTCTACCCCCACCAAAAGGGGTATTCCACCACCACCAGGGATCAGTGTTTACTCAATCAACATGAGGGGACATAGCTACTTATGGTCCAGTTTTCGCACAAACCCAATAAACCCATAAGAACATGAACAGAGCATGCCATTCCACTCAGATTGAAACCGATGTGAAGCCAACTGAATTGACCAACTTCTACTACTTGCCTTGGCGTTCTGACCTTTCTTATCACTGCCCAGAAAAAAAAAACCTATGGCCCTCAGATTTAAATCCGCTTTTTGTGGGAATGTTCTACACATTCAAAACCTTTTGGCACAAAGATTCCTCAACTCTTCTCCTGAACGGTCAGGCTCTGATATATCATCCCTTATCCTAAACCTGTCTACCAGAATCTTCTCTACCTCACACCAAATCCTAAAAAAATTTTAAACTCACCCTTTGACCCTTCCCGGAATGAAAACCTGGCATCTGTAAACACTCAAGTGTTAGCAACACAATAAATCTGATCTGCATCATTCCACCTAAGGAATGTTGCCCTGTACTGTACACATAACTTTGTAAGCCATTTGATGGCTTCGTGCAGTACCAAAACATCCTCCCCTTAATATTCTAGGTCTCAATTTGTAAAAACTGGCATTTCACTAGTCTTTGATTTTTTTTGTAGCTCACATTTTAATTACATGTTCATGGACCCCTAAATCTCTTTGGACATTTAGGGTTCATTTTTTGCTTTTCATTATTTAAACATTCAAACCTATTAATTTTTGGATTGTGAATGTGACCTCACAGTTGCTTGTATTGAAATCCATCTATCACGCTTCTGCCCACTCACTCAATCTATCATTTTTTTCTTCATAATTTTATAGTCCTGTCTACACAATTTACTACACCATCCATCACGTATCAGCACGTACTTGGATTATATAGCACTCTATGTAACCAATAAATATAGTAGCTACTTTGTTATGACTTCAACTTGGGCCTTCTGGAACACCATCAGTCACTTCCTTTATACTCACTGGGGTAAAATTTTAGCTTTGGACACAATCACTGATTCCATTGGGGGAAAACTGAATTCATTTTGATAAGTATTCTATGTTCTTCCATGCATTGATAACATACCATTGTCATAGGAACAGCCTATAGGACCAATGGCTTAAAACAAATTTTTGAAAAAGTATTTTTGCTTTAAAAACCTTTCTTTTAAAATACTGAAAGATGGTACTTGTGTAGTTTAAGTAATCAAAAAAAGTGACACTTCTGGTCAGTGTGACTCCACGAAGTCTAAAAATTAATTTTAAATTACTGAAAACAATTTGTCAGGCGGCACCTGTGGAGAGTTATCGTTTAAGTCAATAATGTTTCAATGGATAGAGGTTAGTGATGTGGTAGAAGACTGGGACAAAGGAGAATGGTATTATGTTTCTGCTTGATTGGACTAGTTCTTTTTCCATGGTTTACTTTTGACCCAATTTGGCACAATAGTTGGTGATATTGTAAGAAATTTGCACGTGACATTGATAAAATATCAACCTGAAATATTAAAGGTTTCAGTGGCAGCAAGATGGTTTAGTCTGTACTCATCAGGAGTCTGATGACATCTCAGCAAAGACAGTGGAAGACTATATTACGTTTTAGGCTGAGGGACCTCTACGTTCACCGGCAAAGAGCATGAGCCTTGGTTTAGTAACTATCCACAAGGTGCACTGCAGACAATGCAGCACTCACTGAGGACTATGGGGTATGTCCCATAACTTGAGAATGGTATTTAACAGCTGCCAATTAAGTGAAGTCAAAAGAAGAATGATTGACATTATTATTAAGACTATAATTGTGTTTATTTTACAAGACTGTGAAACCAGCAGCTGGGTTTTAGATTAGATTACCTACAGTGTGGAAGCAGGCCTTTCGGCCCAACAAGTCCACACTGACCTGCCGAAGCGCAACCCACCCATACCCGTACACTTACCCCTTCACCTAACACTACGGGCAATTTAGCATGGCCAATTCACCTGACCTGCATATCTTTGGACTGTGGGAGGAAACCGGAGCACCCGGAGGAAACCCACGCAGACATGGGGAGAATGTGCAAACTCCACACAGTCAGTCGCCTGAGGCGGGAATTGAACCCGGGTCTCTGGCGCTGTGAGGCAGCAGTGCTAACCACTGTGCCACCATGCCGCCCACAAATCAAGGTGTTACTTGCTGTTGTTTTAATGGAAGGACAATTGGTAAATCATTTCAGAAGAATCAATCCTCAGAATTCATTGATTCTCAGACAAAAACAACCTCTACCTCTGAAAACTGAAATTTATTCTTCATGGAAAATAATATTTAATTGTAATTACAATTCAGTCCTTAGTACAAAAAAATAAGAGTAGTCTTTGAGAGCTATACAGAAGCCCCCAATTTTAATCAGTGGAGGAACGTGAGGGTGGGAAGGGCAAGAAAAGAGAAGAGAACAGCTGGTGAATGATGTGTACAGTCAGATATGGCTGAGCAGAAGACTATCAGGACCTCTTCATCCTTGCAAGGCCACGTATTCGTCGAACCAATGCCTGAATAAACAAGTGTCGTGACCGGACTTTGCAGTAAATGCTCTCAATGTCAAGCAGCTTCTTTTGCAGGGACTCCCCAAAACTTGCTGAAGCATCAATCTGAAGCTGAAAGAAAAACCCAGAACACACTGTTATTAAATACCACAGCTGATCAGATATCTAACATTCTTTCCAATTTACACACTTTTATTGTGAAGACAGAGGCCATGCATTTCATTCTGACACTTCCAACATCAGACATGTTACATGACAAAGTGCCAGGAGATATGTAATAATATCTCTAACAGGTTGCTTAGAAAATATCTGTCCCTCCCTGGGGCTCCCACTCTGGGGCAGGAGCCTGGGTTCAAATCCCACCTTCTCCAAAGTGTGTCATAACATTTCTGAACAGGTTCATTAAAATTATCTATCCCTCCTTGGGTTTGGGGAGCAAATGAGGCTTCTGTACTTCTAACCCCTTTGCAAGAAAATACCATCATTATGTGTAAGTACACCCAAATCCATCTGAACACAAACACTAAACTATTTTTAAAAATATTGCTGACACATGCTTCCTATCAAAGTAGATGAATGAACAGATCTACATATTGTACTCCATTTGTCACTTCTTGAGGACTCACTTCACCTGCCTGTACTATTTTGCATGTGTCCACTCACATCAACACTAAGCAACCCATTACATTGCATTTCACAGTTTCTTCTGACTCACCAATAATTAAGCACTAGATCCTTGCAGCACTCCACCAACTTAGTGGCACCTTATCAAATGCCTAGCAAATATCCAAATATACTACATCAATCAGTTTCCATTTATCTACTCATCAGCAAGCAGTCTAACAAGACCTCAAAGTTTGTAATCATACTATTTTTCAAACACCCTGCTGTCACCTAATGGTTTCCAATTATTTCCACTGACAGACGGCCAGTGAATTAACAAATAGCTTTCTCCTGCTTTTCTTGAAGTTTGGTTACACTTGTTACCTTGCAACTCACTGCAATCATTTCAGAATCTAGAGTATTTTGAAAGATCACCACCAGTACAGTGGTAATGTCCCGTTTTAGAATGGAAGATCTAGGCCACCATATCCAGGAATGTGCCAGGTTTCAGTCCATTTAATTTCTCCAGTACTTTCTGTTCACCAATATTAATTATTTTTTGAATCTCACTCTCATTAAATCCTAGGCTTTCCATTATTTCTATTTTTTTCTGTATTCTGTGACACCTGCCATTCACCTTATATCCCCCTCATGATTTTATAAACATCTATAAAGTCACCACTCAACCTCCTACACTCCAGAGAAAAAAGCCCAATCTATCCAGCCTTTCCTTATAACTCAAACCCTCCATTTCTGGCAACATTCTAGAAAATCTCTTCTGAACCCTCTCCAGCTTAATAACAGGGAGACCAGAATTGGATACAAAGGTCTGAACCCGGGAATCTCGCTAATCTGCGCAGTAGAAGACCCAAAGCGAGAATCATACCCTTAGACCAATGAGCCACAGGGCGCTAAATTTTATTTCTTGTCAATGGCCCGTAGGGGGATCGAACCTGCATTATTAGCACCACACTCTAACCAACTGAACTAACCAGCCAGTTACATGAACCCCTGGGGCTGGTCCTCAACTCTGCCCAAGGCCTTATTTTAATTGTGTAAGTCTTGCCCTTATTTATTTTGCCAAAATGCAATACCTCGCATTTATCCAAATAAAACTCCATTGTCTACTCTTCAGCCAACTGATCAAAACCGCTTTGTAATCTCGGATAACATGCTTCACTGTCCATTATACCACCAATCTTTGTGTTATCTGCAAACTTACTAACCATGCTTTCAATATTCTCATCTAAAACATTTATAAAATGAAGTGGACCAAGCGCAAAACCCTGTGGAACACTGCTGGTCACAGGATCCAGTATGAAAAAATAACCCTCCACAATCACACTCTGACTTCTGCCGCAAAGTCAATTTTATATCCAGCTGGCACACGATGGAATATTCTTGATTTGCCTAGATGAGTGCAAGGCCTAACAGCACAGTGGTTGTACCTAAAGCACTGCAGCCTGTGTGGTGTAAAAATTCACCAGCTCTCCTCAATGATAATTAGGGATGGGAAATATATGGTGGCTTTGCCAGTAACATGTACACGCCAACAAGCAGAGAAGAAAAATAAAAACTTATGTCACACTACTTGCACTGCCATCTTAATCTAACCTGGTTTTATCTATTTTGCATTTCCTTACACAATTAAACTTAACTAATAATTTGATCTTATAGGTTAACTAAATTAAATAATTAATTGTTTCCTTGTAACACCAAATTACCTCTCGGCAACAAATTTCCACTCTCGCTAAATTCCAAATCAATGTTGAGGGTGTACCCTGTTTCAAATGTGCTTTTGTGACCATTCCTCAGACCTTTTATTCATTATGTGGCAGCAAAAATGTTTCGGAGCAAAGAAAAATAAGCTGTGCAACAAAAAAGTTAAACCTACCTGCTCAATATCATGTTGGTTTACTTGACTTAGAACAAGGCGCCTGGCTTCAGGACTTCCATCAAGACCACCACGATCTGGGATTAATAAAATATATAGGAATGGATTAGCATTCAATTCACTTACCAAGCAACAAGTGTCACAGAAATTAGGTACTGCATATTGGACCCAACATTGCCATCGCATCTAGACGTTTATCCACTTCACATTGTTCTGGACTAATCTGTAAGGAGCCTCTCACAGTGACCAGGGTCCAATGACAGATACAAAGATATTTCCACTGTGGTGATTTCAGACTGAATCACACCACCTTCTGAAGTGGCCAAGCAAGCCAGTTGGTTATGTGCACCTTCTGAGCTTGTTAGTCTGAAGGTAACTGCAACACCGTCAGCTCAGACCAGAAATTGAATAAACTTATTTCTGGTTTCTATAGGTTAATGCCATGCTGACAAATGCTTTTTAAAACCACTCAGCCCTTACTTCACACTGTGCCTGCTCCACTAGATATTGAATCTTGGTGAGCAGACAGTGGAATAATTCACAGATACATAATTTATTGCAGAACTGGAAGTGATACAGTATTAACTGTTAAACAAAAAACAGAACCTGCATTAGGGAAGGAGTACAGAAATGTATGCATTGCTCAACGTCAAATCTGGCACTTACCTGGAAATCGTCTGCCCCTGTAGGATACACTCTGGATATTCAGGGACAAGTGGCCATCAGAAGGTGTAAAATACAGGAAGTAATACTCTAGATGTCGCCACAGGATAAAAAGACAGTTCTCCACAATGACTGAAAAGTTGCAATAGGTCAAGGAACAAAGCAGGAGATGTTATGTCACTCACATGAAATGCTCTTAGAAAAAGCGGATGCTGAAAATCTGAAGCCAGAACATTAAATGCGAAAAACACTCAGCATCTGTGTTTCTTTTCTATTTAACAAGGAATTGCTGTAAATCCACATCCAAAAGGAAGCAAAAGTCAGTGACATGAATGAATTTGGAAATGAATGCAAGATAAGACCTTCCGCTAATTCATTTGCCATTTCGGACTCAAGGATCTGGAGGGAGGGAGGGGCTGAGAAGGGCGTGTGGGATTTATATATCAGATGCAGAGCGGGATTCTCCTCAGCACAGTGGGATGTTTGGATTGTTTTTAGCACAAGAATGGAGGGAGGTAGAAGTTACACTGAATGAAGAAGGCCCAGTTTATCATTGGCTGGGTTTTGCTTTGGCAGAAGTGGGGAAAGAAATAATCTTCATCTTCAAAAGAGAACAGGATAAAATGTTGGCTCTCTTTCATCACGCAGCTGGTGGGCTATACGGCTTCACTGTCTACAGTAGGGGTTTGGCTAGACTGTTAACTTGGGCTGGATAAACAACATGTTGAGAGTGACTGGCAGATTTGTAGGGCTGCTGGATACTTCTGCTGCTCCTTGGCTCACAGTTTACTCATTACCATGGCTACTAATATCTCATTCTCCAGACCACTGGCAAATGTCTGATGGAGTTTCGGTGGTTCATGAGTATTGTTATAAAACTTATGAATTAAAACTAAATTGTGAAATTTGTTTTTGGATATGGCAGGATGTCTTAACAGCAATGAATATATCAAAATATCCTTCGTCACACTGAACTTGGAATTTAGGCCATTTAGTACTTTCACATCCTATTAGGCAGCACCTTATTAAAATGAATTGATTGAATAATTAGGTAGGTGCGGTATCTTTGGACGTGTGAGCCAACTCTCTGCTTCTGATACAAAACCATTAGAAACACAATCTACAAGCCTGAAAGTGCTCTTTTGCTTTTTTTAAAAAGAAAGTCACAGTATGTTGCAACTCAGCCCTTTACCTCAATCTCTTAACATAAGCAAATATTATAAATGCCCAATATCCTGTTCATCTTCCACACCCCCCCCGGACAAAGCCACAATTAAAATACTGGAAAATTCAGAAGTTGGGTGCGATGAAAATTTGAAGATTTTCCACCTGCTACATTGAACTGGGGAAAAAACAAAGAGAAGGATACAGCAGTAGAGGGACAGCAGCTCAGCTCTGTGATTGATCTGCTGCACAAGCCGACGTCTGGCCAGAACATGTCGCTGAGCAGCTGAAATCTTGTCTACACCAAAGGGTACGACTGCTTGACACAGCTGTGAGAGACAAAGACAGATTACTTCATTATCTATTGCTGCAAGTGGTTACCAGAACCCACTCTACAGGCCGCTGGGCACCTATCATAATCAGGATATGGCTGCCCTTCAGAAGGTACAAGGAGACAACAAAAGTGACTCTAAACATCATACTTATAAGAAAAGGGTCAAGGAAGTCGAGCTGATTTCTTCAGAACAGATACAATCTAGGTTCATTGACCCATAAAGTACCTACATAACGCAAAAAAAAAATCAGTGTATGTTGGCACACACCCACCTCCTTGATTTCATCTGGAGGTAAATGCTGCAGATTCTGGTACTTGGTCACACTCTGCCGGTGGCTCTCGTAGTTACTGAAGAAATCATTTGCACTTTGCTTCAAAAGGAACAGGACGACTCCAAGGCTGGGCAGCCTCCAGTAAGGTACCATCGGCAATGGAGCATCTGCCAGTGGGTAGAAATAACATTCATTCAGTGGAGCTCAAGCCAGAAAATGTCAACTTTTATTCTGGCACAAAACCACAATGGCAGCCCAAAACCCCAAATCCTCTCCCTAACTCCTAACCTAACTCCCTAACACCCTAACAGGTGGCCCTGGTGAACATGATTCAACACAGACACATTGGAAGATGGTCAAGGTTTGTTCCTGATGTATCATCTCTGCCACCGATAGATACAGACAGACAGTCTTTTCCCTGATTCTCCTACATTGATGAACAATTCCACTATTCCTCCCATATCCCCACTGGTTGTGAGACTTGCTTCTTGATGCATGGTCAGAATATGTGATTCACGCCTGATCTGTTTACTTCTCGTCCCATACCTTTAGAAAAGACAGAGGTTCTCTGTAAAGTCTGAACAGGTAAACATTCAAAGTTCAGAAGCAGAAGATAGCAATGGCCTGAGAGTTAGTCACTTGCAGCAATACAATCTCTTTCACGTGAAACACTTCTCATTTTTTTTAGTAGTTTTATAAAAAACACAAAAGACACTTTTGCCAGTTCTTGCACTTTTAACCACGAGGAGCAAATCCTTTGGCCTCAAATCCCCGTTAATAAAATTTTAATCTGGGTTTAACCTCAAAAGAACAGCCCATTAACCTACAAAGAGTTGCAGAGAAAAAGAAACAAAGTGTTTCGGAAATATGTGCTCAAAAGAGACTAACCCGTTTCAACTCCATCCTATCAAATGCCAGGCCCCCATGCAGCCATGCCCTAGCACACAACTAGAAAACCAGAAATGGTTGTCAGTAAATATTTAACATGGGGTGGAAATTATTTAGAATCTAGAGAAGGGTAGATGAATATATACGGCAAAACATGTTTCTGGTGAAGAATGCAGCACAAAGGGATTTGGCTTACCTTGCCTACTTCCTTCACGAGATGTGCCTTCCGTAAGACTAGGAGTAAAGAGGCAGATTGTGTGCTGGGACCCAGGGCTGCTCTGGATCAGCAGCGTCTGACAGTATTGCACCACATTTGCACAAATCTGAAAAGACAGAAACAAGAACTACTGTCTACATCAATGTACACCCTCAACTGAGTAACCAGAAAATAATAGAAGCTTCTCTGTCATTTGCCAACCATTGCTCCAGTTGTAGTTTAAGATTTCTCTCAATATTCAGTCTTCAATATTCATTACTTCTAATGTATGAAGCACTCCAAATGTTTATTAATATTATTTTAGCAGTTACCTATCCACCATATTATTCAATTTTGAAAGGCAAAGCAAAGGAAATCAAGTCCCCATTGGCATTAATTTTATTCACAATTAGTAAACTTAGAAACAGAAAATAAAACAGTAAAATACTTTATTTGTGGATAAGCAGATTTAAAACAATAAGTGCTATATTCCATTTCAATAAAGTCTCCTAGGAAACATCACATTAACAACTGAAACCATAAAATAACCACACTGTCATCCCGATATAGTCTCCTGACATACAGCCAGGAATTTCTAAAGAACCAACTATTTTTTCACATTAATCCCACACAGGTTTTGCAAGGTTATTTGAAAATAGTAGGTTAAATGGGACCAAGTGGATAGCTCTTTCCAAACGTAGACCAATGCATGACAGTTGAATGGTCTATTTCTGCTCTCAAATTCTTTAAAATTGCTTGCACGTCTGAAATAGGAAGATCCTAACACATGCCTCTAAAATGGTGTTGGGTGGGTTGGTTCCCGACAACTGCCAGCAATACAAAATATACTTGTGAAAGTATATCTGCTGTGAAACTGTAAGTCAACATTTACTAACACAGCTAGCGAAGTTGGTTCAAGGTCGGTTGGGATTACAGGGAGCACCAGCAACTATTCACTGTCTTTCTCCACATATTCTGTTCAGAATAAGTGTGCAGCAATTTACCTGTTCTGGGTTAAAAGCTTTAATCATTGTTATTGCTGCACAAACATAAGCTGATAGGAGAATATATCCAATTCTTCAAATGTATGATAGTTTAATGATACAAAAAAAAAGTTTACCAACTTTTCTCAAATTCTTCAATTCATGTGCCCCTTCTACATAGCTTGTCAGTCTTGCAGTTTTCATCAACAATCAATACACAGAAATCTGGAGCCCTTCTCTCCTGGATCTGATTTGAGGTTTACCTGTTGCACAGCTAGTTCCATTTCATCCTTCTTGCTCATTCCGCTGACCTGAGTGCCATCCTGTTGTTTCTTCACCTCGTGAAGTCGGTCAGAGCCAGTGAATCGGCTGAGCAAGCCCAAGCACTGGCGCTGGAGATCACAAAAAATACAAATCATCATTGCTGAAAACTGTATTCACCGAGAACGTAAAGTGCCTCTAAGCAAAATGTGACAATACAGTCAAACAAACAATATGGAATAACGCATTTAAAATATTCAACAAGTGCAAAATAAGCAAACACACTTTCATGTTAAATATCTTTAAACCTGTCACAAGCAAAATATTAAATATTGTTCTCAACATATAAAGTATAGAGCAGATGGAATCAGGGCATGAGATGAGCCAGAGGGCAGTCTTCTATACACCTGGAAAAGCACAAACACCAGTCCAGGTTTCCTAGTGACACTGCTGAAAGTCAGGATACTCTGATCACAATCCAAAGCATGACTAGTGCTAATGTGGAGTTACAGACTGAGTATTTGGGTGGAGTAAGTATCATTGAATATGCAGTGAGTGCTCAAACATCCGAACAGAACTGAATAAATTCAGTTTAACAGGGTTCTCCAGCAATAGCCCCTGGGTTCACATGAATCTGTACAGACAGTGCTGATCTCTGAGCAGTGGGAGATGAATCACAGCAAGCCACAGAGTTTTGAAGTGCACTGAATACAATAGGAATATGCAACATTGTTTGGTACAGCAAGATCGCAGAAATGACGGACAATTTGCAATAATTAGTTGGCGTTTCTGTCCAAATGTTTAATGGACAGCACAGATATTCCCATTGCTTTCTTTCTTCAAACAACGTTCGAGATCATTTATGTTCAGTTGAATCTCTAAAATGGACAGATAGAGCCTTATTATTTTTAAAAAAAATGTTACCACTACACAACCATCTCGCCAAAGGACAATAATGAACTGCAGAATCAAACTGTAGGTTCTGAACTAGAGTGCTAAATAAGTCAAACAGCAAAGAGCCAAAAAAAAATTGCAGGGAAGGAGAAAATGTAGTTCCAAGGAGAGAGTGAAACAGTTAATACAAATTTAAATACCTGGAAACGCCCAATTTGACCCTGAAGTTCCATGGTAGTCCCATCATTACCATCCATTTCTATCACTCTTATCACACCTGAAAATAAACATACATTACAACCAATACTCTCCTCCTCTCTCATGAATACCTCAATTGTTAAGGCTATCCAGGATCCACAGGCAATATCTAGTACATTACAAAAGGAGTGCGGGCAAAGTTGGAATGTATTGTCAACAGGTCAATTGGCCACAAAAGGCACATGTGGCCCCTACTCCTGAAGGTGAACGACGTGTTAAATCAACTTTGTTAGTAATGGTTGAGAGATGAATCAAAAGTTCCCACCAGGTTTTGGTATGGGAATAGAAAAGCTCAAGTCACTGTATCAACTTGCTTGTTCAGCCTAATTGTAGAATTTCAATAGCAATCTCTGGTGAGATTGACTGAGCACAGATTACAACTCAAACTGAGGACTATGGCCCCTGTCACTTAATACCAGAATAACTGATGCCCTCATCAGCCAGGCCATCAGGGTAAAGAATCGACGGTTAGTGGTGAAATCTGCAGAATCTGAAACCTAAGGCACAGACGTGAAATGAACAGGCAAACAACCAAGTAAAAATCCTGAAACAAGTACAGTTCTTACATTACCATTTCTTACCTGGTAAGGCTGCCTTGCTGATGATGCCTGTCAAAAGTGCCAACTCCTTCAGGGACGTTGCAGTTATCTCCTGGCAGCGCAGGATAGCCTGGATGGGATCTGAATGGGCAATTAGAAACTGCAACACCTGCAGGGAGGGAAAAAAAGACCATTCCAGTCTCTCCTACAAGGGAAAACACCCTTTCAGCATTCATCCTGTTCTCTTAGGATCTTAAATTTCAATGAAATCACTTTTTATTCTTTAAGCTCTCAGGATATAGTCCTAGCCTGTTCAATACTTCCTCATAACATGGCCAAACTAAGTTGAGCTGCATGGTCTTTTACATGGGTAGGGGAATCCAGAACGAGAGGGTACAGGTTTTGAGTGAGAGCGGAAAAATTTAAAAGGGGCCCTTCATATGGAGCATGTACAGACTGAGCTGCCAGAGGAAATGGAGGAGGCTGGTACAATTACAATATTTAAGAGGCATCTGGATGGGTATATGAATAGGAAGGGTTTAGAGGGATATGGGCCAAGTGCTGGTAAATGGGATTAAATTAATTTAGGATATCTAATCGGCATGGACGAGTTGGACCGAAGGGTCTGCTTCTGTGTTGTACGTCTCTAACTCTGCTCTGGAATGCTCCTTACAAACACGTTTACATCCACTCTTAAATAAGGAGCACAAAATTGTGCACAAATGCTAGATGCAGTCTCACTAATACACTGTACAAACTGCAGCTAAACATCCCTACTTTTACACTCCACTCCCCTTGTAATAAACAACATTATTACATCACTTGGTGGACTTTTTTGATTCATGTACCAGGATATTGTGATCCCTCCATATCTTGGAGTTCTATTTCACCAATTTGCTGCTTTTCTATTCTTCCTACTAAAGTAGACAAGCTCATATTTACTCACATCATGTGATCTACTGAATATTGCCCACTCACCTACTCAACCCTTTATGACTGTATGCCTGGAGTCAAATGGAGGCAATTTGCACACAGCAAACCTCCACAAACAGCAGCATAATCACCAGGTAAACTTCAGTGATGTTGATTAAGAGGAAAATATTACACTAGAGAGTATTCTCTCTTGCTCCTTCAAAATGTCAGAGGATCTTTCACATCATCTGCAGAGCAAAATGACTCACTCAAACGACACTCCCTCAATATTTCACTGAAGTATCAGCTGAGAAGATCAGGATTTAAGTCCCACACTAGAGATTAGAGATAAAATAGAGTACATTGAGCCATGGCTGATACTCATTTCAGCTCGGCTGCTACTGGATCGTACATCAGATTTGAAACAGATGAAGATTTATGAATGCCTTTCACACATGTTTGATTTTTTTCTTCCACTGCATTTTTATCCTCAAATGCAATTCTGCACTCTAAAAGAAATTTCTTCTGGTGTGTTTCTCCACAAGGTGCCAACCATGTTCCACTTGACTATTGGCACAGTGAGAATGCTTCCTCCATGAGGCTATGCAGTGAGTGCCAGCAAGCTATTAGACCATGGAGGCATCACAAATGAGAGAGAGAGAGAGAGAGAGAGAGAGAGAGAGAGAGAGAGAGAGAGAGAGAGAGAGAACCGAGAATGAGTGCTAAAGTATTGTGCTCAGAAAGTTGTTATTGTTTCTGGACTAGTTACCTGTGCCGCAGCCAACTGGTGCTTCCCCAAACTGGAGGTCAATATCACCTGGCAAAGTTGAAGAGCTGGGAGCAGAATCTGGTGATACCGTTCCACAGGGGCTGGGATAAATCCTGATGGGTCTCTTATACAAAACATACTGTGGAAGAAGAAAATATGATAAAGGTACTGTATTGAAGTGGCCTAGTAATGACTTAGAAGAAAATATGCATAGCATACTGAAGTGAAGGAGGACCGTACTGCACCTATACTTATACTCAAAGCACTCCCGTCTTCTACAATGAAGATTTGTGTGACCAATCATGTTAAAACAGTTTAAGAAACTTAGATATCTTGCAGTTCAAAGCTTTTCAGTGCAAAATTCCTTTGTTAACACAGCGAAAAGCCATTCAGCTGCAAGTGGATCCAGCTGGTAACACGGTTTATCCAGAATGCACCATTACTCAAGATTGGCTGAGAGAGGTATCTGAGTTCAAGATTCAAATACAGGCATTTCTAGTCAAACAGATGGACTGGTTACTCTCAGGTGTTACTCTTTGATGCTATGGGGTCTTCTGGCCAATTGTGACTGAAGTCAGCAGACTCCAGACAGGCCAGAAATTGACCAGGCTTCTGACGGGTGTGATGGCTAATTACAACATACTGTGGTACATTTACTCATCAGGCATCGATTGGATCAGTGGCATTCATTGATTTCAGAAACAATGTCTACAGTTTACTGTGGGAAGCCAAAAATATTCATTCGTCTCTCCCTCACTTTGTTTTACATGGAAATATTCATTAATGTTGCAAAGATTTTACTTATTTTTTTATTTGCAAGGAACTATTTTCTAAATGCGGAGAAAATTCAGAAATCTGAAGTGCAAAGGGATTTGGGAGTCCGAGTCCAGCTTTCTCTTAAGATTAACTTGCAGATTGAATCGGTAGTTAGGAAGGCAAATTCAATGTTGGCATTTATTTCAAGAGGACTGGAGTATAAAAACAGGAATGTACTTTTGAAGCTTTATGAGACTCTGGTCAGACCACATTTAGAATACTGTGAGCAATACTGGGTCCCATTTCTCGGGAAGGATGTACTGGCCCTGGAGTGGGTCCAGAGAAGGTTCACAAAAATGATCCCTGGAATGGAAGGCTTAACACATGAGGAATGTTTCAGGACTCTGGGGTCTATTCTCAATGGAGTATAAAAGTAGAAGGGAGAAATCTAATTGAAACTTACAGAATGCTGAAAGGTCTGGACAAAGTAGACACTAGGAATATGTTTCCATTGGTCGGAGAGACTAGGGCATGAGGGAACAACCTTAGAGTAAAGGGAATATCCTTTAAAATGGAGATGAGGAGAAACTTTTTCAGTCAGAGAGTGGTTAATCTATGGAATTCATTGCCACAGAAGGCTGTGGAAGCCAGGTCATTGAGTATATTTAAGACTGAGAAAAAATAGGTTCTCAATTGTCAAGGAGATCAAAGGTTACAGGGAGAAGGTGGGAGAAATGGGGCTGAGGAATGTTCAGCCATGAATAAATGGCCCAACTTCTGCTCCTATGTCTTACAGTCTTATGGTCTAAATGAGAGGTCTTGAGCCCAGATTCCATATCCACTCCCAAATATTCACTCTGACAATCTGAGCTGGCAGAGAGCCAGCACTGCAGAACCTGAATGTACTGCTGCTCAGAGACCAAAGAAATGTCACTAGTTTTACTTTTATATGTACATATTTATCTTTTATTCTTTCACAGGATAAGGAAGTCACTGGTTAGGCCCACATTTATTACCTATCCAGGAATTAGCTTGCGCTTATTACCTGTGTGACTCAGTTTCAGGCCGGTGATCATAGACCTGGCACTGGGACAGGCGCACAATAATGCCTGCTGTCAGAAGTTCCAAGGATCCATGATGGTTCTTGGCCACTCTCGTCAAGAAGGCCTAGTGAATATAACAAACAACAAAAACTTAACGCTGTCAATAAAAATGGTTGCAAGGAGAAAGATTTAGCTGGTGCGAAAAATTCAACTGAAATGGTATGCAAGAACTAACGCAACACATTAACTAGAAACCTGAAGGATTGGCTTCTGCCTACAATGTACACTCAGACTGAAAATGGCCAAATGTACGTCGTTGTAGATTTTAATACTGATATACTTCATTTAATTAATTACTACAAGTGAATGAGCTTCTTATCAATTGTGCAATAGGGCTCAAGAGATTAAAGTTAAAAATCACAACACCAGGTTACAGTCCAACGGGTTTATTTGGAAGCACTAGCTTTCGGAGCGCTGACCCTTCATCAGGAAGGAGCAGCGCTCCGAAAACTAGTGCTTCCAAATAAACCCGTTGGACTATAACCTGGTGTTGTGATTTTTTTAAACTTTGTCCACCTGAGTCTAACACCGGCATCTCGAAATCTAGATTAAAGTAGTCCAATTTCATCTTTCACTCATATCATAGTGGTCACTTAAGTAGAATATCAGGAAAAATGATCTGCTACTGGACTAATAATCAAAATGAGCTAAAATCCCAATGTAATGGTTTGAAAATTAAAAGGCAGTTTTTAAAAAAAAATCTAGAAAAGAAAGCCTACATCAGTAAAAATGAGCATACAGCATTGAAATGCTGAAAACCAATGACCATCTCCCAACCAAGTCCTGAATGCCAATCAGAACACAAGCCGAAAACAGAAACTGCAAAGCCGAGGCATAAACATCAGCAATGGTGCAGGAGGGGTCAGGTTAACTGAATAAGGAAACTGATATGCAACCTATGACCCAAATTAAAACTCTCTTACTGATAGATCTTTACCATAATTGTAATGAAATGCTTAATCATTTTCAAAGGCTGACATTGCAAATAATATTATGTTCTCCATTATGTTTCTTATTTAGCCAATTGGTACCAGTCAACCACAGGATAATGTTGAGGAAGCCAATGTACTTGACATGGGAGAGATGGTTTACTGACACTCAAATGGGTAAAGTTTCCATGACTGGAGCTGCATTACTGAATACAGAGAATGTCACAGCTACACAGAGAGGACACGTCTTGGAGGGCTCATCAGTGAGTCCATATGGGTGGACGTTGGGAAGAAAGGTTATGTTATAGGTTTCCAAATAGCCAATGAGAGCTAGTGGTACACATCTGTAGGCAGATCATGGAAAGATTCTTTTTTTTAAATAAAAAAGAATTGTTGTCATGGGTGATTTTAACTTCACCAATATTGACTGGGACTCCCTTAGTGCCAGGAGCTTAGAGATGGGACAGAATTTGTCAGATACATCCAGAAGGTTTCTTGAAACAATATGTAGATAATTCAACTAGGGAAGCAGCAGTACTAGCATTTCCCAACCTTGCGTTGGGAAATGAGCCTGGCCAAGTGATTGAAGTTGCAGTGGGGGAGCATTTTGGGAATAGTAATCACAATTCCATGACATTTAAGATAATTAAGGATAAGACTGGCCCATGAGTCAAAGTACTAAATTGGGGAAAGGCTGTTTGACAGTAAATTCACATCTGACATACAGGAGCCTTTTAAAGATCAGTTGATCAGAGTTCAGGACCAACATAATTCAGGAACCCTGGATGAAAAAATATATTGATAGTTTAATCAGAAAGAAAAACGAAGCATATGTAAGGTTTAGGAAACTGAAATTAGACATAGTTCTTGAGGAAAATAAAGAAAGCAGGAAATCACTTATAAAAAGGAATTAGGAGGAATGAAACAGCCCATGAAATGTCCATGGCAAGTAAGATTAAAGGAGAATCCCAAGACATTTTATATGCATATTCGGAGCAAGAGGATAACTAGGTCCACTCAAGGACAGACCATGATCAGACAGAGCATAGAGGGATATGGACCATATGCAGACAGATGGGATTAGTTTAGAATGTTATCATGGTCAACACAGACATGGAGGGCGAAAGGGACCATTTCCTGTGCTGTACTATGTTCTATATATACACCTGTAGTAACTAATGCCTTACTGTAATGTTTGGATCAGGGTCTGGAACCTGAAATTGTAATGTGTCCTATTCTCACTGTTGACAGCTATTATCTGAAGACAATTCAATCCCATTAGGGAGCCAACGGAGCAGGACACACACACACACACACACACACACACCACACACACACACACACACACACACAAAACTTGCCATCTTGGATTCATAAAGGTATAAGGCTTTCAGTAATGGTGGTTTGGGACTCAGCATGCTCTGAAGGACGGGGTCATCCTGGACCAAACTATCTGTTAGAGTTTTGAGGTAGCCGCTGTTGGAAAGGTAGTACAGCCACTGTTGGTGTTTGTCAATAGCCACAATCCGATCCAGCACGGCCAGCGCCAGCATCTGAAACAGAAAAAAAAATTATCAAAGAGTCCTGTCGGGCAGTGATGAAATAAGTTCATGGATTAGAGACACAGGTCTAAGTGTCACTTCAGTTCAACCCTCCTCAGGACAAAGCCAAACAGAGCATAGTTGACACAGGTTCACCTCAGATGGAAAGAAGGCGCTTTATAACTTTGATCACTTGGACTGGGCTTCATTAAGTAAAATAGCAAAGAGAATCAGAGAGCAATTTTCAGCCTTTTCTTAGAATTAATGTATCTAGTTTTTCATCTCTCAGGAGATCACATGGTTTTAGGTGGGATTAACAGTATATGCTATGTTGGACATGGCATCACAATTGTGGAGGGCAAGCTGTAAGGATTACAGGGCTTAATCCTGTCATTCACCTCGTAAACCTGTCAGAGATTCCTTTTGTCCATTTTCACCCAGATCAAGGAAGGTGACATGGACTGTGTGTACCAGCAGCTGTCTGGAACCATAACCTGAGAAGTTATTTCTTCTCCATGGCCCAAGAATCAAGGAGGATGTCACAGGCATCACAGCAAAGTCCAACAATTACCATCCACACATTATGATAGGAAACATGAAGCAGCAATCTGGAACCCAGGTTGTCTTTCCCTTCCTAATGACAAGGGGCTGCAAGAAACAGCAATGTCCTTTCTGCCACCCTGGATAAGATTTGTTAATTGGGGCAAGAACGGGAATTATTTGCATTTGTTGAGTCGCTATCTAGGCCCATATAGATTGTTGATCCCCAGTTATCCCAGACAAGGTGGTGGTGGTGAGCTGCAGCAAACCTTAAGGTCTATGAGGACGCACAATACACCAAGGAAGGGTACTTTAGGACTTTGACCCAGCAACAGTGAAGGATCCACAATTTAGTTCCAACAGAGAACGCCACGTGGCTTGGAGGAGAACTTTCAGATGCTGGTGCCCCAGGTATTTGCTGCCCTAGTCCTGAAAAGTGATATAGGTGGCTGTTTGAAAGGTTTTGTGGAAGGATCCTTAGTGAAGTACTGCAGTACTTCTCATAAACGTAGCACACTGATGGCTCAGTACATCGGTGATGAAGAGAACCAATGTTGAAGGTGGTTCCCAATCAAATGGGCTACTTTGTCCTGGAAGGTGTCAAGTTTCCTGGGTGTTATTGGTGCTGCACTCATCCAGACAACTGAAAGGCATCCATGACAAGGCTAACTTGCACCTTGTAGATGGCTGACAGGTTCTGGGGAGAGTAGCTCTGACCTATTCTTGTATTCAAGGTATTTATATGGCTGGTCCAGTCTGTGGAATAGGAAGGGGTGATGGTTAGATTCTTTCTTGTTGGAGATGCTCATTGTCTAGTACTGAAGTAGCAAAGAACATTCATGCCACACATCAGCCTAAGCCTGAATGTTATCTAAGTCTTGCTTCAGTATATGTAAAGTTACAAACAGAATTAAACATTGAGCAGTTGTAAGCAAGCATCCCCACTTCTGGGGGAGGGAAGGTCAGGTCATTACTGAAGCTACCAAAGATGGTTGGCCAAGAATACTAACCTGAGGAACTCTTGCAGAGATGTCCTGAGACAGAAGTGATTCACCTCCAACAACAACTACCTTTGTTTGTACTACTTTAACTAAGCTGCTGGAATTGAGCTCTTTAGTCCATTATTTGGAGCAAGGTTGTATTAAGATCAGGAGCTGCATAGTCCTTGCAGAACCCAAACTGAGCACTAGTGTGTAGAGATTACTCCTTACCAACGAGGAGTAGTTATTCCTTTGCAAGTGCTGTTTCATAGAACATATCATTGCCTGCTATCACTATGCTGTCGATCAAGACAGTAGATTGGTAGGACATTATTGGTCAGGGTGAATTTGACCTGTTTTCTTGGAACAGGACAGACCTGGACAACCTTCCAGAGTTAGGTAGATCACAGTGCATGGTTTAGGGTACACCTACTTTTAAAGCACAAGTCTTTAGTGCTATTGCTGGAATATTATCAAGACCGTTGCAATATCCAGTGCCTTCAGCTGTTTCTTGATATGTCATGGAGTGATATTAGATTAGATTAGATTAGATTACTTGCAGTGTGGAAACAGGCCCTTTGGCCCAACAAGTCCACACTGCCCCGCCGAAGCGCAACCCACCCATACCCCTACATCTACCCCTTACCTAACACTACGGGCAATTTAGCATGGCCAATTCACCTGACCTGCACATCGTTGGACTGTGGGAGGAAACCGGAGCACCAGGAGGAAACCCACGCAGACACGGGGAGAATGTGCAAACTCCACACAGTTAGTTGCCTGAGGCGGGAATTGAACCTGGATCTCTGGCGCTGTGAGGCAGCAGTGCTAACCACTGTGCCACCATGCCGCCCATATTACTTGAAGACTGGCATCTGTGATGCTGCAACCCCAAAGGACCAGGACTTCTGGATGAAGACGGATGCAAATACTCCAGCCTTCTCTTTTGCCTTGGCATGCTGGGCTTCCCCATTGTTAAGGATGGGGATATTGGGCAGCTACCTCCTACTGTGTGAGATGTTTAACTGTGCACCATCATTCACAACTGGATATAGCAGACCGCAGAGAGGAGACCAGATAGTTTGGTTATGGATTGGTTAGTCCGAATGAATATTGCTTCCACTGTTTTCACACAAGTGGTCTTGTGCTGTTACTTCATCAGGTTGATACTCATTTTAGGCATGCCTTGTGCAGCTCCTGGCACGTACTCCTTCACTCTCCACTGAACTAGGGTTGATCCCTTGGCAAAATGGTATTGGGAATATGCCAAGCCATGAGGTGACAAATAATGGTTGAAAATAATTCTGCTGCTGCTGATGACCCACAGCATCTCATGCATGCACAGTTTTCAGTTGTTACATCTGCTTGAAGTCTGTCCTGGTCAACAATACTGCACAGCATGATGAAGGCATCCTGAACACAAAGACTGAACTTCATCTCCACAAGGACTGTGCAGTGGTCACTCCTACTAATACTGTCATTGACAGATGCATGTGACAGAGAGACAAGTAAGGATAAAGTTAAGCAGATTTCTAACTTGTTGGTCCCTTCACCACTTGCTGCAGACTCAGTCTAGCAGCTATGCTCTTCAGAATTCGACCAGGTTAGTCTCCAGTAGTACTCCCGAAAATCTCTTGGGTGACAGGCATTGAAGTCCCTCACCCAGAGTATATTCTGCATCCTTGCAGCCTCTGTTTCCACAAAGCAAAGTTCAACATGGAGCTCTGAGGATTCATCAGAGGAACAGTAGTAGGCAATAATTGGCAAGAAATTTCCTTGCCCATGTTTGACCTGGTACCATGAGACTGCATTGATCCACAGTCAATGTTGAGGACTCTTGGGACAAACCCATCCCTAAGTTTACCGCTATGTTTCCATGGCTGATGTGTCTGTCTTGCCGGTGGGATACAATATGGATACTGACTGTGTTACCTGGTAGGTTCTGTAAAAGGTATGAATCACTGAGTATGATTATGTAAGGCTGTTACTTGAACTGTCTTTGAGACAGCTCTGGATTAGAGTGGTGCTGGAAAAGCACAGCAGTTCAGGCAGCATCCGAGGAGTAGGAAAATCGACGTTTCGGGCAAAAGCCCTTCATCAGGAGTCTGATGAAGGGCTTTTGTCCGAAACGTCAATATTCCTGCTCCTCGGATGCTGCCTTAACTTCTGTGCTTTTCCAGCACCACTCTAATCCAGAATCTGGTTTCCAGCATCTGCAGTCATTGTTTTTACCTTTGAGACAGCTCTCCCAATGTTTTTTTAGATTAGATTAGATTAGATTACTTACAGTGTGGAAACAGGCCCTTCGGCCCAACAAGTCCACACCGCCCCGCCGAAGTGTAACCCACCCATACCCCTACATCTGCATTACCCCTTACCTAACACTATGGGCAATTTAGCATGGCCAATTCACCTGGCCTGCACATCTTTGGACTGTGGGAGGAAACCGGAGCACCCGGAGGAAACCCACGCAGACACGGGGAGAACGTGCAAACTTCACACAGTCAGTCGCCTGAGGCGGGAATTGAACCCGGGTCTCAGGCGCTGTGAGGCAGCAGTGCTAACCACTGTGCCACCGTGCCGCCCTTGGAACAAGCCCCACAGTAGTTAGAAAGGAGGACTGTGCGGGTTTGAAAGGACTGAGTTTGCTATCATTGTTTCCTATTCCTCAGTTGATGCCAAGCAGTCCACTTTTCTTTAGGCATTGAAGTTAGGAGTTAACCACATTGCTCTGGAGTTACATGATTTTACTGAATTCAAATTCGGCCATGTGCCACTAAAAGGAATTGAACCCAAACCTCCAGAACACTAGCCTAAGATTTTGAATTACTTGCCTTCTGACAATACCATCACATTACCTCCTCCCCTACATACCACAAGATGTAAAGAACCACTAAGCCTATTGGAAGTCTCCATCCCAGCTTTCAGAGGTCAAGATCTTTGAGATGGAAGTCATAAAAGGAAGGTTGAAAATGAAATTATTTTCAATTCTAAAACATTTGCTTTTTAATGAAACACAAGTTAACTCATGTGCAAACCGTAAATGAATGAAACGTCAGTGTAATGTGGAAGAATCTAATACTGGAATAGTTATATTGTAACTTTGAGTATTGTATGTGTGCAGATGTTCATACTTACTCGTCCGATTTCATGGCCGTCACAAGCATCTCGACAAACAACCTCCATCAGTGATGCCCCATAACTCTCTATGATATTCATATTGTCTTTTTGAAGTTTACTGTACTCATCCTCTGGAGCAGTTAGTCTCTCCCACATGGTTTTCTGCCCTGTACCATCCCAAATAAAAACAAAAAGAAAAACACATATTAAATGGACAAACTCTTTACAAACGAGTCCGATTAAAATTTAACCCTCTAACTTGGAGCAGTTTCGTGACCCATCAACTCTAGGACATATCTACTCTAGGATTTATCAACAAGATAGTGTTTTTAAAAAGGCCTGTGCACTTGTGCAGAATGAACTACTGCAGCATTACAGCATTTGAATGTTCTCCACCATTTACTTTTGCCATAGGTACCTGGTATGTCCTCCCAAAGTCTGATTGAGTGGTTAAAAACTTGTCAACTCATGATGATTCATCCTGGAATCTGACCACAAATTAAACCTGGATCTCTACAGTCTCCTCACTGTAGAGAGCAATAATTCCTCAAAGCTGTGCCAACACAACTTGGACTGGAATTATCTTGGTATGGCAGGGACCATAATGATGATCCTGAGAACCAGTAACAATCCTGGCCAGTTGTGGAACACCGCACCATATTTTCTGACGGTCCGGCAAATAAACAGAGTTACTTGGAGTTGTGGTCACTGCTGGGGCTATATCCTTGAATACATAGCCATTGGAGTAGACAACTCTCCAAAACAAATATGTGGGGTTTCAGGATGCCAAGGTAGTCAGAACTTGGCATGCATAGAATGGGCTGCTGCAGGGCTGGCCCACTATGGGTCCCTGCACAGGCCAAAGTGTCTGAATAGAAGTGTCTGCTTCTCTTCCTCCCAGGAGAAAGTGAGGACTGCAGATGCTGGAGATCAGAGCTGAAAATGTGTTGCTGGAAAAGCGCAGCAGGTCAGGCAGCATCCAAGGAACAGGAGAATCGACGTTTCGGGCATCAGCCCGTCTTCAGGAATGAGGAAAGTGTGTCCCGCCGGCTAAGATAAAAGGTAGAGAGGAGGGACTTGGGGGAGGGGTGTTGGGAATGCGATAGGTGGAGGGAGGTCAAGGTGAGGGTGATAGGCCGGAGTCGGGTGGGGGCAGAGAGGTCAGGAAGAAGATTGCAGGTTAGGAAGGCGGTGCTGAGTTCGAGGGATTTGACTGAGACAAGGTGGGGGGAGGGGAAATGAGGAAACTGGCACCGCCTTCCTAACCTGCAATCTTCTTCCTGACCTCTCTGCCCCCACCCCACTCCGGCCTATCACCCTCACCTTGACCTCCCTCCACCTATCGCATTCCCAACGCCCTCCCCCAAGTCCCTCCTCTCTACCTTTTATCTTAGCCTGCTGGACACACTTTCCTCATTCCTGAAGAAGGGCTGATGCCCGAAACGTCGATTCTCCTGCTCCTTGGATGCTGCCTGACCTACTGTGCTTTTCCAGCAACACATTTTCAGCTCTCTTCCTCCCAACCAACTATAAGTCAACAGGGAGGCCACCAGAGTTCATTAGGTAACTTCTGCAATGTTTCACTGTATAATGGCAGCTGTGGCAGGAAGGGGCCCTTAATTGTCTTTTCGATGAGGGCCATCCACCACTTTCCTCACTGCTGGTAAAGTGTCATGATGACAGGAAAACAAAAAGACATTCGACAACAAAGCTGTATATTTCACAGGCCCCACGATTTTCAAGTTGGCCGTTAGGAAGCTGTTAAAATACAGGCCTTGGAGTGCAGTGGAGCTGACAGGCCATAGAGAAGATATAAGAAACATTTGTACAGGCCCAAAGAAGACAACTAAAACTGAAGTGGGATGTTAGAAGACACAGGATTGAAGAAGTATAAAGATTACATTTTGTGTAAAATATATAAATCTTGAATAGGTAACTGTCCCCATACATCTGATTATTATCAGATTCCATCCTGAATCTGTCGATTTATGTGATTTTAATCAGAGAAACATGGAGACTATTTATTTTGGAAAGACCAATCAGGGCAAGACATACACACTAAATGGGAAAGCCCTGGAGAGTATCACTGAACAAAGAGATCTTGGAGTGCAGGTTCCGGTTCCTTGAAAGTGGAGGAGTCACAGGATAGTGAAGGCGGCATTTGGTATGCTTTTCTTTTTTGGTAAGAGCACTGAGTATTATAGGAGTTGGGAGGTCTTGTTGCAGCTATACAGGGCATTGGTTAGGCCACTTTTGGAATATAACGTGCAATTCTGGTCTCCCTCCTATAGGAAAGATGTGAAACTTGGAAGAATTCAGAAAAGATTTACAAGGATGTTGCCAGGGTTGGAGGGTTTGAGCTAGAGAGAGGGGCTGAATAGGCTGGGGCTGTTTTCCCTGGAGCATCAGAGGCTGAGGAATGGAGGTTTATAAAATCATGAGGGGCATGGATAGGGTAAATAGACAAGATCTTTTCCCTGGAATGGGTGAGACCAGAACAAGAGGGCATAGGCTTAAGGTGAGATGGGAAAGTTTTAAAAGGGACCTAAGTGGCAACTTTTTTTTCCCACACAGAGGGTGGTGTCTGTATGGAATGAGCTGCCAGAGGGAGTGGTGGTGGCTAGTACAATTACAGCATTGAAAAGGCATCTGGATAGGTACATGAATAGGAAGGGTTTAGAGGGATGTGGGCCAAGTGTTGGCAAATGGGACTAGATGAATTTGGGATATCTGGTCAGCATGGACGTGTTGGATTGAAGGGTCTGCTTCTGTGCTGTACATCTTTGATTGATTGAGGTACTTCTGTGACTGTGTAGGAGAGAACTGTCAACCAGAGCTCTTATTCTTCATAAGAGTTTCTTGACCTTTGTTGGAAAATCTGTTCACACACTTCATGGAAAAGCAAGATTGGGGCTTGCTGATAATACCCCTCCATTGTCAAGCAGATTAGGTTTGCCGACCAGTAGTAATTTTGTCAAGAAAGTAGTCATTTGGATATGGTTTGTCATCTGAATTCAAGCAATTGAAAGAAAACAAGAAAAATTCACTTCAGAAGAATAAGACTATGGTGAGTTGATGATACACTATCCTTTCATTTTTGGATTACAGGATTATATCCAGCTAGGACTGGTAAAATATTTATAGTTTGTTCTGGGACTGGACAGAGTGCTTTATTCTACATGGCTTGTACTGTAAATGATCTGAAAGTCACTGATGGAACATAGAGCGAAACACAAAAGGCACCATTCATTAACTCCCTCTAACAAAATAACAGAAAAGGAGGAAAATGATCAAAAGTGCTAATATAAATTTATATTCAAATCATTATATAAATTACATACCTGTTTCCAGTGTGTCTGGTTCATCTGGTTTCTGACTCATCTGTAGATAGTATAAAAGCGCTCCATACAGGTGTGCTCTTACACGCTGGAAACCCCCACCTAGCAGCAACAATGCAAGCGTTAGCTCTTTTCTCCATCAGTCACATTATTATGAGGTACAGGAATAGGAGTAGGCCGTTTAGCCCATTGTGACCACTCTGCCACTTAATAAGGTCATGTCTAATACTACAGATGCTGGAGTTAATGTTCCAATATGACATTATTCTTATTCATTCTTTGGACATGGCTAATAGCCCAGAAGGCACTAAACAGCCAACCACGTTGCTGTGGGTCTGGGGTCAGATGCAGGTCACAGCAGACTAGGTGAGCATGACAGAATTCCTCCTCTCAGGGCATTAGTGAAGCAAGTAGGTTTTACAAGAATTGACAGTGGTTACATGGCAGCCATTAGGCCAGGTTTTTATCCCAGATTTTTATTAAATACAAATTTCACTTTGTGCAATGGTGGAATTTGAATCAATGCCTCCAGAATATTAGATTGAATTAGTGATGCAGCAAAATTATCATTGTACCCACATCTCCCCACAAGTTCCTAAGCAAAACCATGGACTCGGACTTGCTTTTTTCTTTTCATTACAGCTGATCTGTTTGTGGCCTCAACTTGTTTCCTGTCTGTCTCCAATAATCCTCTCCGATCAAAAATCCTTCTATCTCAGCCATCAATATATTTAATGTGACCCTAAGGTAACTGGGCACTATAATATAAAATAGTCAATAACAAGCCAAAGAAGGAACCTGATGGGAATTTCTTCAGAGAGGTGAAAGTGTCGAACATTCTGCAAATAGGCTAATTGCGACATACGTCATAGAAGGCAATTAATCGAGACTTGATGCGTTCATGAGACAGAAAAGATTAAAGACATACGAGAGCAAGCTAGTAGTAATTAGCGTACATCAAGCTTCACCTGAAGTAGAAACCTTGATGGAGCAGGCAATGGATTACACCTAATACTTCAATAAGATATCATGTAAGAGAAACTATATTAAAACAAATTTAGGGCATGCAAACTAAGGACAAAGCCAGATGTTGACACATTGCTCCAAACTTTAAGCAAAGAATGGGTGACTTTACCAATGTGGGAGCAGTGACATGAGAGAATCCCACAAGTCCCTCTAGTGGTCTAGCTTGTTAATGACATAACATGTATATGCATTCAAACACCAAGTCACCATACTGGAGAGGGGAGAGGCAAATGATTTGTGGTAACTTAACCGGAGTCATCACACCTCAGGTGGCAGACAGGTTGAGAAGAATCCTTCATGGTAATTTCACCCAATACAGTAAGTGAACTCACATTGTTAGCATCAGTCTGCATTACAAACCAGCCATCTAGCCAATGACCCAACCAACCTAACTACCTTTACATTGAATCTACTGTTGGAGAACAATATTCAGTATCTTCAGTAACAATAAACAATGTATGCATAATAGCCTGTTACAATTGTACCCACAATCAGCTTATGTGGATCCTAACAGTGGACATTAAAAGCAGTGCAAAGTCAATGGAATACATAACACAGCCTTCATGGCCAACTGTCTGCATCCTCACATGCATACAAAAATCAAACTTCCCATGATTTTGAGAGACTTTGGCATAGTGGTATGAGGTCAGGCACAAATTCAAATTTAGTCACAGAAAATTTAAATGCAATCATTAAGTCTGGAATTATAAAGCTCTAAGAGACGATACTAATGACAAAAATTATTGACGTAAAAATCCATCTGGCTCATTATTGTCCTTTAGAGAAGGAAACTGCTGCCCTCACCCAACCTGTGCTAAATGTGACTCCAGACCCACAATACGATTGACTCTTAACAGGTCTCTGAAATGGTCTAACAAATTTTCCTGGCAATGTCCACATCCCATGAAATAATTTTTAAAAACTTTGTGTCCAAAGTTGGCAAAGCCATGAATGCAGACTAAAAACTCAATAGAAAAAGTGTTCAATTATTAGGAGTTTAAATTAGCTCACTACATAAAAATACACACAGGCACGGGCTCTTTCTGTACTGTAACAATCTTATAACGTCCTATGCTAAAGAGATGCGAAAGGACCAAAAGTCAGGGCACTGACACTCGATCTCAATCCTGCAACATCTCTTTGCAAAGTCTTTCATAAAAAACAGAGGACTAAGAGAAGGTCTGACAAACCTTGAGCTTTTCCCACCCATCAATTAGATTATGGCCATTCGGTACATGAAGTCTATCTCCATTGATTCCATATTCTTTACCTAATAGCAAATTCTAATTCAACAAACCTCGACCACCAGCCTCAATCACTTCTTTAGGAGAGAGTTCTAGATTTCCATTCACTGACCATTTAGTTAACAAGTGGCTTTTGACATCACTTCTGAGTGATCCAAATCTAACTTAAGGCGTGTGCCTCTTTGTTCTGGACTCCCCCACAATAGGAAACAAGTGTTGCATCGATAGCTAATCGGTTAACCCCCACACCAGTGGTGATGTTAAACTGATGGAAATGCAAAGACAAACCAAAAATATTGTACACAATTCAGCTTACTGCTCCATGTCTTACAGTTTATACTAAACAATGGTACCACTTTCATTGGGACCCACCAGTTCGAAGAATGAAATCCAAGAGTTTCCTGAGGATGATGTGAAGAGAAGAGTCGCCAATCGAGGCAAAGCCAGCCGTTACCTCAGCCGCTGATGTGGTGCTGCCATCGAGGAAGGTGACGTGATGGGAGTGGTTGCTGAGTGCCTGTTTCTGCTCACTGCGGACCGACTGGCTGAGGTGAGCAGTGAGAGTGAATACTGCCCCGGCCACCACAGGCATGAGCTCCTGAGCAGCCTCCTCTGTGAGGATCTAAGGGGAAGAGAGGCAGAGGTGAACAAAGCTGTCAGACGACACAGGACTAATACTTTAACTTCTCCAATATGTGCTCCCGAGCACCTTTCTGCAATCTCTTATTACACCTCAATTTGTTTTATCCTGTCTTTCCTTGGTTTACAATCCTTTTTGTCAGACACCCAAGTGACTTGACTACCTTTCTCCCTTCAGCTATTCACACACTATTTGCATATTTCTTTTTAAAATTTCTCTCAATTCCTTTTTGTTGCCAAGAAATGTAGTTTCTACCATTTAGCAACCTTGTTTTCAACTCAAATATTTCATAGGTCAATTCATTTCTTTATCAGTGTGACCTCATTTTTTCTGAAGTCTCCCATCTCCTCTTCTGCTCTTTTTGATTTGCTGTAGCAGGATCCAGTTTCAAGGAACAGTTAGAAGTGTCACTTCTTTCTTTGATCTATTCTAAATCCACAAAGAATGCTGAGTGATCACTTGGTACCTTTTATACAGATAAACTGAAATAATCTGGCAACATGCTGTATACTCCATAAATGGACTCTGCTCACAGAGCAGGAGATATTCTGAAACCATCTGGGAGGCTGGAACAACCAAGTACAATTCTTGACATTGAAGTGAGAATCTCCCCTCATTCAAGGTTAGGTTGACACAAACTAGAAATCTGATATTCCAAGAGCTGAGCCTTATCTGCCTATGGCCAGAATAAAAAATAGAGACCAAACAGCCACATTCTTGTCTCTTTGCTGATCATACAAGAGGCTAATGAACCAAAGTGTTGTAGAGAGAGGGAAAAAAAAACAATCAATACACTCCAGCCCATTGAAAACATATGTCATCATGGGGTCATTTACAACACGGAAGGCATTCAGCCTGAGTCAGTGTCAGCTCTCAAAGAACAATTAAGCTTGTTTTATTCCTTTGCCTATTATCCCCATAGACCAAATAGCCCAACCTTTAGAAATCACTGATCACCTCTGGTGCAGTTCACTGACAGGTACTCACTACTCAACCGATCATTACCACTCATTCTAAAATTTATCTTCTTCACATCACATCTAATGGCTGACCCAAAACTTTAATGTTTGCATTCTCTAGCCATTATGTTATTGGCTAATGAGCCCAGTTCTTCCCATGACTAGCTTTGCAGACTTGTCACAACATTTATACCTCTAACAAATCTCCCCTCAATTTCCTTTGCTACAAGAAAAACCAGAGCTTGACAACCCAAACTTATTGCTTAAGAACTCCTAACTGTGGAACCAGTCTGATAAATTTCCTCTGTACTCTCTCTCAAGAGGCCCTCAACATCCTTTATGAAGTGTGGTGACCAGACGTGGACACATTATCCCAGCTATGGCCTAATCATAGCATTATTTTTTGTTAAGACTGATCGGAAAAAAAAGTGAAAAAATTCTTGCAGCAATCAGGAATTTGTTTCAAATACTTTTGCCTGAAGTTATATGGATTACAGACACAGTCGGTTCTGATATGATGTAATAGTTCAGTCCTTATGCGATAAAAACGGGCAATAACCGTGCCATTTAAACTAATGGATCTGGAATCATGTTATAACCGTACAGGTAAGGAAAGTTTGCGTTCCACAAATAATGGTCTAAATTCTTCAATCGCATTAAAGCCAATTCGCATTGGAGAAACATGGATTACGATGATTAGATTCCCTACAGTGGGGGAACAGGCCCTTCGGCCCAGCAAGTCCACACCAACCCTCCGAGTCCCATTTCCCTCTGACCTAACATGATGGGCAACTAAGCATGGCCAATTCACCTGACCTGCACAACTTTGGACTGTGGGAGGAAACCCACGCAGACACGGGGAGAATATGCAAACTCCACACAGACAGTTGCCAGAGGCTGGAATCGAACCTGGGACCCTGGTGCTGTGAGGCAGCAATGCTAACCTCTGAGTCACCGTGCCGACCCCATCGCAGAACCGACTGTACTTAACACACCATTTTTCCGATTGTTTGGTACACTTAAGCTGCTGCAATTCCAGTGGTTACAATCAGTAAGCTGTGGAATGATGGAGACTTGCTGCAATGATTTTTGTCTCACCTTGTCATGAAGCTCATGCAGAAGGTCTCGAATGACCAGCTGTCTGTCCTCTTCCTGAATCAGGTCCAGTGGACACGCTGCAAGAATGATCTCAACCAGGTGGCGCCAGGACTCCAACATGTGCCGCTTGGCATTGAGACACTCCCGCAGCTTGTTTCTCTCCACCACATGCTGCAAGATCGTGCTTATCTCCTGAATAACATGGTGGCAATGTTAGAAAAAGGCACACTACAAAATGAGCTGCAAACATTATAAATTGCTTCTCTCCTTGAAATATGAACAGGCTGGGGTGTAAACAAACATTGGGAATGCTGAAACAAACTGGAAACAGGAAATTCACAGCAGGTATGTCAGTATGTGTGGCGAGATGGGTGAGGTTTGGGTAATAGAAATCCTCTACCATGATATCCACCTGTCTTGCCTCTTACAATCCTTGCAAATTAAAAATTCATTCCCTTAAGTAAATCTGGAGCAGATTAAGATGCCCTTTCATGCTGTTCTCAAGACAACTCTCCCTCACGTTCCAAAAACTAATGTGTAATAGGAGGAATCATTCATCTCTGCTGTCAGCTCTGAGACAGAAGGGAGACTGAACCATCCCTGGAACATTCCTAATAACATTAAGACTTTATGATCAGAATTGAACGCAATACTTTAAGTGCTGCCTAACCAAAGTTTTATAAAGCTGCAACATCACTTCCTGACTCTTGTACTCAATGTCCAAACCAATAAAGGCAAGCTTCTTCACTACTTTAGCTACTTGTGGGGCCACTTCCAGGGACCCATGGACCAGGACCCCAAGATCCCTTTGTACATCAATGCTGTTAAGGGTTCTGCTATTAACTGTACACTTTCCTTTAACATTTGATCTCCCAATGCGCAACACACAACACTCGCCCAGAATAAACCCCATCTGCCATTGTTCCGCCCATATCTGCAACTGATCTATATCCCACTGTATCCTTTGACAATCTTCTACATGATCCACAACTCCACTGATCTTGTCTCATCTGCAAACTTACTAACCCCTCCCCCCCGCTTCCCCACCATCTACATTTTCATCCAAGTCACTTTTATATATCACAACAGCAGAGACCCCAGGACTGATGCCTGTGAAATGCCACTAGATTAGTGGAGATTCCCTACAGTGTGGAAACAGGCCCTTTGGCCCAACAATTTCACACCGATCCTCTGAAGAGTAAACCACTCAGACCCATTTCTCTACGCTATATTTACCCCAGCCTAATGCACCTAACACTATGGGAAATTTAGCATGGTCAATTCACCTAACCAGCACAGCTTTGGAATGTGGGTGGAAACTGGAGCACCCGGAGGAAATCCACGCAGACATGGGGATAACGTGCAAACTCCACAAAGACAGTTGCCCAAGGCAGGAATCAAACCCAGGTCCCCTGGCGCTGTGAGACAGCAGTGCTAACCACTGAGCCACTGTGCCGCACTAGTGATGGCCCTCCAGCTAAAAAGACACCCTCTTCACCACCCTCTGCCTTCTATGGACAAGCCAATTCTGAATCCATGCGACCTAGTCACTATGGATCCCATGCATCTTAATTTTCTGGATGAGACTACCATGAGGGACTGTGTTGAAAGCCTTTTTAAAATCCATGCTGAAAACATTCACTGCTCTACTCTCATCGATCACCTTTTCCATCTCCTCGAAAAATTCAACCAAGTTAGTAAGACATGACCTGTGCTGTACGAAGCCATGCTAATGGTCCCTAATTAGGCCATGCTTTTCCAAATGCACATAAATCCTATCCTTAAGATTTCTCTCCACTAATGAGTGACTGACTGGTCTATAGTTTTCTAGATCATCTCTATTTCCCTTCTTGTAAAGAGGAACAACATTAGATACTTCCCAGTCCTCCAGAACCTCCCCAGGGGCTCACGAGGACACAAAGCATTTGGTTAAGGCCCCAGAAATCTCCTCTCTTGCCTCTCAATAACCTGTGGTAGATAACATCAGACCCCAGGGACTTAACCACCTTAATGCTCTTCAAGCACTTCTTCACTTCAACACTACTTCTTTCTTGATTTCAAATGCCCTAGCATATTAGCATGCTCCACACAAATCTCACTATCCTCTGTCTTTCTTCTGGGTGAATACCAACACAAGGTACTGTGCCTCCAAGTGCAAGTTCCCTCCTTTATCCTTGAGTGGCCCTACCTTCTCCTTAGTTATCCTCTTGCTTTCAATGTATGGATAGAATGCCTTGGGATGCTCTTTAACTCTACTTGCCAAGGACATTTCATGACCCCTCATTGCTCTCCTAATTTCCCGCGAGAGTACTTTCTTACTTTTTTTTATATTCCTTTGGGCCCTATTAGATTTTAGCTTTCTAAACGTTACATAGGCTTCCCTTTTCCTTTTGACTAACTTCCCAATATCCATTGTCGTCCAAGAGTCCCATACCTTGCCATCCGTCCTGCCTGGTACATGCCGGTCCTAAATTTTGACTAGTAGGCATTTAAGCAATTCCCATATGTCAAATGTGGAGTTGTTCAATAACTGCTGCTCCAAATTAACACTCCCTAGCTCCTGCCTATGACTGACATTATTTGCCCTCCCCCAGTTTAGTACCTCCCTGCAAGGTCCTGACTTATCTTTCTTCATTCTTCCTTAAATTTTAAGATAGCTGTGAGCACTGTTTCCATAATGCTCTCCTGCTATAAGGTCAGTCACCTGGCCTGGCTGATTTGCCAATTCAAGGTCCAGTATGGCCCCTCAAGTTGGACTATCCACATACTGTTTCAAGAAACCCTCCAGGATGCACCTTAAAAATTCTGCCCCATCTATGCCTCTTGCTCTATGAAAGTCCCAGTCAGTATTGGAGAAGTTAAAGTCACCCATTACGACAACCCTGTTGCTCTTGCATCTTTCCATAATCTGCCTATGTATTTGCTCCTCAGTGATTCAATGACTTTTGGAAGACCCATCACATAATCTCATGAGAATGACTGCATCCATCTTATTGTTGAGCTGTATCATAGTGTCCCCCCGGATGGGCCCTCCGATATGTCCTCTGTGAATGCAGTTGTGGCATTCTCCCTGATTGGTAATGCATCTCCTCTACCTCTTTTTACCTCCCTCTCTATCTCTTCTAAAACCAAAAGGGCAAACCAGCAAGGAATGTAAGAACTTGATTATGAGCATCTTTAAATACCGAAAAAGGAAGAGGGCAGTCAAAGTGAACAAATGTCCCTTAGGAAATGAATCTGGGAAGATACTTGTGGGGAGCGAGGAAATACCAGATGAATTAAACATGGTGGAAGATACTTCAAACATCCCACTAATACTAATGAGTATGGGGAGGAATTAAGTACCATCATTGTCATTAAAAAATTAGTATCAGACAAACTTTCCACACTGTAAGTAATCTAATCTAATCTAATCTAATGGAGCTAAAGGCAAATAAGTCCCTGGCCCTGATGCTTTGCTTTTTGGGTCCTAAAAGAACTAAAAAGGATAGTGGGTACATTTGCTGTAATTTTCTGGAAAAAAAAACTTGGATCCTGGGCAAGTATCAGAGAATCAGAAAATTGCAAAAAAAAAAGAAAAAGTAAAAAAAAAGTGGTTAGCCTAACATCTGTTGTTGGAAAAGTATTGGAATCAGTTGACAAGGAAGAATAGCACAATATTTTCAAATTCCAATCTAAACAAGCAGACCCCTTCTCCCCCCCATCTTGTTTCCTGTTCATTAGTCAATTCTTTATCCATGCCAGTATACTACTTCCAACACTGTGGGCTTAGCTATGACTTGACTTTTTGTGAGCAAGCAGAACCAACATGGCTTCACAAAAGGGAAACTGTGCCTGACTGATTTATTAGAGGTTTTGAAGGAAGTCTCAATCTGAGTGGGGATCGAGGGGAACCAGTAGATGCATCATGTTTGGACTTCCAGAAGACACAGCACCTCACATTAAGTCAAGTCATAGATAAGCCCACAGTGTTGGAGGTAGTATACTGGCATGGATAAAGAAGTGACCACAAGGTGGGGGGTGGGAGAAGGAGCGTTCTTTTTCAGATTGTGTGCAGTGGGGTTCCACAGGGATCAATGCTGGGACCACGACTACTTACAATATATATTAATGACTTGGAGGAAGGATAGAAACATGCTGTAACCAAAATTTGCAGACAACATAAGAATAGGTGGACAGGCAGATTATGAGAGAGATACAAACAGTTTACAAAGAAATATTATAAGGTTAAGTAAGTGGGTAAAAAGTTGGTAAGTCGAGTAGAGTGCAGGATAATGTGAAGTTGTTTACATTTGGAAGGAAAAACAAAAGAACAGAATATTATTGAAATGGAGAAAAAGGGCAGAAAGCTGCAAAACAAAGGAACCTGAGGGTACATGTATATGAAGCATGAAAAGCTAGCACATTGGTAAAGTAGATATCCAGAAGGCTATTGGAATATTGGCCCTTATTTCAAGGGGGTTGGAGTAGAGGAGTAGGGAAGTCTGACTGCAGCTGTACAAAGTGAGCAGTTGTGGTCCCCTTATTTAAGGGGACATATTGTTTCATCGAAGGCAGTTCAGAGATGGTTCGCTCAGTAGTGTCTTCTGGGCAAAGATTAAATAGGTTGGGACCTAACTCAGTAGAGTTCAGAAGAATGAGAGGTGATCCCATTGAAACATACAGGATTCTTAAGGGGCTTGACAGGGTAAATGCTGAGAGGATGCTTCTTCTCACTGGAGAGTCCAGGACCAGAGGGTATAGTCCGAGAATAAAGACTAAGACGGAGATGAAGGGGACTTTCTTCAGAGGATTTAGTCTTTGGAACTCCTTGCTACAGTGAGTGGGGCAGAGTCCTTGTATACATTTAAGGCTGTGATAATATTCTCCATCTATAGAGGAATCAAGAATTACAGAGAAAAAGGCAGGAAAAAATGGACTTGACGAATGATGGATCAGCCATGATCCCGCTGAATGGGGAACAGGCTTGAGGGTCGAATGGCCAGCTCCAGTTCCTACTTCTTATGTTGATCAATCCTGGCAGCTTCTTGAAATGACTCAGCTGTTTTATAAATACAAGGTATGTGTTGGGAGTTGGGGCAGGGAACTCCCACATTAGCAATAAATTAGAAAATCAAGTACCTCAGACAAGTAATCCATTGTACATAAAGTCTCACCTCCATTAGTAAAGGTCGTTGTCCAATGGCTGCTATTCCTTGCAGGGCATTCACTTCAGCAACAAGCACTCTGTGAAGGAGCTAGAGGTAAAACAATCCACAAAGAAAATATTAACAGCATTAGGTTGCACTGAATTACAAAACAACAGAAGATGGTATCTTGCCACCTAGTCTGAAGCAAGCAGACAAGTTATATCCTCTGACACATGAGGGAGGATAGATGAAATGGCAGCTACTTCTAGGCAGTTTAGTGGTTTAGTGCCTTCTCCCGGGTATGTTGTAGCCAAGGCTCATGTATCCCACCTACCTGCCACAGATGGCAGCTAATAACCCAGAGAAGAACCCAGCCGCAACAAGCGGAGACCTTGATGAATGTTATATGGTTCAAAGACAATTGATCCCTTAACTGGTGAGGACAACTGAGCCCGATTCCGCTTTAGATAGATCACTGCTGATGACCAAAAACTTTCTTCAAATGGATGCTATGATTAATTACGTGATGCCGTGGTGAAGGATGAATTAAATTAGGCGACAGACACGTCGTTATTATCCCCTCGGACTTAACAGAGAATAGACAGTTTCTATCTTGCTACAGTCAAGCATGTGGAGTATCTACTCATGGAGCAGGAGAGTCAATGTTTCGGGCATTCCTGATGAAGGCTTTATGCCCGAAACATTGACTCTCCTGCTCTTCAGATGCTGCCTGAACTGTTGTGCTTTTCCAGCACTACAGTTTTTGACTCTGATCCTCCAGCTCCCACTTTCTTCGAATAGCTACTTATCTCATATCAAAATCCAATTCCTATTCCAAGTGTGTCCTGATAATCTGTCAAAGCCCCTGCCCATGAAGAAAGAGGAGAAAATCAAGATGCAAGAGGTGAGACAAGATCAAGTATGACTGTATATCAGATAAGGTGCAAAGCCAAAGATAGGTAGGCTGACACAGCAAGGACTGAGGAAACAAATCAGCAGACCAAGGCTGTCTTGATCCTGGGGAATGAAGTGGAAACCTCCATCAGAAGACCAATATACAGAACTATCCCAGAAAAAAAACTGACACTTTAATGGAAAAGCTGCCTGGCTTGTTATTTTAATTGACTAGTAATTTGCAGAAAATATTTGGTGATTATAGAAAAATGTAGATGCCAACTTTACACGAGTTCCGGGTGGATTATCACCCTGAGGGGTTGTTGGGCTGCTTGGTGTATCTGCTATTCAGTAACATCAAACATCAGACCGCCACCAAGAAAGGCACTCGGTCTTCAACTATTGGTAAGGGGAGGGAACTCCAAACATACAGGGAATGCTTGTCAGAGGGAGATGGTGTAGAAAAAAAGAGCTAGAGATGGAGGAAAGACAGAGCTGGAGATGAGTGAGGTATTCTAGAACAGAAAGAATCGACAGAAGGTAGAACAATAACAAAACAAACACTTGGGGACCATAAAATGCAGGCATTAAAACAGGACAGAGAGTGGAAATGCAAAGGCAGGGAATATAAAAATCCTTTTATATTGAAAAATACAATGGCATGGTGCTACAGACAGGAAACATTGAATGTGAATAATAGAAGGAAAAAGCAAGGAAGCTAAAAGTGCTGATGCAACGTTGTACTCAATAGACCAGTTACCTTCACATTGCAGACGGTCTGGCCTTGTTGGTTGCTGTGCTCACATTTCGAGATGACTTGCTCAATCTGGGCACGATCAAAAAAATCCAGATGAAGCTCTTCTGGAGACTTCTGGCCGAAGTCAATTGAATCTAGAATACTGAGAATCTTTCGACGCACTAGATCAGAAGTAACATTGGGGATATCAATGCAGTATTTCAAATTGTTATTGTCAAAATCCACCCATCCATGAACAACTACTTGCACTTTTTGAACATATTTAATATAATACAATGCTCTGAGGCATTCACACAGGCATTACAAAAGATGCCATAGAGCCACATAAGGAAATATAAGGCAAATGACCAAAGCTTGACAGGTTTTACAAAGAGTCTTAAAGACAAAGATGGTGAGACTGAGCAAGATAATTCGAGGGCTCAGAGCCCAGATCATTGGAGGTACAGCTGCCATTGGCCGTGTGGTGAAGTTTGGAGATGTTCAAGAATCAGAGGAGCAATATATATCCTAAAGAGGATTCTAGAATTGCAGATGATAGAGTGATAGGGAGGGAGCAAGGTCAGAGAGGTGTATAAACAACAATGCACATTTTAAATCAGATACATTGTTTGGCTGGAAACCAGTCTAAATCAGTGACTGATGAATCAATCTTCTGAGTCAGTACGAGTTAGGACACAGAAGCAGAGTTTTGGGAGACTGCAATTTACAGGCACTAAATGGTAGGAGGCTGGCCAAGAATGCAGTATAGTAGTCATGCCCAGATGTAACAAAGGGAAGAAGAGCTGTTTCAACAGATCAGTTGAAGGAGGGATGAAATAAGGTTATGTAACAAAGGTGGAGTTTTTCCAATCAGTGAGGGGGGCAGGATAGTGGTGTTCGGGAGGGAGGAAGTGGTGAGAGGAAAAAAATGTCAATATTATTTCGCGTGGGAGTCAGGCAGGGAGGTTCAGTGTTGGGTGGTTGATTTGGTTGAATTGGGGTCGACTAAATCATAACATTATGAAGTGATATTGACTTTATGAACACAACCTTGGCAAATGTGAACTATTTCATTTTGACCTGAAAATACTTCCTACATCGTTAAAATCTAGAAACAGGGGACAGCCAAAGAGACTGCGAAATGGCTTAGTACTCAGATCAGCAAAATGTCATGAACAAGTACACTAAGTCAATGACAGGAATATGGTGGTCCACAAACACTGATTCATGCAACTTACTGAATATCGATTTAATTTCCTCTTTATCTTAAACAAATGTGTCAAGTTCAAAACACAAGTGGAAAAGACTTTTGATTCAGAAATTCAAATACCTTTGGTGGTGGTGTCAAAATGCAGAAACCCAGTTACGTTTCTTGTTTCTTCTTCCAAGCTCCCCTCTGCATCAACTGGTAGATAAAAGTAGGGTAAGCATGAGCTAAAAAAGCACATTTTGCAAACACACAACATTCATGTACAGCACCACTGATGAACTACCCAAATTCATCAAAAGAAGAGGAGAGAGGACTCAAATGAGACCACATCAGAGGACTGCTTTATCTGAAAACATCAAAGCCTTCTTCCTCAAACCTATGAGCATAATTAGCTCTTTTTATAAATGGAGAAAAACATGACTCCTTGATCAGAACATATTTGATTTATCTGCTCTTAGGACTAGGGAAATAAAGAAAGGCTGCTTTCTTGTCATCTTTAGCTCTCTTGAGCTGACTGCCCTGAGGTGCTCTTAAGCAAGTGCTTCTCTTTGGAGGCTTAATCAATATAGAGGAAGAAAGATAGTAAAGTTGAAAGGTGGTGAATGCTTCAGAACATTCTTTTACAATGCAAAAGCAAAATATTGCAGATGCTGAAAATCAAAAATAAAAGCAAAAAAAGACTGGAAATATTTAGGTCAGAGTCATTATGGAAGGAGGCCATTTGGCATATTGGGTCTTTGCTGGGTCTCTGTAAAGCCATATGCTCCATTCCACTACTCTATCCCAATAACAAACACATGCACTTCAAGGGTCCATCAATTTCCTTTTGAAATGACTAATCTTTCTGCATCTGGCAAAATCTGTGGTTAGAAACAGAGTTGGCCTGAAACCACATGGTTCAGGCCATTCAGCTTTCACAACCGCTGCTGACAAAAGGTCATGAACCAAAACACTAACTCTATTTTTCTCTCACTGCAGATGCTGCCAGGCATGCTGAGCTTTTTCAGCATTTTCTCTTTCCTATTTCTGCTGCAATGACTTTTTTTTGTCTTTATTCACTCACAGATTGTGAGCATCACTGGTTAATACCGACCCCTAACTGCCCTTCAACTGAGTTGCTTGCTGAACCATTTCAGAGGGCAGATAAGAGTTCACTACATAGCTATGTGCCTGGAGTCACATGCAGACCAGACGAGTGAAGGACAGGAGATTTCCTTCCCTAAAGTTAATAAACAAGATGTTTTTTCCATGTCCATAGTTCTATAGTCATCATTAGAGAGTAGCTTTAGATTCGAGATTTTATCAATTCAATTCAAATCCCACTAGATGCTTCGTTGCAGTTGAGGGTTCAAACGTTTTATAACTAGTAAATTCTCAAGATGTGGGTTTTTGGAAGTGCTGCATTCCTAGCTGCCCCGACACAATTAAGTGACTTGCTCAGCTAATTCAAAGGGCAGATGAAGAGTCAATACTGTTATCATGTAGGTCTTTCAACGCTAGACATGAAGCAGAACAATTAAAGAAAGAGCTAACTCCCTGTGGGAGCTGTAAAACAACACTGTAATCCAGAGAATGAGCTTTACCAACTCATAATTCACAAATCGTGGTTCATTTTCTTTCATTCCAGCTGTGTCTTCTATTTATCACAGACACTAGCTCTTGGCCGGCGTAAAGTCCCATAGACCCTAGGTCCGGAACAGTATCCAGCCCCAAGTAAATCAGTTAATCAGGCAGGAATGACCATCGGGGGCTCAGGCAGCTTGATTTGCGCTCATCTTTGTTTCTTGCTTTTCCCTGACACAATGCAAAAAGATCATTTCACAAAGCTTAAAAACTAGATATCACTGTGAATTACATTTCCCCAGAAGAGCATAAAATCATACTTAAATCAAATCAATTATGAATCGCACTTTTTTGAAAGAATATTATTGTTTCTGTAGACCAAATAGGGTCAGTGGATAAGAAAAACAGAGTCAAATGGCAAGTCATATAACCAGAGTTGCACAGCATAGAAACAGCCTCTTCGGTCTAACTTATCCATGCCAACCAGATATCCTAAACTGATCTAGTCATATTTGAGAGCATTTGGCCCATATCCCTCGAAACGCTTCCTATTCATGGACCCCTCCAGATGCCTTTTAAATGCTGTAATTATACTAACCTTTGGCAGCTCAGTTCATACAAGCAACATCCTCTGCATGAAAAAAGGTGCCCATTAGATCCCTTTTAAAGTTTTCCTCTCACCCTAAACCTATCCCCTCTCGCTCTGGACTCGCCCAACACAGGGAAAAGACCTTAACTATTCACCCTATTCCATGCCCCTTCTGATTTTATAAACCTCTAAGGTCATCCCTCAGCCTCCAGGAAAAATAACCCCAGCCGCTCCCTATAGGTTAAACTCTCCAAACCCACTAACAGTCTTGCGAATGTTTTCTTAACCCTTTCAAGTTTAACAAATTTCCTGCCATGTTAACTATCCCTAATCAGTCCTTACCTTTCCCAATATATGTAAGTACTATCCCTTAGAATTCCCTCCAACAATTTACCCACCACTGATATCAGGATCGATAGTTCCCTGTCTTTTCCTTAGATTAGATTAGATTACAAACAGTACGGAAACAGGCCTTTTGGCCCAACAAGTCCACAATGACGCTCCGAACAGTTACCCACCCAGACGCGTTCCCCTACCCTATATTTACCCCTGACTAATGCACCTAACACTATGGGCAATTTGGCCTGGCCAATTCATTTGACCTGCACGTCTTTGGATTGTGGGAGGAAACCAGAGAACCGGGAGGAAACCCACGCAGACATGGGGAGAACGTGCAAACTCCCTACAGACAGTTGCCCAAGGCTGGAACCAAACCTGGGTCCCTGGTGGTGTGAAGCAGCAGTGCTAACCACTGAGCCACCATGCTATCCTATCATCTTTCCTAAATAATGGCACCACATTAGCCAACCTCCAGTCTTCTAGTACCTCACCAGCGACTATTTATGAAACAAATGTCTCAGCAAGGAGCCTCGCAATCACTTCCTTAGCTTCCAGCAAGATTCTACCATACACATGATCAGGGATTTATTTATCTTTATGCATTTTGAGATGTCCAGCATCCCCCTTCTGTAACATGAACTTTTCAAGATATCACTATTTATTTCTCTAATTTCTCTAGCTTTCATATCCTTCTCCTACGTAAATATGGATATAAAATACTCATTGAGTATTTCAACTATCTCCTGTGGTTCCATACATAGATGGGTTTGTTGATCTTTAAGAGGCCTATTCTCTCCCCATTACACTTTTGTCCTTAATGTTTTGGAGAATCTCTTTGGATTCTCCTTAATCATATTTGCCAAAGCTATTTCATCTCCGATTTCTTTCAAGTATACTCCTACTGCCCTTATACTCAAGGGATTCACTCAATCCTAGTTGTTGAAGAAATTTTTCAGATTCAGTATGTGGATGCACCAACTACAACAGGAACAAAACTTGACGATTTCTTTGGAAACAAGGTACAGTAAGTGGGGGAGCACTTTTGGGCCAGTGATTGCAATTCTCTGAGTTTTAAAATAGTTATGGAAAAGGATAGACCTGACATAAAAGTTAAAGGTGCAAACTGGAGTAATGCATATTTTTACAGTATTAGACAGTAACTTTCAAAATTTGAGTTGGGGAAGCTATGTGCAGGTAAAGGGACAGTTGGAAAGTGGGAGGCCTTCAAAAATGAGATAATGAGTGTACACAAGCTGCATGTTCCTGTTATTGAGAAGTGTCAGAAAAGTTAATAATAAATTCCATGTTTTATTCTCAATTCTCTATTACACACTTCTTCTAACACAGACATTTTATGGGCTTCAGTTGGCACATTCTAAAAAAATTCAAACCTTGTATAACTAGGACATTTTTCCTCTCCGAAGATCCCCCAAAATACACTCTCAAGTCAAGCAATTTTCACCACCATCCCACTGGGAAACTGTTCCATGGACACCAGCAGGTCATATATCCAACTGGCTTTTCCTCAGTGAGTTATGTAAACTATTTAGCTTGGTGGCACCTCAACCATTACAAGTGCTTTTCTCCACTCAGCAGCCCATGCAGATAGGATTCAGATATAATGATTCCAGCAAACAATCAATTCTTTGCTCCTGCACACTGAGGATATGGAGGACAATTGTACACAGACCACTCCTTCCATCATGACCAGTCAGCCCCTCAAAGAGAAACAAACAATTTCAGCAGAAGGAAATTTAGAGCATTCACATGGCTCAGATCCACATCGGTCATGGATTATCTGCCCAGCCCTCCATACCTGTTTGATTAGATGAACAGAACAGGCTTGAAGTGAAAACTCCTCAAAACAAAGGCACCATTCCCACATCAAGCATGGAGTTCACACATGGTGGGTTTGAGAGTATCTGGCGGCTCACTGGTTTCAGTGCAATGAAATTACAATACAGAGAAACCATGATTATCTGGCATTCAATTAACCAAATTTCAGATGATCCGAACAAGATCGCAAAGTCCCGCTGTGTTATCTGGTATCTATTATCCAGCATTCAATTAACCAGATGAAATACTCTCTACCTATATCCTTTGGATAATCGAGGTTCCTCTGTACTCAACAGCGGCCGAGTGTCACTTGAAATTGGCTTGTTTCATGAAACCAAACAACAATCTCAGTGATTCTTAAACAGGAGGCAGCCAGTGAGAGCAACATGTCAATCACATTGGGAGGCCTACAGCAGAAAAGGTGAAAGGGAAATTTTATACAGCGTTCAAAATTATGAAGTGTTTTTAAATAGATTAAGGAAGGAGGAAATAGTTCCACTGGCTGGATGGTCAATCCTCCGATCAGACGGAAGTCACTAATTTAAGGTAGAACCCAATTGAAAATTAGAACTGATGATTTGGAATGCAATGCTTAAAAAGATGGTGGAAATGGATTAAAAAGCAACTTCTGAAATCTTAAATATTTAAGGACAAAACAGCAGGCTCTGATAACAAGAGAGAGTTTATTAATGTACAATTCTTTAAAAGAGTCAACTTAGACAATGGGCCAAATGGTCCTACTGAGCTGTATGTTTGTGATCCCTGTACACATTCAGAAACACTTACCAGAGTAAGATCGCAGTGGCACATCATCAAGCAGCAGATGGAGGAGGCGCTGTGTGTGAGAACGCTGTCGATTCAGAGATGTCACACGCAGTTCGATCCCAGCAGTCTTCATCAACCATGACATCTGGTTCAAAGCTGAGATTGCATGGCCTGTGGAGAGGAATTCTCTCAGTTTTGAATGAAGTTACAATTTATTTTGACATACACAGATAATGGTGAAAAAACAGAACATTGGGTTAGGATGGAACGGAGAACCAAGTTGCAACCTGAACAAGAGGGAATGAAAATAGGTAGGATAGAGAGAGAGGGAAATTGGGGCACATATTAAGAAAATATTTGCACCTTCTAAAGCGAAAGAAAATGCATAACAGGGAAGAAGGAATAAACTTAAAATTATTGTCTACCTTTAACTGCAAAGGGAAGATGCTGGAGCTGGGAGAAGAGAAAATCTTGGCTTGTTCTCAGGTATCGCATGGTTGGTCCAGAGGTATCTGAATATGCAATCAACTGATAAATCACCTGAGAAAGGAGAAATAATACCACATATTTTATTTCGAATTACTGCATACAGTAATTGGGATTTTCAAAAATAAGGAGCAGCTCCACAATTCGCTTGTGCGATACTTGGCTCTACTCGCTCCTGAATAATGCTGACTCGGTGGGATATGATCTTTTGAGGTTATATCCCATTCCTAGGTCATCTGGTGCGATGCAATCAATCAATTTCGAGAAAGACAACAAGTCATTCCACTCTGTGCAGGGCATCAAAGATGAATGACAGACTTATCTTTTTAGCAATCATAAATGTATGAGCTCAAGAACAGGAGTCATAAGCAATTCATGGGCTTATTTCCTTTGCTCTTTAAGGTTGTTAACACCAACATTGACATGAATTTAGTTCTATAACATAGATCAAAGATGGAATTAGGAGGATTGGTCATGGGGGCACCAATCAATTGGGTGTTGGTACAGATCTTTTTGCAATAAGGTGCACCTTTACAGAGGCATATTTCTATGCACATTTAAAGCAAATTTCTCAACTATAAGCTCAGAAAAATAGCACAACCTTAAAATATATTTACAAGGCTCTGGCTTGGCTATAACTGAAACAACAGTCTTAATGCTGTACAGGACACTTGAGGAATGCCTTGGAGAGGATGTAATTGAGGACAGGCAATAAATGCTTAGACAGCAATGTCCACACACCTTGAGCAAGAAACACCCATTTCTTTCCCAAAACCCACCCATAAGTTCCTAGAATGTCAGAATTTTTTTTCAAGTGGGGAGAACAGAGTGGAGCATGACCAGGCCCATATTTTGGAGGGAGCCAGTGTTGGACTGGGGTGGACCAAGTTTAAAAATCACACAACACCAGGTTACAGTCAAACAGGTTTGTTTGAAAGCACTAGCTGGTGTTGTGTGATTTTTAACTTTGCATTTTTAACAATATGGGCCAAACAAAAGTTTATAAGTTTATTGTGTTTTAGTTTTATTTTCAAACTCAGTGGAGTAACAAAGAGGGTCGCGTGATCTACTCTGCATACTGCACAACATTAAGCTCGTTTGTTGTTAAGTGGCAAAAGTCCAAGTATTTTTTATTGGAAAGATGGTGCAAGATGTTCACACCTGTAGACAATGGCAAAAGCATCTGTACTAACTGAGCAGACCGTCACCAAAGATGATGATAAAAATGTCAGGTCAGGTAAAAGTTAAAAGACCTGGTGATGGGGTTTATAAAAGTACAGCTTAATATATTTGTTCAAGACATGTGGACATTGCTGGTGAAGCAAACATTTGTTGCCAATCATCAACTGCCTGTGCTGGTTGTCAACATAGTGTATGCTCAGTGCCATCAGGAAAGGAATTTTGAAACTTTAACCCACGGCCAGTAAAGGGGCTATTGACAAAGTTCTAAGCTGTTTGACCTTGCAGGTGGTATTTGCCTCTCTAAACATCGCCACCCAAATTGTGATGGAGAGGTTGCAAGTGCCTCAGAAACCGAGCTAAACCATCTGGGGACAGCTCCTGGTGGGGTCGTCCATGATGGTTAGGTCAGAGGGGGGTTTCAAACAAAGCACAATCCATGAAGTTCTCAAATGGTGGAGCAAGTGGAGGATTACAGCTGAACTTAAAGCATCACAATGGTTGCAAAATTGAATGAAGGCTTCAAGAGAAGGGCTCGAGATTAGAGTGGTGCTAGAAAAGCACAGCAATTCAGGCAGCATCAGAGGAGCAAGAAAATCAATGTTTCGGGCAAAAGCCCTTCATCAGATTCCTGCCAATATACCGGCCACTGCAGCGGACAGCTGGAACTGACAGCTGGAAGCGGCAGGTACAAATCACTATAAATGCCAGAGGAAAGATCACAGAAGCGCTTCACAGGTGGATCCCAAGCACTGAGGATGTCACCTAGACAGGGGACGAAACGTCTGCAACACAAATTCCCAGCTCAGCGAACAGAACCACAACAATACCACTGAATCTAGTGAAATTGAAGCAAGTGGTTAAGGGGAAAAAAATCAAGTAGGACTGGAGAATGAGGTTTTCAACTCATTGTTACGCCTACAAGACAGCGGGCTAAAACCTCCAAAATTGGATTAGTTTAGTCAAGTTGTTGATTGGTACAGATGGATTGACTGAATAGCCTCCTCTTTGCCAGCACCTATGACTAAGTTATTTATCTCTATCGGGATTATAACAATAATAAATACTCATTAATTCATTCTAGTGGGACGTGGGCATCACTGGCTGGCCAGCCAGCCAGCATTTATTGCCCATCCCTAGTTGCCCATGAGAAGGTGGTGAGCTGCCTTCTTGAACCACTGCAGTCCACCTGCTGTGGTTTCGCTCACCATGCCCTTAGGGAGGGAATTCCAGGATTTTGACACAGCAACAGTGAAGGAATAGTAATATATTGCCAAGTCAGGATGGTAAGTGTGTTGGAGTGGAACATATCTGCTGCCATTGTCCTTCTAGATGGAAGTGACCATAGGTTTGGAAGGTGCTGTCTGAGGATCTTTGATGAGCTTTTGCAGTGTACTATCTTGTAGATAGTACACATTGCTGCTACTGAGTGTCGGTTGGAGGAGGGAGTGGATGCAGTGCCAATCAAGCAGGCTGCTTTGTCCTGGATGGTAGTTGGGGCTGCACTCATCCAAATAAGTGGGGAATATTCTATCACATTTCTAACTTGTGCCGTGTAGTTGGTGGACAGGCTTTCAGAAGTGAGGAGGTGAGCTACCCGCCGCAGTGTTCCCAGCCTCTGACTTGCTCTTGTTATCACTGCATTTATGTAGGGAGTCCTTTTAGGTTTCTGATCAATGGTAACTCCCAGGATGTTGATAGCAGGGGAATTCAGGTGATGGTAACACCAGTGAATGTCAAGGGGCAATGTTGAGATTGTTTCTTATCGGCGAGGGTCATAGCTGGGCACTGGTGTGTCAAGAATGAGATTTGCCACATATCAGCCCAAGCCTGGATATTGTCCAAATCTTGTTGCTTTTGAACACTGACTGCTTCAGTGAGGAGTCACAAATTGTGCTGACTATTGTGCATTCAGTGAATATCCCCACTTCTGACCTTATGATGGAGGGAAAATCCTTGATGAAGCAGCTGAAGATGGTTGGGCTGAAGACACTACCTGAGGAACTCCTGCAGAGATGTCCTGGAGCTGAGATGACTGACCTCCAACAATCACAACCATCTTCCTATGTGCCAGGTATAACTCCAATCAGCAGAGTTTGCACCCCCTGATACCCATTGATTCCAGTTTTGCTCGAGGTCCTTGATCAAATGCACCCTTAATGTAAAGGGCTGTCACTCTCACTTTCCCCCTGGAATTCAGCTCTTTTGTCCATGTTTGAAACAAGGCTAGGAGGCCTGACCTAATGAGGTCAGGAGCTGAGTGGCCCTTGTGGAACCTGAACTGGACATCACTGAGCACGTTATTCCTGAGTAGATGCTGCTTGATAGCACTGCTGATGACACCTTCGATCACTTAACTGATGATCATGAGTAGACTGATGAGACGGCAATTCGTTAGCTTGGATTTGCCCTGTTTTTAACATACAGGACAAACTTTGGCAGCTATCTGACAGTGTGGAAAATTGCCTATGTTGTAACTTGACTGGAACTCTTGATGAGGGGAGCAATAAGTTATGGAGCTCAAATCTTTTGCAGGAACATTGTCAGGACTGACAGCCTTGACAGTATTGGCTGCCCCCAAACATTTCTTGATGTCACGTGGAATGAATAGGATTGGCTGAAAACTGGTATCTGTCATGCTGGGGACCACTGGAGGAGGCCAAAATGGACCACCCACTTAGCACTTCTAGCCTTACCTTTTGCACTGATGTGCTGGGCTCTATCATAATTGAGGATGAGGATATTTGTGGAGCCTTTCCATGTGAGTTGTTCGATTGTCCACTCCCATTCACAACTGAATGTGGCAGGACTGCAGGGAGGGTTTTGAGAAGATTTGTAGCTCACGTTGTGGCTCGAGATGTAGGTTTGCTCGCTGAGCTGTAGGTTGCATTTTCAGACGTTTCGTCACCACAACATCTTCAGTGAGCCTCCAGATGAAGCACTGCTGATGTTTCCTGCTGTCTATTTATATGTTTGGGTTCCTTTGGGGTAGTGATGTCATTTTCTCAGGGGGTAGTAAATGGGATCTTAGTCAATGTGTTTGTTGTCTTAGGAAGAACATCACTTCGACTGGGACAACACATCCCTCCTAGGACAAGCCAAACAGAGACATGCCCAAGAATTTCTAGAAGCATGGCATTCCAACCGGAACTCTATCAACAAACACATTGAGTTGGACCCCATTTACTAGCCCCCCCACCCCCGAGAAAAAGAACAGGAAGTGACATCACCACCCCAAAGAAACCCAAACATATTTTAAATAGAAAGCAGGAAACATCAGCAGTACTTCATCTGGAGGCTCACTGAAGATGTTACCTAGCATGGTGATGAAACGTCTGAAAATGAACCTTCCAGCTCAAAGCAAATCTACATCCTGGACTGCAGAGCTTACATCTGATCCATTGGTTGCGAGATCACTCAATTCTGCCTACCAATTGCTGCTTCACACCTCATCTTAAGGTATGCCTGGTTTTGCTCCTGGCATGCCCTCCTGCACTCTCCATTGAATGCATGGGTTAATGGTAATGGCTGAGTGGGGATATGCAGGACCACGAGGTTGCAGATTGTGCTGGAGTACAATTCTGTTGTTGATGGCCCGCAGTGCTTCATGGATGCCCAGTCTTCAGCTGCTAGAGCTGTTGAAAGTCTGTCCCATTTATCATGATAATGCCACACAACATGATGGAGGTTATTCTTGATGTGAAGTTAGGACTTCTTCTCCACAAGACTGTGTGGTGGTCACTCTTACTGATTTGTTATGGACAGATGCACCTGCAGCTGGCAGATTGATAAGGGTGAGGGGATGTATGTTTTTCCCTCTTGTTGGTTCCTTCACCACCTGCTGCAGACTCAGTCTAGCAACTATATTCTTTAGGGCCCAACCAACTCAATCAGTAGTACTGCTACTGAGCCACGCTTGGTGGTGCATGTTGAAATCCCCCACCCAGTGGACATTTTGTGCCTCTGCCGACCTCAGTGCTCCCTATGGAAAGGCACATATTTACCAGAAAAGGAACACAAAATACGAGGTATAAGAATGTGATAGGTCACCTTTCTCTGCCAGGATCTCTAAATGTTGCAGCTAATAGATCTTCTCATTCTCGGAGCAGAAATACACGATTCAGCATTGAGCCTGCTCAACCATTCACAATTAGATAATGGCTGATTGGTACCTCAAATCCATTCCCCTGTTTTATCTCCACAGCCCTTCAGTCCCTTTCGCAACAAGAATCAATCGAACTCAGTGTAGAAATATAACAGCAGCTTAATAGTATAGATTTTTCAATGGGAAACAGTCACTAGCGAAGATTAACAAATAAAAAGAGCAAAGCCTCAACTAAATAGATCAAAGGAAGCATCAAGTATGTGTCTAAAGTGGGGCAGGGAAAGAAAATTCATTCCTACCTGATAGCAAAGCTCAGCCAAGTGTGGAGCTTCCTTGACTGCAAGGGGTCCATTCCTTCCTTCAGTGCCCTTCTCAAGAATATTTAAAATGGAGTGAAGGCAGGTTCGTGGACAACCAAGAACACCTAATTTATGTTAAAAATAAATCCATGTCAACGCAAACTACAATACTACCTAAAATTGTTTAACTGTATTGCTGGGGGACAGTAGACTGACTGCAAGTGCAGAGAGATGCGACAAAAGGAGTAGAAAGACATGCTTGCAAGAGTGTTGTTCTCGACATGCATCATCATATTATTAAAGCATTAAATTCTACGTTCATTATCATAGTCAAAACTTTTGTTGGGAACGGGAAAATAAAGACTATTTAATCGTGGTTGTTTTGAGTTTTTCAGCAGGTGTATCATAGAAGAAATCAAAATATTTAAAATTTCTAAAGGTGCAAATGTATGAAGAATAAGGTCAAAGTTGAAGTTACCTGGATCTTGCAGATTGGTGGCACTCACTGGCTTTCGCAGTTCATAACCCAGTAAATACAATGCCAGGTTGGGAGCTTTCAAGTCCAAGGAGTTGATCAACAAACTCAAGATATGGATTTTGGTGTCATGTCTGACCAGGGTACATTTCTTCTCTGTGACAATGCCTGTGATGAGAAAATACTTCTGAACATAATGATAACATTTTCCTCAATAACAGAGCCGTGTACTAGGACAGAGACTAAAGATCACAACACTGGCAAAAGACACTGGGTTCACAGGACAATGTAACAAGAATCATGAAAGTAAATCAAAGATTGGAGTTGAGTAAAAGCAGAATGAATAGAAAACCAAGGAACAGCAGGAGGCAAGATGGAGGGAGTCAGGAAGGAGAAAGAGCCAAGCAGTTGGAAAAGATTATTCGGCATAGGATGTATTGACTAATAGTTACAGTATGTGCATATGGAATTCTATGTCTGGATCAGCAAATAAACAAAAGACAATTGCAAATAAAGTATGAGGCAAGTGAACTAAACTGAATTTAAATATCCTGTGTAGGATATCCATTTTAGTACAAATGGTAGCATATATCATTTATTTACAATTTGGAGTTGCAGTCTTGTCAAACTGAAGCCAAATTACATTTCTTCACAAAGACATGAGGCTACAATGAATGACCTGCCAATTCCAACAGCAATCCAATTAAAAGGAGGTTAACTGGGGCCCTCCTTCGCTGTTTTGAGTCTCCATATCACTCTCCCAGAATGGAACATACCAGTGTCAGCCTGAAGCATTTCTTCAGCTCCTTCACTGTCCAAGCAGTCCACAAAACCAGACATCAAAGTTTCACTGACAGTCTACAGAAAGGACAAGAGTGAATAACTGTTAGTAGGACACAATCCTCTTCTTCAGCATGAATGTATGAATATGATCAATGGTTCATATGAATAAATACCCAAGATACAACTTTTATCCTTCTGTTACGAACACTTTCACTGACACATGAAATCTTACAGCTGGCAAAAGAGTAACTGTTGGAGACTGAAATAACAAGAAAATGCTGCTAATACTCAGCAGGTGAAGGAAATTCAAAGGTGAAAGAAACCAAGTTGACATTTCAGGGTAGTCATTTTTCATAGTTTGCATCAGCCAGAGGGAAGTATTGCCAACATTTTCTGCTTTCATTCAATTTCTGAAACATGGGGAAAGCTGCTGCACACAGGTTTGGAATTCATACATTTTGGTTTCACCAGTTGAGAGATGATTTTCATATGGACTTTGGAAAACCAGCATGAAGGAATCCCCAGGAGAAAGTGAGGACTGCAGATTCTGGAGATCAGAGTCAAAAGGTGTGGTGCTAGAAAAGCACAGCAGGTCAGGCAGCATCCAAGAAGCAGGAGAGCCAACGTTTTGGGCATAAGCAAATTAACACGGACATTTACTATAAACCGACCGACTCCCACAGCTACCTAGACTACACCTCCTCCCACCCTGCCCCCTGTAAAAATGCCATCCCATATTCCCAATTCCTTCGTCTCTGCCGCATCTGCTCCCAGGAGGACCAGTTCTAATACGTACAACCCAGATGGCCTCCTTCTTCAAAGACCGCAATTTCCCCCCAGACGTGGTCAATGATGCTCTCCACCGCATCTCTTCCACTTCCCGCTCCTCTACCCTTGAGCCCTGCCCCTCCAATCGCCACCAGGACAGAACCCTACTGATCCTCACCTACCACCCCACCAACCTCCATATACATCGTATCATCCGTCGTCATTTCCGCCATCACCAAATGGACCCCACCACCAGGGATATATTTCCCTCCCCTCCCCTATCAGCATGCTGAAAAGACCACTGCTTCCGCAACTCCCTCGTCAGGTCCACACCCCCACCAACCCAACCTCCACTTCCGGCACCTTCTCTTGCAACTGCAAGTAGTGCAAAACTTGCGCCCACACCTCCCCCCTTACTTCCCTCCAAGGTCCCAAGGGATCCTTCTATATCCACCACAAATTCACCTGCACCTCCACACACATCATTTACTGCATCCGCTATATTGGGGAGACAGGCCACCTACTTGTGGAACGTTTCAGAGATCACCTCTGGGAACCCGGACCAACCAACCCATGGCTCAACACTTCAACTCCCCCTCCCACTCCCACTCCACCAAGGACATGCAGGTCCTTGGACTCCTCCATTGCCAGACCATAGCAACACGATGGCTGGAGGAAGAACGCCTCATCTTCCGCCTGGGAACCCTCCAACCACAAGGGATGAACTCAGATTTCCCCAGTTTCCTCATTTCCCCTCCCCCCATCTTTCTCAGTCCCGACCCTCAAACTCAGCACCACCTTCCTAATCTGCAATCTTCTTCCTGACCTCTCCGCCTCCGCCCCTACCCCGGCCTATCACCCTCACCTTAACCTCCTTCCACCTATCGCATTTCCAACGCCCTCCCCAAAGTCCCTCCTCCCTACCATTTATCTTAGCCTGCTTGGCACACTTTCCTCATTCCTGAAGAAGGGCTCATGCCCGAAACGTCGATTCTCCTGTTCCTTGGATGCTGCCTGACCTGCTGCACTTTTCCAGCAACACATTTTCAGCTCTGATCTCCAGCATCTGCAGTCCTCACTTTCTCCCATAAGCAAATTGTCACAACATTCCTTGCCAGTCTTCAAGCCGTTGAGGGCTGTCAGATTTTTCATGGGAGCTCCACACAAATCAGTAACCATTCTTCCTAATTTCATGTTTGTGGTTAACCAGGAGATACACCTGTTGTGACCTGCTGTTAGTTTCCAGGGTGTGGAATATGTTCCAGTAGACACAATAGGATTTCAGGATTATGTGGGTTTTGGTGTTCTGGGTCAATGGAAGTGCTTTAATGGCCGTCAATACATGATGTTCTTTGTGGAAGATGTTTTCCTCCCGACCGTTAAGATTTTCAATGCCTGTGAGCACAGGAAGCCACTTAAGCAGTGTTGGACAGTGTTCCTGAGATAATCTTGTGGTTTCCCAAAGCTGGATGTCTATCACGTTTATGTGGTGGCTTCTGGGCCAAGTTGAGCAGCAGTGCAATGCAGTCAGCCAGACAAGGGTGTATGAAACAGCCAATAGTGTGTCAGCTCTGCTGCCCAGCTGGTAACCACCACACTCTCGTCTTGACCTGTTTAAAACGATGCCTATGTATGTGGCATTGGGGCATAGGTAAGTGGCGTGATCTGCACTAGACTGGACATGAAATTTGTCTCCTTGGCCTTTGCTTCATTCAGGTGGAGGTTGAAGTTTCCATTTTCTGGAGATGATTTCCAGAGAAATTGCATCATCCACAGGAGTTTTCTCGATGCTCTGAAATCCGAGCAAGTCGTCGGCATGAGGTGTGACTCTGTTGAAGAGAAGTCTCTGGTACATATAGTCAAGGACTGGTTCCTGTGGGATTGGGTTATGTGGGTTGAGAAGTCGGTCAGCTGCTGGTTTTGTGTAGGAAGGTTCACACGTTTGGGAATCATGGAGTTAATTAGTTGTCGGGGTTTCATCCAGCAAAGTTTGAAGAGTTCAGCAGCATGCCTGTGCATCACACTATCACGGGTAAAGAATAAGTCAACACATGCAATACCTGCCCTCTGGAAACTAGCCTCAAAATATTAGGATAAGATCCTGAGGGGACATGTTTGGGTGGATACTGAAAGGATGTTTCCTCGTGTGGGAGAATCGAGAACTAGGGGCCAACTCACTTCATTGTTCATATTTTTGTAGGTCTACAGCACTTGTGGTCATGATGAAAATCTGCCTCTCGTGTGCACAGTTCATCAGTTCCAAGGTAAGACACAGTCAGTTAGGTGGGAGGCTTTCTGGGGCTCCTTATCACACCTGAGGTGACGCCACCTTACAAATAAGCCACGCCCTGAAAGCTTGTGATTTCAATTAAACCTATAGTACTAATAACCTGATGTCCTGTGACTTCTGACTTTGTTCACCCCAGTCCAACACCAGCACTTCCACATGATGGCTTTAGATTATTGACTGCATGGAATGGGACAATAGCTATTGAGTTAACATATGGTTTGCCTGACTTAGCAAAAGCCATTATTTCGGATCGACACCACACACTGGGAACGTTGTCTGCGCTGTGGATGTTGAGAAACCACTTTGCTTGCCACTTACCCAAAGTTCTTCAGGGATTCTGTGCAAGTTGCGTTGACCTGACATCCATCAGGGCACTGTCCAAGGCTCGTCAGGGACTTGAGAAGTCCCTGGGGCAACCTTGACAGACTTCATTAGTACTGCTTTAGCAATTAGTTATCTTCCCTTTTGTTTGGTATCGGAGTTGATTTAATGCTGTTAAGTGATGGAATTAGTGCGGGTGCTGGGCTGCTAATGTGGTCGATGCTCTGCTGCTCCCAAGCAGCCTCAGGGTTTCTGCTCTTTTCAGTTCAATTGCCTGAAGTCAATTTTCTCCACTGTCTACCACAATCCTCCAGGGCATCCTTCTTGCAGAGAATCAAGACAGTCGTCGCCACATCAGGATATTCATTTTCCCTGTAATATTCCAGGAATTATCCACTTAGCAGGGTCTAGCATTGTAAGATTTTTTTCTGAAACTCCAGGGAACAAATTTGGTAGTTACAATTTTGGGAAATTGAGTGAAATGGTTGCAGTTTTTGGGGAGCTGCAGCAAGTGGTTGCCAAGTATCTTCTGTTGGTATGCCAGCCGCTCCCACCCCACCAAACTGCAATATGGTTTTGACCTTGTGATTATGGATGTAGATCGAAACGAATGCAGGAGAGTGTGTAATGTTGAGAATGGGGGAAATATAGGCAGCAGTCATCAAGGGCATATCTGCAATCATGAGTGATGAAGCAATAAGATTCTTCCTCCAACTGGCAGAAGCGGTCTGAAACTATCATGTGCTCTCTCATGAAGTTAGTTTCCCAAGCAGAAAACCTGCAAATTAATGCCATCAAGAGGGCACGTAAATGCCAGCCACACAGCTCTTGGTCGAAGAGGTTAAAACTGACGAGAACTTTGGATGAGGACAAGTTTATATTGAATGGAAGATCGGACAGTACTGGGGAAGCACCATATTGGTAAAGATGCAGTGTAAAACTCTCCGCAATTTCTAATAAAACACACTTAATTCAGGCACAGTACTTGTTACGTACAACATGAGGGATTAGGTACAAAGTAAAGGTTTCCCTGCAGTGCTTTAAGTAACCCAGTTTTAAAACTGTGCCAACTACCACATTACTGTAATATTCTTCCAAACAAGCCATCTTATATTTTCACTGAAATGAAACTGATAATTTAAGGAAACCACTGCATCATATAGATGGTTTTACTGTAATTTACCCAATTGTAACTGAACTGATGGAAGTAAGCAGGCAGCAAGAACAATTATCTCGTCGGCCTCAATTATTTTAAGCCCAAGTACAAAAGGCGAAGTACTCATTGTACTCTGCAGTTTTAGCATGAATTCACAATTTACCACAGACACAGCTATCAGACTGTGGCAATACACATGCAGGGACAATGTGTGAAACTCATGGGGAGTCTCCAGCTGTACATGGCTTGGGCTTTTAAAAAGATTGTCACAAGGTTGTACAGCTCACCTGATCTTGAGTGAAGTCTCCGACGAGCTTCACCTGGATGTTTGGATAGCGCGAGATGTAGCAAAGAATCTTGGCACTTTCAAATGCCAGGTCAGGGTTGGTGTTTCCATGGCTCAAATATCTGTGGAACAGGAGGAGTAAGTATGAGAGATCGAAGAATCCTTAATGCAACATTAAAAAAAAACCAAAAGGTTTGAAATTCACTCACCAATCACATCAACATTCTGAAATGAATCACCAATTTCTAAACATAGTGCCACAATGGTTCTAGCTTCAACTTGAGTGCTCCACTATGCTGACTAACACTTGCAACCTCTGTAGCCTCAAAAACACTCCCAAATACTGATGCACAGAAACATGAGACATTTCTGCTCTGAAGACAAACATCAGGCTCAGAACAGAGCTTGTTGAATTGCTTGCAAACTGTGATGCCAGAAATTTGTTGGGAATGGCAACTGTGTAGAAGGGCAAGGGTTTTTTTTAAAAGCAATTGAAAGCAAGGGATTTCAGCAAAATAGTAAGAGGGAGGTCAAAGGGAACAGAATTGAACAGAAATAATTAACATACAATAGTCACGTAGGAGGTTTTAAAAACATATACACACATTTCTTTATTCATTCTACATCCCATGGAGTGAATGCAGGCTTAAGGCCGAAATCTGTGATGGTGCGGGCCTCAGAAGGTGACCAAGATGGATCATCTACTCAGCATGTCTGACTGATTATGGAATAAAAATGCTTCAACCTTGACTTTTGAATTGAAATGATGGTTGCTGCTGCAAGCATGGAGAATTGGGATCTGTGGACCTACAGCCTCCAGTTGGTTGTTTAATTCATGACAGGTGGCGGCAAGACTGAAGAGTTTTGAAAGAACTATCACATGCTACATCTATTTTTTTGTAGATACAATCCTGCGATGTAAGCTACTAGGGTGAAGACATTACTGGTTGTGTTTGAATACAATTCCGTGATGATGGCTTAGAGTACTTGTTTGTTTAAATACATCTAATTCAGCACAACAGGATGTATACAGTGTAGACAGGTCTTTTATTCCAGAAGGACTATTTGTGGTCACTCTTACTAATACAGCTATGTGCAAATGCACCTGCGACATTGCTAATAATAAGAATCCAATACATTTTCCTTCACAGTGGCCTGCCACCTTCAGGTTCTGTTCAGAAGTAGCATCCTGCAGGACTCCACCAGCTCACTCAGCAGTTGTGTGACTGACAACCTCCTGATGGACATCCCCAACACAGCATATTCTGTGCCCTTGCTTACACACCGTGCTTTCTCCATGTGATGTTCAGCATGGAAGGATTTGGTGTCTAGGTTGATGAACACCAGTATATGGTAACGAGCAGATTTCCTTCCCCATCTTCTGGTGTCCAATGTTCTCATGCAGGATTTGTCACGGGACTTATTGCATAAAGGGAAGAAAGGAGTGGTTGGAGCTCAAACGAAACAGACCATGAACGAACAGGTGGAAAGATGGAGCACGCTGCAGTGTGGGCTTTCTGATGCCCTGTGGAAGGTTGAGGAGAAAGAGAAGGAAGACGCAAGGATTCGTGAGACCATCGCATCTTGGAAGGAAACATTTGAGGTGGCTCAGCAAAAGTAAGTTCAGAGAGATGCATGCTTAAAGAAAGAGCAAGAAAAAGCTGAAGCTGAGCTGTTGGGAGAAAAAGGCCAAGAGCAATGAGTGAGAGATGAGGATGAACCAGTTGAATAATGAGGAAGAGAAGAAGGCAGGAGCACTGTAATTTGTTGGATATCAAAAGAAATGCAGAATATGAATGAACAGAACAAGGATGTAAATTGATGATACAAATAAGAAGCACAGAAATACAGAAGGTTGTGATGCAGACTGAAAAAATAAATTAAGGGGGCAAAAGTGGCATGAGAACAGACTAGCAGCAAATCTGAACACAAATCCAAGAGCTCCTGTCAGCGTGTAAAAAGCAAAACAGTAGTAAATGGAGGACAGTCATAGAGCTGTACAGCACAGAAACAGACCCTCCGGTCCAACTCGGCCACGCCGACCAGATATCCCAACCCAATCCAGTCCTGCCAGCACTTGGCCCATATCCCTCCAAACCCTTCCTATTCACATACCCATCCAAATACCTTTTAAATGATGCAATTGTACCAGCCTCCACCACTTCCTCTGGCAGCTCATTCCATACACATACAACCCTCTGCATGAAAACATTACCCCTCAGGTCTCTTTTATATCTTTCCCCTCTCACCCTAAACCTCTGCCCTCTAGTTCTGGACTCCCCTACCCCAGGGAAAAGATTTGTCTATTTATCCTATCAATGCCAGTCATGACTTTATAAACCTCTATAAGGTCACTCCTCAGCCTCCAATGCTCCAGAGAAAACAGCCCCAGCCTATTCAACCTCTCCCTGTAGCTCAAATCCTCCAAACCTGGCAACATCCTTGTAAATCGTTTCTTAACCCTTTCAAGTTTCACAACATGCTTCCAATAGGAAGGAGACCAGAATTGGGGAGTCAACCAGAAACCAAATTGGGATTTACAGAGGCAGGCAGACATACTAAAGGATTGCTTCGTACTTGCCTTTACAAGAGGAGACACTCTCAAAGTCAAAGTCAAAGTGAAAGATTAAATAGCTGAGACACTAAAAATTGTTGAACAGGGTGAAATGAAAAGTTGGGTCAACTTACGTTGTTAAAACACCAGAACCTTATCAGGTATATCTGTGAAAACTGAGGGGACAGAGGGTAGAAATTACAGAGGCACGAGCCACAATCTTTTAATTGTCATCAGAGTCATAAAGATATACATCATGGAAACAGACCCTTTGATCCAACTCATCCATGCTAACCAAATATCCTAAATTAATCTAGTCCCATTTGATAGTATTTGGCCCATATCCCTCTAAATTCTTTCATGTTTTCTTTCTTTGTTTCTATTCCATGCAGATGCCTTTTTGGTATCCAGACTGATAATTGTACAAATCTCCACCATTTCCCCTAGCAGCTCATTCCATACATGCACTTCTTGAAGAAGTTGCCCCTTAGGTCCCTTTTATATTTTTCCCCTCTCACCCTAAATCTAAGCCCTCTACTTCTGGACTCCTCCACCCCAAGGAAAAGACCTTGTCTTTATACCTTATCCATGCCCCTCATGAGCCCCAGCCTATTCAGTATCTCCCTATAGCTCAAACCCTCCAACCCTGGCAACATCCTTGTTTATCTTTTCTGAACACTTTCAAGTTTCACAACATCCTTCCTATCGGACGGAGACCAGAAGTACACACAATATTCCAAAAATGACTGAACCAATGTCCTCTACAGCTGTAACATGTCCTCCCAACTCTTATACTCAATTAGTTAGCTCAGTATGCTGGATACTGGTTTGCTAATGCAGAGTACTGCCACTGGTGTGGGTTCAAATCTCTGCTGTATTTAGCGTGAAGAATTCTCAGTCCCAACCTCTTCCATCGCTGGAGACATGGTGACTGGAAGTTAGCTAACGTGGTACCAACTATTTAAGAAAAGGTGGTAAGGAATAGCCAGGGAACCATGACATCAGGGGTGGGAAAGTTGTTGAAGGGAATCCAGAGGAGCAGGATTTACATGTATCTGGAAAGGCAAAGACTGAGAATGGATAGTCAGCATGGCTTTGTGCGTGAGCAATAGTGTCTCACCAACTTGATTGAGTTTTTTGAAGAACAGAGAGGATTGATGAAGGCAGAGCAGTTGATGTGACCGATGTGGGCTTTAGTAAGGCATTTGATAAGGTTCCTCATAGTAGACTGGTTAGCAAAGTTAGATGAGATGGAATACAGGGAGAAATAGCCATTTGATTACAGAACTGACTTTTCAGATTGGAGGCCTGTGATCAGTGGTGTGCAACAAGGATTGGTACTGGATCCACACCAAAATTGGAGGTGTGATGGACAGTAAAGGTACCTCAGAGTACAAAGGGATCTTGATCCGTTCGGCTGAGGAGTGGCAGATGGAGTTTTGTTTAGATAAAATGTGAGGTGCTGCATTTTGGAAAGGCAAATCAGGGCAAAACTTGTACACTTAATGGTAAGGTCCTGGGAAGTGTTACTGAACAAAGAGACCTTGGCATTCAGGTTCCTTCAAAGTAGTGTCACAAGTGAAGGAGGATTTTAGTGTCCTTGCCTTTATTGGTCACTGCATTGAGTATCGGTGTTGGGAGGTCATTTTGAGGCTGCACAGGACATTGATTAGGCCACTTTTGGATACTGTGTGCAATTCTGGTCTCCCCCCAATAAGAAGGCTGTTGTAAAGCTTGAAAGAGTTTGGAAAAGATTTATAAGGACATTGTCAGGTTAAGAGGGTTTGAGCTACAGGGAGGGGCTGAATAAGTTGCGACTTATTTCTGGAGTGTAGGAGGCTGAGAGGTGAGCTTACAGAAGTTTATAAAATCATGAGGGGCACAAATAGGGTGAATAGCTAAAGCTTTTCCCCAGGGTAGCTGAGTTTAAAACTAGAGGGCATAGTTTTAAGGTAAGAGTGGAAAGATTTAAAAGGGAACCCAAGATGCCACTCTTTTACTCTGAGGGTGATACATGTATGGAATGAGTTGCCAGAGGAAGTGATCAAGGCTCATTTAATTATATTTAAAAGCCATTTGGATGGATACAAAGTTCGGAAGGGTTCGGAGGGATATGGGCCAAATGCTGGCAAAGGGGACTAGATTAATTGAGGATATCTGTTGACATGGACAAGTTAGGCTAGAGGGCCTATTTCCATGCTGTATAACTGTATGACCATCAGGTTAATGTCTCTCTCTCTCACACGAGATAATAGCCCTGTGTTCTGATAAAACTATAGCAACTTTACCCTTTATATTTCAGAATAATTCATTGAATTAAATTCCATCAAAACCATGTCCCAGAACACTGGCCATTGGATTACTAGCCCAGTGACAATAGCACTACATCACTGTTCCTCCCATTGTCACACATGACCCCTTGATGTCTCAGACTGCGTACTTCCCATTTAGACAGAATTTCTTTTGAATATTTCGGAGTGCAGCTTTGGTCTCTATATGATTAAGTTATAATTCTGTTTTTAGGGATGATCTGGTCTTTTGATCAAGATTGTAGTTGAACGTGTAGTAACAACTCCCTGCACATCCCACTTTCTGAGAATGGGAAGTATCTGAGGGATGAGAATCCACTTTGACCGACAGCACAGATTACATTCAACATAATGAGGTTGTCCTGGTCACAGCCACCTCCTGTCAGAGTACCACAGGCGAGGGAACACAACAAGCTACTATATGTCACCACAAGCTCCTACAGATCATTCTGTGCTCATACAGATCATGTTGAGTTCACATAGATCACACTGACTTTCAGTAGATCAATCAAGAGCCTGTAGGTCACATCGAGATCCCATTGATCACACCTTAGTCACCAAGATAACGTTGATCACACAAGTTCCTATAGATCATACCATAGTCCTGCAATGCACACTGAGCTCTTCTCGATCACACAGAGGTCATGTAGGTCACTGAGATTCTGTAGATCACACTAGGATCCCACACATCAAACTGAGATCCTGTGTTCACACTGCAGTACTGAGATCATATCAAGATCCTGTAGAGCATACCAAGGTACCACAGATCAGAGATCTTGTCGATCACACAGAATTGCACTAGATGCATACAGTGATGCATCTTCCACTCCTCCTCCTTAACAAATCTCCTGGGATTAAGGACATTTATCTTTCTTGATGCGAAGGTGCCAGTGTTGGACTAGGGTGGACAAAATCAGAAGTCACATGACACAAGGTTAGAGTCCAACAGGTTTATTTGAAATCACAAGCTTGCAGGGCAATTTCAACCTTGTCTACTTTCCAGTGAGGAGTAATGTGTCCTGAGCTAACTGAACAGCCCAAACCTGGATCCACACAACCTGCAGGAGGAGGAGAGTGGTGTTTGAAGGGGAGAAGGCAGGGTAGATGCTCAGGATTTTGCTCTTTCCGCTGTTTTCATCTGTTCTCCACATGGGCCTGTCACAGACACTCGAAACAGTTGGATATTCTCAGGCACAAGATTCCTGTGAGTGTGTGGGGATTGTGCATTTCCTCAAGGAGGATTTGAAGATGTTTGTGTCTGTTGTCCTCGTAAACACTTATCACGATGGAGCTCCAAATGGTGAGCTTGGTGTCAAATTCATGTGTCAGACATTTGGACAGAGTGGCTCAGGTAAGGCATTGCTTAACTGATCAGTGCCTCAAATGGCAGAGTGTTCGCCTGAGAAAGGACCCTGGTACTGGAGCATCTGTCCTGAGAGGGCACCCTGATACTGGAGTGTCTATCATGACAGGGGACCCTGACCCTGGAGCGTCTACCCTGAGAGGGGACCCTGATAGTGGAGCATCTATCCCGAGAGGGGACCCTGACACTGGAGCATCTATCCTGAGAGAGGAACCTGACACTGGTCCATCTTTCCTGCCAGCGTGTTTGCAAAATTTTGAGAAGTACCACTGGTGATGTTTAAGGGGTTAGAGGTGTTTTCTGTCCATTGTCCATACTTTTAACAAGTATAGTGGATAGGTAGGAATGGGCTGTGATGTAAATACTATACGTAATCCAGAAATATACAAAATATCAGATAGAGGTCTATTCTGCAGGAGCGATGCAGCTCTGTTATATATACACACAAATATAGGTGAAATTGAAAGCAGTAATGCCAGTTAACAAAGCAATTATAGTGTACTGGGATTTATTTTGAGAGGTTTATACTTAAAAGCAAATGAAGTTATGTTCAATTTGAAGGAACATGTTCAGGCTACCCTCTACTTTCATTCATTAAATGGGATTCAGACATCAGTTGCAAGGCCAGCATTTATTGCCCATCCCTATACAACTGAGTGGCTTGCTAATTCATTCCAGAAGGCAGTTAGGAGTCAACCTCATTGACGTGGGTCAGAGTCAAGTGTCAGTCAGACCAAGTCAGGTTTCTTTCCTCAAAAGGACATTCGCAAACCAGATGAGTTTTCTGCAGTAATTGCTAATTACATTCACACCATTACTCAGACTAGCTTCTTACCGCAGATTTATTTACCTAACTGAACCCACCCTCTCCAAAGCCAGCACATCCTTCCCACCGTAGGGGAATGGAACTGTGTACAATATTCCAAATTGGCCTGACCAAAGTTTTATCCAGCTACAACATGACTTGCCAACTGTTATATTCAATGCCTTGACCGATGAAGGCAAGAATGATGTATATCTTCTTTAGCACCTTATCCACTTGTGTTAGCATTTTCAGGAGGCAATGGACTTGGACTCCAGAAGTTGTCTGCATATCAATACTCATAAGAGTCTGACCATTTACAATATACTTTCCTCTTGCATTTGACCTCCTCCGGTTTCATTTTAAAAACTGTTTTGAAAATTAATTTTCCAATCAAAATGGGTAAGTTTACATTTCCCAGCATTGTATTCATCGATCTCTCCGTGCAACCTCTTCACTGCTGGCCTTCCCATCACACTTTAGTTCAGCAGAAAATTTGGATACTTGACCGTTGCTCCCCCATTTTAAATCTTGAACATTGAGTGTAAAAATCTGAGTCCCAAATGCTATAATGTACCATGTTTAACTTACTAATTCTCGATTGCAGTGACACACTATGCATCAGAATGAGATCCTGGAATAAAGACTTGCATTTTGTCTTCATAAGCTCAGAATGTTACTGTTTTTACCTAATTCAGAATGTTACAGTCAATGCAGCAATTTTGGAATGCAGGTCCTCATCATATATTAAAATACATAACATTAACGAAACAAGATATATCAGAGTGAATGATATAGGGACATTGCCAGAAGATTGGAACTGTATATTACATCCTTATTCAAAAAAAAAAAGTCAGGCCAAGCTCAGCCACTACAGGCCAGTCAGGTTAACCCCAGTGCTGGGAAAACTACAAGAATGATTATCTGCAACAAAATAAATAATTATCGGGACAAATAAGAATTATTTAAAACAGGTCAATGTCAGTTAGTTGAGGGCAAATAGTATTTAATCAACATTAATCTCATCAAAAAATGCAGTTAAGTGCTGAAGGCAATGCAGGCAAATGAAGAAATTCAATAGAAGTATCACATAGCAGTCTATGCAGTAAAGTTAAAGGCCGTGGAGAAGAGACAATGTCAGCATTAATACAAAGGTAACTGGATGGTACAAAGCAAAAGAACAGACGTTAACTTTTTTTCTTACAATCTTGAGGAAGGTATTGGTGGATTCTTCAAGGGAATGACACAAGGACCACAACTTTTGCTGTTCTATGTACATTGACCAGTGGACAATTACTGTCAAATTTTATTAAAGCTGCAACTTTTGTATGGCAACAGTGAAGAGAATGACAGACTTCAACAGGACATAGGTAAAAACAATGACTGCAGATGCTGGAAACCAGATTCTGGATTAGTGTTGCTGGAAGAGTACCTCCTGATGAAAGGCTTTTGCCCAAAACGTCGATTTCGCTGCTTCTTGGATGCTGCTTCAACAGGACATAGACAAACAAAGCAAAGCCACAGAGAAGTGGGCAGAAAGTGCAAACTCCACATAGACAGACAGTCACCCAAGGGTAGAATTGAACCCGGCTCCATGGTGATGTGAGGCAGCAGTGCTAACCACTGAACCACCATGCTGCGAAGGTTTGGTGACAACTGGACTGGATACATTGAATGGAGGGATTTCAGTTGGAAAGGCAAGAGTCAAGAAGTTGGACTTTTGCCGTTTAAAGCAGAGAAAACTGAAAGGAGATTTGACAGAGGTATTCAAAACAACAGGGCACTGGACAGCAGATAGGGAGACACCGTACCCCAGTGGCATAAGGATCAAAACCAAAAGTACACACATTTAAAGTGAATGGCAAAAGAAACAAAAGCAACAGAAAGCAATTCAGATCTCCAATGTTCTGCTTGAGTGCGACAGATTCAATAGTGACTTTCAAAATGGAATTGAAAAATTTATCTGGAGAGAATGCATTTGCAGGGGTACAGGGGAGAATTAAAAATGGTGGAATGAGACTGAAGTTGCTTCTGCAGTAGGTTGGCAAATGCACATCAGGCCAAATGGCCTCTTTCTGTGCCAAAAGAAGAATAAGGACAAGCATTGAACTAAAATGGACAATGTTAAAAGGATACATGAACAGAGAGATCTGGGAACGCATGTGAAGTTGGAAGACTTAAGAAGGCTGTTTAAAAGGACAAAAAAAGTTTGCACAAAAAGTGACACATTTCCAAATCAATCTCAGAATTATTCCACTCTATCCTGTCTGCATTGGCTTTCCAAATGATCACGATTGAGTGTTGTTCTCCTGCCTTTTTCCCATTCCTTCCATTGAACTTGTCTCTATCACACTGCCCAGCAGTGCGTTCAGCAGCTTAAAACAAAAGATTCCCTGATAATACGCAAGGCTGATTACTCAAAAGATTTACTCCGGAGTATGAGCCAACATTTACCTTGCAAAATAACCTACATATGTGGGGTGAGAGAAAGTATCCTATAGTGAATACCCTGTACTTGAATTTATAAATAATCTTGTCAAACTGCAATGTCTCAGAAACACTTCACAATATTAGTTAGCTGTGAAGTGCTTGACAAAGTAATATTGTGAAGTGTTTGATTTTGACATGAGCAATTACTTCAAAATAATTAATGCTGCAAAACATACTTTTAAAAGTAAAAAAATACACTTAGCAGGTCAAGCAGTGCCTAAAAACACTTTGAATCAATTTAAGTTCATAACCAGGAATTCGCATTGCGCAAACACTTGCACGCAGTTATATAATTGGTATCGCTGCAGTGAGAAGCCAGATTTTAACTGAGTTTTCATATTATTAAAAGTACATATAGAAATTTATGATACCAAAATCAGAGGCATGGTAACTTACCGAGCAATATTGACTACATGGTCAGCCTTTTTGGTGCGTGGGTTGATGCCCTGAAGCAACTGTTCAAGGGGTGTGGCTATGACAGAGGAATGGCTTTCTCTCAGCCAATCCATGAACTGGTTCTCCTTCTGAAGGGCCAGCTCCAAAAGGCCCAGTGAATATTCCACTGCTTTCTCCAAGTGCTTTTTACCTGAGGCATCAGCAGAATATGGTCTGTAATTAATAACATTCCACAGTACAGGTGCTTTGAGAATTAAACTCCTTATACATTGTGTCAGAGATGTACAGCATGGAACCTTTGGTCCAACTCGTCCATTCCAACCAGATCTCCTTACCTAATCTAGTCCTATTTGCCAGCACTTGGCCAAATCCCTCCGAATCCTTCCTGTTCGTCTACTCATCCAGGCGCCTTTTAAATGCTGTCATCGTACCAAACTCCACTACTTCCTCTGGCAGCTCATTCCATACATGCACCATCCTCTGCATCTTTCCCCTCTCACCCTAAACCTATGCCCTCTCGCTCTGGACACCTCCAACTTCAGGAAAAGATTTTGTCTATTTATCCTATCCATGCTACTCATGATTTTATAAACCTCTAGGAGGACATCCCTCAGCCTCCCATGCTCCAGGGAAAACAGCCCCAGCCGATTCAGCCTCTCCCTATATCCCCAACCCTAACAACAACCTTGCAAATCTTGTCTGAACCCTTTCAAGTTTCACAACATCTTTCCACTAGGAGAGAGACCAAAATTGCACGTAATATTCCTAAAGTGGCCTAACCAAGTTCTGTACAGCTGCAACATGACCTCCCAACTCCTGTACTTAGTGCACTGACCAATGCCTTTTTCACTATCCTATCTTCCTGCAGCTCCACTTTCAAAGAACTATGAACCTGCACTCCAAGGTATCTTTGTTCAGCAACACTTCCCAAGGCCTTACCGTTAAGTGCATAAGTCCTGCTCCGATTTGCCTTTCCAAAATGCAGCATGTCACATTTATCTAAATTAAACTCCATCTGCCACTCCTCACCCCATTGGCCCATCTGATCAAGATCCTGTTGTACTGAGGTAACCTTCTTTGCTGACCACTATACCTCCAATTTTGGTGTCATCTCCAAACTTACTAACCGTACCTCCTCTGTTCACATCCAAATCATTTATGGAAATGACAAAAAGCAGTGGACCCAGTACCTATCCTTGTGGCACTCCACTGGTCACAGGCCTCCAGTCTGAAAGGCAAACCTCCATCATCACTCTCTGGCTTCCAACTGCAAGCCAGTTAAGAGTCCAAATAGCTAACTCTCTCTGTAATTCATGAGATCTAACCTTGCTAACCAGTCTACCACGAGGAAACTTGTCAAACCCCTTAATGAAGTCCACATAGATCACGTCGACCGCTCTGTCCCCATCAATCCTCTTCATTACTCCTTCAAAAAAAAAACTCAGTCAAGTTTGTGAGACATGAGTTCCCATGTACAGAGCCATGCTGACTATCTCTAATCAGTCCTTGCCTTTCCAAACACATGCACATCCTGTCCGTCAGGATCCCATCCACTGAATCCCTAGGTTCTATCATAAACAGAAACTCAGATTGCTAATTTGAATTAATTGCAGATGATTGACATCAATGAAGGAATAGAATAAAACATAAATCAAAGCCAAATCCAAGTGCTCACAATATTTTAAGTCATAAGAACCTAGCAAATCAAAAGTGCAACACGAGTGAGACAGTCCGTATTAAAGAATAGACACAGCAATAGGCCGTGTATAGCTGACAGCCCAGCATGGTGATGCTCACAGTTCATCAGATGTTAGAGAAGAAAATTCTGTTCAATACGAACCATCCTGTAACATCACAAAGCAGAACACTTGTAATTTCTGTATTTATTTCAGGATGATTAAATATGTTAAGTCATCACTGGGCAAATTCAAGTTCAAGTTGCTGATTAATGCCACATCAGCTGTCCACTCATTTGGAAGTGGTCACTGAACTATTAGTATGGAAACAATATTCCAATTGGAATAATAAAAACAAAAGAACTTCTAAAATGATAAAGAAAGTTAACATTTTGACTCTTTGCCTAAGTGACCCTTTATCAGAACTCACAGAGAGGCGGAGGGGGGGGGAGGAATGTGGGCAGAAGAGAGAAAGGGTGAAGGTAAAGGGGGAAAATGTAGAAAGAGGGGGAAAGCGGGGGAGGGGCAAGAGAGTGGGTGGGGAGAAAGACAGAAAAATAGCGAGAGAGAGAGAGAGAGCGAGAGAGAGAGAGAGAGAGAGAGAGAGAGAGAGAGAGAGAGAGAGAGAGAGAGAGAGAGAGAGAGAGCGAGAGAGAGAGAGAGAGAGAGAGAGAGAGCGGAGAGAGAGAGAGAGCGGAGAGAGAGAGAGCGAGAGAGAGAGAGAGCGGAGAGAGAGAGCGCAGAGAGAGAGAGAGCAGGACCGCTTTCCCATGTATCTATACTCTGTCTGAAAATGACACTGACCTTCCAGTTGCCTACCAGTTCTACAACACACTATCTTCTCACGCCAACATATGTCTCAGGCCTGCTGCAACGCTCCTTACCAAGGTGACAGATGGGGGCAGAGCAGTAGATGTTGTTGACATGGACTTGACTAAGACCTTTGAAAAGGTGCTGAATGGTACCCTCGCTAGTAAAGTTAGATCACATAGGATTCTGGGAGAGCTTGTCAATTGGATATAAAATTGGTTTGATGGTGGAGACAGAGGGTGGTGATGGAGGGCTCTTTCTAATTTATATAAGTGATTTGAATGAGAATGTAGGAAATACAGTTAGTGAGTTTGCAGATGATACCAAGATTAGATAGATGATTATCCTCTGTCCACTAAACTAAGATTACAAGGGATCTTGATCAACTGGGTCAATGGGCTGAGGAGTGGCAGATGGAATTTAATTTAGATAAACGGGAACTATTGCATCTTGGAAAGATGAACAAGGACAGGATGTACAGTTAATGGTTGGGCCCCAGATGCTGTTATAGAATAGAGAAACCTAGGGGTTCAGGTACATAATTCTTTTAAATTCACATCACAGGTAGACAAGGTGTTTAAGAAGTCATTTAGCACACTTGCCTTCATTGCTCAGACCAGTGAATGTAGGAGTTGGGACATTGTGTTGTGGTTATACAGGATGTTGGTGAGGCCACTTTTGGAGTATTGTGTACAGTTTTGGTCACCCTTCCACGTGGATCATTAAATTGGAGAGGGTGCAGAAAAGATTTACAAAGGATGGTACCAGGACTGGAGGGTTCAAGGTATAAGGAAAGGCTGGATAAGATGGGAATTACTTCACTGGAGTGTTAAGGGATTATGGGGTGACCTTATAGCGGTTTATAAAATCATGAGGGGACTAAGTAATGTGAATAGCAGAAGCCTTTTCCCCAGGGTAGGTGAGTTCAAAACTAGGGGGCATATTTTTAAGGTGAAAGGAGAAAGATTGAAACAGCAAAGAATATTGATTAAGAGGGGAAAACTGTCTAAAGCAAAGACTATTGGTAGTTGGGGAGATAAATTATCACATCTCAGTGGGCTACCAAACTCATCTGTGTGCATGCACACAAGATATTTCTCTTTGCCTACCAGGAAATGGTGCGTAGGTGTCCAGCAGTTTGACGCCTTCCTCCAAAAGACTCAGACAAAGGCCCAGCATTGGGGAGTCATTCAGCAAATGAAACATTAAGTTGTATCCTGGAGACTTGTATGCAACCACCATCTCTCCTAGGAATCCAAGAAGTAGAGTAATTAATCTTAACATTGCACCATTGTCAGGATTGGATATTGTGTAGCTGTACAGATTACAAGGACCAGATTAACCTCTGAATGGATTTCAAGACACAACTATAATTCAGTTACTACTGTCGGTGTCTTAAATGTGGTCAATTTGGTTCCATCATATTTTGGATCTGGTACGGAATTTCCTTTCATTAAGTTGTTTGCTGGTGATTTCAATAAACACAGATATATGGGGTAAAAGTCTTGTTCTGGCTCCTGGTCCAATGTGAAACAGGATTTGGTAATGCCAACGGGTTGTCGTGGGAATGGCACAACAGTAAGCTGTACCTGACTAAACATTAACTCTTATCAAGCTGCTACACTCACGCAAAGCCACCATAGGCCAAAGAACAAAATGGAAACAATGTCACATCATCTGAGTTTAGACAAAGCTGTTCTTCTGAGGGGAGCTACACTGAACATGTTGATATGAACGCTGATACTGGATATCAGCAAGGTGGTCCACTCTTTTACCTTAATCAGTATAAAACTGACAAAATGGGAGAGGAGGGAGGGTGGATGTCCAAGTCAAACATCACTTCTAGACATTTTAGAAGTAGTTGATGTAGGAAAACAAACAAAAAGTTCTCCTCGTTGGAAGCCTGAACCCACTGAGTGACACCTTTGACTGCAATATCCAGGACCTATCATTTACCTTGAAGCTCCACCATTTGGTCTGTGAAATCTTCTGGTCGGGGTTCATAGTCTCTCAAAAGCTTATGGAAAACTTCAAGCACAACTTCAGCCACCTCCCACTGTGGAATATCACACATACGGAGAATTAAAATTGTACAAAGTCCATGTCTGCTGTGCTGCAATACAGGGTTCAGTAGAAGAACATACATAAAACAAAAAGAATCAATATTGCTTCTAAAAGAACTGAGGCTATTTCTCACTTTTTCTGCAGCTCTTCTATACGCTCTGGTTGGAAAGCGAAGAAACACAGAGTCCCTAAGGAACTGAAGATATGGGTCAAACCCTGGAGGACGAAGTCCTGCTCCAAGGTTAGTGGGGAAAGAACTTTCAACCAGTGTACTTATCAGACAGCAAAATGCTCTGGTGAGAGGATACTCTTCACTGCGAGATTCAATTTCATTCAACTCCACCTGAGGAGAAAAGAAAATGAGAGAATATGATGATCTGAAATTAAACTCAAAAGTTAAAATCATATAACATGATGACAATCACATGCCTCATTAACTGTCCAGAATCTTGGGACAATATCTTGACTTATTTCCACTCCCCATCTCAATTACTTCAAATTATTGTTTTCAGGAGTATTTCCAATTTCCTTTTGAAAATTCCCACCCTTACCAGGTAGTTTACTCCAGATCATAACTCACACTCACTTCATTCTTTTGCCAATTATGAAGCAGAAGCAAAAACTTGCATTTAAGGGGGTGGTATCTTCAGTCACACAAAAACAAATCTCAAGCAGCTACACAAAAGCTAAATCTGACAAAAATGAGATAACGATCTGCAAAAACACATTAGGAACGTTGAGCACAATGGTGATCGAAGTGATTGATTTTAAGGAGACCTTAAATGAGCAGAGCAAAACCAAGAGGGTGCAGAGTACACATTCCAAAGAATAGGGCAAAGATAATTCAAGATATTATTGCGAATGATCGGGACAAGGAAGAAATGATGCATAACAAGCCACTCAAAGGATCATGGTTTTCGGTAAACGCAAAGTTGGAAGAGAATCAATGATACCCCCAATACTTACATGGCTAGTCTGGTTCACTTGAGTTTCTGGTTAATGATACTGATTTTGATGTCATTTTGCTGATGAGTGTTTTTGGGGAGGGCTGATATTCAGTGATGATAATGGTGTTGAATTTCAAGGAGAGATGGTAACATTGTCTTGCGTCAGAAATGCATGTCATTGCCTGGCACTTCAGCAATACCAATGAATGTGAGGATTTATTATTGCACACAATTCCGACTGCAGAGTTTTGAATGACCTGAATTTTACAGCTGGGAAACAGCAGGTTTGATGGGAATAGGATTCACACAGTTCCGAGGTGACAAGGACACAGATGAGAGATTCTATAATTTAGTAATACATTAAAAAAAATTACATCACACTGCCAATCACATCTGCACATCTCTGGTGGTTTAAAGAATAAACAATTTATCTCACTGACAAATTTTAAATACAAACAATAGACTTAGTGTAAGGATCTAACTAGTTTCCACATAATCAACATGACTCAAAATTATCTCGTAAGTCTCAACGTAAAAGCCCCAAACCATTTGAACCTTTTGAACCTCTGTGCCAATTTTAGAATTCGTCCGAAATCATTGTTGCATCATCTATTTTTTCTTCATACACTAATCATCCAAAATGTAGCTACAATTCTTACAAGATATACCACAGCAATCAACATTAAAACCCATAAGTTTTAGTTACGGAAGGGGTCAGCAATAGGTGCATGTAATTTAAATATCACATTCTCGGAAAGCAGTGAATCCCAAATTCCAGGAGACTTCAATTTTCAAAGCAAGGGTGGGAAGGAGTCAGAAACCCGATTACTCCAGTTAAGCACCTTCTAAACTGTTTGTTAATGGGCTGGGAGGGTGAGAACAGAATTTTAAGTCTGGCACTGGGTGAATTTGAAAGTGAGCACAAGGCTGAGCAGCTCAACATGGGGAGAAATAAAAGAGGAAAATCAGGATGTGCCTCTTTTTGCACCAGACTGTGCATATTACTTCTCATTTGATTGTTTGGGTACTTTTATACTTAGCAATGCTTTCGGCTCTCCATGGTACTTTCTTTCTTGGTTAAGGTACCAGAAGGCCATTTCATTGCTGGTGTCCGCTTTTGTTACTTGCACTCTGGAGGCAGCTCTCATGTCCCGGTAATATTTAGTGCCACTAATTTGGCACTAAAATGACCTATGGTCCAATTAGTGCACTTACATATCTAAGTAATATCTGACGAGTGATGCAGTTCCACAGGGGCTAATTTATGAAATCATTTTGGTGTGCTCCCAGCCCCAATTTGAAAACTAAGCCCCATATATCTTCCAAGAACATTAAGATCAGGCATCAAAACAATTTAATACAATGCTCAAACACCTATAAGAAACAACATAATGTGCACTTTGTAATGGGACGTAATGGCACCTACTGATCAATTCCAATCACTATGATGAGAATTGAAGTACAAGTGCAGTAATTGATCCACACAAACTGAAGTCTATACAGGAGTCACAGATCACTGCCTAATTTAGTGGTGGATATGCTGGTCAGCCTGTGACATGGGTCAAAAAGTGTAGCGCTAGAAAAGCACAGCAGGTCAGGCAGCATCCGATTAGCAGGAGAGCCCTGTGACATGGAGTCCCCTGCATCTGCACAAGCAACTGGCTGAAAGATTTTAATTATGTGCGCTGTGACCAGGAGAGGAAAAAAAACTAGCCCAATAGCATCTGAATCAGGGATAGTTGTAGGCCACTCAGCCCTTCCAACCTGCTCTGCCTCTCACAGATGCTTTGATTATCTGCTTGCTCATCAAAAATCTACCTCTGTTCAAAAAAAATACTCCATTTCCACTGCCTTTTTAGAGATAGAGGCGAAGGAAAAAAAAACTATCTTGCTTTAAATGGGTAACCCTATAAGACAATGGCTCCTCATACTAGATTCTCCTACAAGAGAAAACATTCTTCCAAAATCCTTCCTCTCAAGTCACCCCAGGATCTTATAAGATTCAACCTGAGAAACTACTTTTTCATTCGTCTTTGTTATATAATGGATTACTTACCTCAATTCCAGCGTCTTGTCGCTGACTTGGACTTCTAACTGTCTGCAACATCTGAAAGATAAAAACAATACAAATGGTCTCAGTTCAAATTCACTGCCTCTTCAGTGTTGAAGCCCAGATCTTCTCAACACCTTGATGAGTTATTCCCAAATTCAATACTTTTTCAGTGTTACCTACCTGCGTATATTCCAGTGATTGCCAAAGTGAAGCAGCAATCTCTGGTGATTTGCCAAATGCTGCCAGCGTCTTCAGTATTTCAGCTTTTAGTCCAGGTGGGATGCTGCATTGGATCAAGCCCAGCATAACAATTATAGGTGTCCACTGTGGATGCTCACACAAAGCCAGACGGGCATTCTCACTCTGGAAGATACAATTTGTTAAAGTATAATTATTCTTTAATAGATCCCAAGCATCATTTGCTGACTGTCTTTAAGTAGCCTTGAACTGCGTGGCTTGCTAGGCCATTTCAGAGAGCAGTTAAGAACCAACTGTGGGTATGAAGTCATACGCAAGCCAGACCAGGGAAGAACAACAGATTTTCTTCCTTGAAGCTCATTAACGAGACAGATGGCTTTTAATGATCAGTGATAGATTCATGTCGACTATTAAAAAGACCAATTTTCTATTCCCAATTACCGGAATTCAAATTTCAGCAGCTTCTCTGATGGGATTTGACCCCATATCTTCAGAATATTAACCTCTGCTTCTGAATTGCCCCCAAAGTGAAGTAATTTAAGCTTCAGAAGGGCCTTTGTATACTATGGCTCTCCTCCCCTATCCAGACCCACTCTCCTAAGAAACTGCTTGAGACCAGCCAGACACCAGTCATTCTCATATGATGATTATTCAAGTGCAAGGCTAAATTGCAAGTTTTAACTGACGATACAATACAGGGATTTTGAGCCAAGCTTGATGTGAGTCTTGACCAACACAGGTGTACACAGCATGGAAGTGACATCAGGTCTGGGGGGCTGAGGCCAATGGTGGTTCTTTCCAGAGCCACTCTGATAGCTCAGCCAACAGGAGAACAGAAATCACACCCTGGACCACAGCTCAGTGCTTCACACCATAAAGTTCATTTTTTATTTTCCTATTTTAGTACTGGAAAAAATACAGACCAGCAGCCATTTCTGCATGAGCAATAAATGAAGTCTTTTTGCTTCCAACTTCAGCCAGAAGTTCCAAATGGACGCTCCATCGCGTCTTCCTCTGGAGATCTCTGACATTACAGGCACCAGTCTTCAACCAATTCAATTCACTCTTTGTGGTACCAAGAAAGTGGCTTAAGGCACTGAATACAGCAAAAGCCTTGGGTCCTGACAACACTGCAGCAATGGGTCTGAAGTCACATGCTTGAGAACTAGTCATATTCCTAGCCCAGCCATTTTAGTTAAGACAGAGACAAGCAAATGAATTAAATTGGCCTTTCTTCCTTTGCATTCACAACACAGTAAAATGAAAGCCTTCAAAAGATGCTCAAAATTGAGCCCAATGGCTCGTAATAAGAATTTGTGAATACTCAATTCCAGGCACCAGTTTGTGTCTTAAACATGAAAAAAAGTGGTTTCCACATATGCATTGCTGATAGTTTTGCTGTTGATTTTTTGAAGATGTCCATCAGGGTCAGCTTTTCAGTCACTCAGACAAAAGCAATAATGCTTATAACTCAGTTTTCTCTTCTCTGAGCTTCAAAGAGCTGCTAATGGGAAGTTAGGCAGGGAGCTTTCAAATCTTCTTGCTGTAGCATTAACAGCAAAATTCATTTTCCCAGAAAACATACGCCAAACCAGATTCAAACTCTGGCCATTCCCTGACAAACATCTCATACCTAAGGTCCCAGTTACCATTCAAAATCTGCCATCTACTTAAGCTCAAGGTTTTCTCCAGATTTGCTTGAACCAATTCTCAGGTACGGACTTTGATAGTAGTCAATTGCTGCTACCTGTTTAAACTCTTCACACTTGACAAAGTGCCTGCGTAGCCTGCTGATCAGAAACCAAATTATTATCACCTTCCAGGCCTGACCTCACAAATTAAAAAAAAAAGCCTATTTGGTCTGTATTCCTTTAAACACAAGCTGTTATCCATGGTCCAAAAGTCATCTTGAGCTCTCAGTTCCAAACTGAAAATTTGACAAAAAAAAAGTCATGAAATAAAAATAACAACAAATCAAAGACTCTGAATAGTACAACAATGGCATCTACCCAGGAATGTGGAAAATTGCCTTGGTATGCCCTCTGCGTTAAAGCAGGATGAATCCAACAAGACTAGTCTACTCAAAATCAAATTGATGGAAAGTGACCACCAACACTGCAATCAAGTGACATTTGCTAAGTAATTACTTGCTCACTGATGCTCAATTTTGGGGTCCACCAATGCCATCTTTACAGCCTTGGTTGCAACATGGACAAAAAAGGAGCTAAGTTCCAGAGATGAGGTACAAGTGACTGTTCTTGGTATTAAGCTAACATTTGACTGAGTGTGACATCAAAGATACCAGCAAAACCGGCCTCAATGAGAAGCGGGGAAAACATCCACTGCTGGCTGGAGTCATGATTACCACAAAGTGAGATGGCTGTTGCGACTGAAGGTCAGTCATCTCATTGCAGGACATCTTTGTGGGAGTTCCTCAGAGTGATGTCCTAAGCCCAACAATTCATCTACAATGCGGCTCCATCAACACTGAAGCAGCTGGACACTATCCAGGACAAAGCATTCTGCTCAAAGAGCACCCAATCCATGACGGTCAACATTCATTCTTTAAACCATATCTCATCAACCATTCTCAAGAGCAACTAGATAAAGCAACAAATACTGGCCATCCCACAACGCAGGTGATGCTGACATCCCACGAGCTAGTTAAAAAAACCTGATGTACAGCTAGTGCACACCATCCACAAGATGCACTGCTGTAACTTACCAAAGCTCCTCCAAAAGCACTTCTCAATCCCACATAATCTACAATGGAGAAGAACAACAGCTACAGATGTATGGAAACACCACAAACTATCACATGACCTGCAGGTTGCCCTCCAGCCACTCACCATTCTGATTACAACTATTTCTTTACTGTTGCTGGGTCAAAATCCTGAAACTCCCTTCTCATCAGCACAGTGGGCGACTACAAATCCAAAGGCCTGCAGAAGCTCAAGGTGGCAGTCACTACCACCTCCGCCAGTGTACATCCCAGGAATGAATGAAAAGAAAACTGAAAAGCCAGACAGTTATGTAGGTAGAACAGGGGAGTTAAATTAACTGGATAACTCTTTCAAGGAGATTGTAAAGATACAATAATCCAAATTACTTCCTTTAATAGGGTTCGCTTCCAAGAAACCTTCAGCTGTTGCCCACAGCTTAGACTCGTGAATACAAGAGGGAGTCTACTTGACTGGTATAGATTACTATGAAACCCAAGTGGTGTCTTCATCCCATGAAAGTACAAGTTTTTCATTACCGACTTCATGCAAAGTAATTGCAAATTTTCCCTCACTAACACACTATTTTCAAATCAGTTAGATTTTACAAGCAAAGCACACTTGTACTGCTTGTGCTTGCTGAAGCTACAATTAAATCAGCTGACATTTTTCACATTAAATACCCAGACACAGCAAAATCAATAGATTATAAAATTATTGGCAGATGCAAGTTTCGATGCGACTTGCACCTCTTCACTGGTGACTTGTGTCAATGGTGTAGAGTCACATTGTTAGGCACATTAATGAGCTGAATGCAAGCATTTCACCTGTGGAACTTGAACTTGCTTTAAACCAGTATGGAACTGGTTTACAGTCATTTGGAACCCACTTTTGAACAATGTTGGGTTGCATCTCCAGGATCCAAAAGTAGAACTGAGTTTATAAACATTGTATAAATTTCTCTGAACAAGCACAGAGTTCACTTGTAGCAAGATAAAGTAGAAAACTGGACTAGGCATAATACTAAAATTAGCACAGAATGTTTCACAACTTTTTATCATGAATAAGTTGTTTTCTTATACTAGTATATTATTACTATTGTCAGCATCAAAATGGTCTTTTTTGTGTGTTTTTGTGAATTAGTTCAGTATCACATTTTGTGAACACTGATTAAGAAACTGTCAAACCAACAGGATGGCTTGGTCAGTGAAAAGCTGGGCCCAATCTGCACTGAGATAATTGACCTTACAAAGGGGAGGCAGCTACCTATGGCCTGTTTTTCATTAATCACTGGGATGGGTGGAGAAAAATAATGGCCAGACTGCATCTGATCCAAAGAAGAAAGAAAGAAATTGGTTTTCATTGCTCTCGATGGGAGATATCAAGGACAAGGTACATTACCCATTTGACGATGGTGCCTGTAAGTTGAAGGAAGGCGATGAGGCCATCCATTTCACGTTGTGTTATGCCTCTCAAAGGCATGTGCCTGTACTGAATGGTGTCTGTGCTTGGAATATCTCTTCTTAGGTGCTCATGGTACAGCATCAGTGAGTGGAAGAAATGTTCCCATGATACAGGGTTGCCTCCGACTACCTGGATATTCTCTACTGCAAGGAATAACAACGAAGATTTAATTTTAAAAAATGTCATTTGAACTCTTCCTTTTGCTTCATCATCCAATTGTCCCTCAACATACGAGGTTGAGACTCCATAGATTCAAGACATTCCTCATCAGCAAAACAATTTATTTGTACTTCTTTCAAGTGATTACACTATATTTGCTGCCCATAACATAGCTGGTTTCACAATGAGGAGATCTAATGTAGATTGGGTGCTTGCTTTGTGAAGCAAAGTCCACAGGCATGACCCCAAACTTCCAATGTTCTGTCATTTTAATTCTTCACCTGCTCAGAAACTCTGTCCTCTGACGTCTACTCTCTTCAAATAAAGTTCATAAGAGCCTGAGAAAAGGCATTCCATCTCTCTGCTTTGGAGTCATCTGGACCAAAATTTTAATAATTTCAACTCATAGCCACTGTACCCTTTTCTTGGGCAGCATCTGATAGAACTATCTTTGGTTTCTTTTCTTGTTCCATTCTCCCTTAGCTTTGCACCATCATATATTTGACATTTAATCAGTCTGGCTTTCCTGATCAAAGACAGCCCTTTTTTGAACTTGGTTCCCCTTTAACCTTTTCATAGAATCATGAAATCCCAACAGTCTGGAAGCAGGCCATTCTGCCAATCGAGTTTGGACTCAGCATCTAAAAAACATACCACCCAGACCCAACCCCCCTGTACCCATAATCTTGCATTTTTACCATGGTCAATCAACCTAACATTCACACCATTGAACTGTGGGAGAAAACCCGTGCTGACATGAGGAAAACATGCAAACAGACAGACACCTTCGGGTGGAACCAAACTCAGGTCCCTAGTGCAGCAAGGCAACAGTGCTAACCACTGAGCTACCGTGCCATCCTATTGGACCCACCTTGAACTTTTCAAATCAACCACTTTCCAGTTCTGATGAGAGATCAATGTCAAATATCAAGTTTGGTTCTCTCTCTACTGCTAAATTCCTGAACTGGGAATTTCTAGCAACTGTGAGTGGAACCCTTAATAAATAATAACTATCATGGCCAGAATTTGACTGGGCAGTTGTAATTAGCAGATTTCTGAAGGAAAAATAGGAAAGATTTTAAGTAATCTGAGAGTTAGGACAATCTGCAAACAAAGTACTTAATAAACAAAATAACCACAGACATTTAGTGATGTGGGAAAGTAAGTGTTTAATACGTTTGAGTCAAGAACATCAACTAAATAAATAACCACTGAATGTAAAAGTACAGAAGTGGCCGGTCATTGAGCCCATTATGCCTGTGCCAGGTCTTAGAACAAGCTTTCCAATTTAGCCCCATGCCTCAGTTTCCTCCCCACAATGCTGAAAATTAGTCCTGAAACAGTGTTAAATTGCCTTTTCAAGGTTTCAATTATTCAGGGTGAGCATACCTTCTTTATATTTCTAATCACTTTATAAATTATACCCTTTTAATTCTTCCATTGTTTTAAATCCAAAAGAAGTTAAACAGATGGAAAGAATTTATCACTTCTATCACTTTAAGGTCTTAAATATATCTCCTAAACCCACTTGCAAATCTTTAAACAAAACAGCCTTAACGCTAGAGTTTATTTTGATGACTGAGCTGTATAACAATGCTATCTTGACTTTGCTCCTGCTGTTGTCAATTCTTGCTCCAAGAGCTTCCAGGACACAATTTATGCTGATATTTCAGTGCAGTATCTGGTGATGCTACATTGTCAGAGATATCATCATTTCGATAAGGATTTCAACTAAGCCTCTGTCTGCTGCATGGATGTATACTTTTAATAAAACTCTGGCACAATTTGAAGAGCAGTGAAGTTTTTCTGAGACCAGGGTCAGTAGCCATCCCTTCTGATATCAGCCAAAGAAAGGTTACGAACCTCATTTAGATTTTTGATGTGCTCATGTGCTGCTGCATTTGTATATTAAAAAAAAATTATTCATTGCTATGAAATGGCCCAAGGGCACAAATGTGATAATAGTGCTTGATTTTCATTAACAAATTTAAAGTTGCTCATGGGCTGTCTTTTTGAAGGCCTTGTGAGATTTCTGATGAAATTTCAGGTGCATTGTAAGCACTGCAGAAAAATCCATTAAAAATAATTTGTTATAGTGTGTAAAGAATATTTTTTATACTTCAATTAATCATTTGATACTCATACTCGTTTAAGTGTCTCGCTTTACTTTTGCTGCTTTTGGTTTTCACTGTAAATAATGTCTAGTGGATAATTACATTGACTTTTATATCATACTATTCATTTCACTTGCCACAAGCGTCATTAAATTTTAGCCTGCATCAACAAATCTATCCTGCACACGTTTTGATCAGCTGAGAAGTTGGACCAAATTCAAATATTGTTGATTGTAAGGTTTTTCCGTATGTAAAGAATGCCACATTTATATTTGTTATTTTATGAGGTATATATTCAGATAATGGAACTTGTTTGTCTATTTGGGTTTCCTTAGCTTTGGATTTAATACATTACGCATGCATGTCAGTTTGCTCAGTGGCAGCATTCCTTGTGCCTGACTTAGAATATAATTGATTAAAATCCCATTCTAAAAAGAGTCAAAAAAGTCTTGTCTAGGTGACAGTCCAGGGTGGTACTGTGGGTGCGCTGCACTTCTACAGCTGATTTGATTTTAAATGGTTCGGTTCAATGTAGGTCTTGTGACACCATTCATGAGCAAGGTTACCATTGTTTGTTGTTGTTTCCAACATGTATTTTGTTTTACCATATTAAAATACACACACAAATTGCTTTTTCATTATATCTACTACACTGTTCTCCTGGTTTTGCTCCTTGTGGGTTTGCCTGGTTTCCAAAGCTTTAACATGTTCTTGGGAAGGAGCACTAATGACAATAGTTTCCAAAAGAAACATCCATATGGACTTAATTCTAACTTCTCCACAAATTTTCGTTTTGCATTTTCATACTTTTCTGATATCTAAGTGGCACTGAATTAATATCGTACATGTAAAAAGTGAACAAGCTATCTTCTATTTAACTACATGTTCCCTTGTCACAGGTCGTTTGCTACATAGTTTTTGAACTTTAGCTAATGACATGCTTATTGAAATGTGAATTTTTACTGTGGACTCAGCCCAATATGGAAATGTATCTACAATAGCTCTAAAGCATAGTTTGATGGAATTTTGCCTTTGTGGAGGGAGATGGGTATATCGAGGTTTATGTAATGGACCGAAACTGCAGACATGAATAGTTCAGATGTTCATACTCGTGAATAATGCTATCACACCCTTCCTAAAGACTGCGATAACTGTGCAGCAAATTTTGCGATTTGCCACAGCTCTTGCATTAACTGAAAAATAAACTGCAGTGCTCTATGTAAATCAGAGTTTGGGGCAACCACACCAAAATAAAACAATCCACCCTAAATGTCATATGTCATATGTTATATGTTATGCATGTTTCTTGGTACTTTAGCTGGACTCAGCACATTGAATTCTGAATTCCCCTTCTGCTCCTGGCATTTTTGTATTTTGCTGCTCATTACTTTAGCAGGCACGTGAAATGTTGAGCATAGCATTCTGACTAAGTGAAAAGGTGAAGCCTGGAATTACGAATCCCTCAGTGCATGGAAGAGTCCTAAGCTTCACAGATAAACTTTGCTAAAGATGTAGCTTGAAACCTAGTAGTCACCTGACTCCTCTTTTAGAAAGGGTCTCACTTGGGAATTAAAAACATTTTGCTGCGTGAGCCAGTTTGTACTATGTCCATCCTGTGTGTAATGTAGTCGTGCTTGATAAACCAGCCCCTTCAAACTTTACATCAATTCTCCATGCAGAAGCTTGCACATTTGCACTTCAAGGTGTAAATTTCTGGAAACCAGTGGTACACATCTCACTCATCTACAAGTCACGTGGGATTCTCTATCTGGTGTGCACTTTCTCTCCCTTTACTTAAAAAATAAACTGTAGTTTTGGGTCTTTTCTCTGTTTTAATGAAAACACCTGAATAGATAAATATTGTTTGTATCAGCCTTAGAGGTCTCTGTGCACTGAACTGACTCATGAGTTGAAGAACATCTTTGCCTACTATTATTCTTTTTCTTGCTCACATTCTATGTCTGTATTGTTATCTATTCTTTACTGTGGCCCCATCTCTACATCAGGTGCACCTAATGTTTTCATTTTCTAATCAGTTTTCAAATCTTAGTGCTTTCTACCCAAAGCCCAGAGGCACAGAACCAAATATGAAGCTCCAGTCGCAATCAAGAAGCTCATCATCCACTAGAGTTTAAACCTGGGGTCACCAGGCATGGACGTCCTCTACTAGATTAGTGGTGCTGGTAGAGCACAGCAGTTCAGGCAGCATCCAACGGGCAGCGAAATCGACGTTTCGGGCAAAAGCCCTTCATTAGGAATAAAGGCAGTGAGCCTGAAGCTCCCTACTCCTGACTATTCACTGGGCAATTCAAAGAGCTTTGTGTGGAGTTTCAGTATTAATCTTGACACAAGCAATCGTTTGTGCGTTGCAACTATTCTTTCCAAATTCAATGCACAAAACATGAGTGCTGCTTTTAAAAAATGAAAAATGCAGACCTGTCTTCCCCCATTGGGAAATGTGTTTTATTGGAATAACTCCAGTACTCCCATGTGAAATTAGATGTTGACAGTCTGTGGACTGTTTGACTGTGGATCTTCACCCTGAACTCACTAAATATTCACCCAAGTGACGTGAACATAGAGCTATAGCTAGTAAGTTTGCAGATGACACCAACGTTGGAGGTGTTGTGGACAGTGAAGCAGGTTACCTCAGATTACAATGGGATCTTGATCAGATGGGCCAATGGGCTGAGAAGTGGCACATGGAATTTAATTTAGATAAATGCGAGGTGCTGCATTTTGGGACAGCAAGTATTAGCAGGACTTATACATTTAATGGTAAGGTCCTAGGGAGTGTTGCTGAACAAAGAGACCTTGGAGTGCAGGTTCATAGCTCCTTGAAAGTGGAGTCGTATCTCGATAGGATAGTGAAGGCAGCGTTTGTTATGCTTTCCTTTATTAATCAGAGCATTGAGTAAAAGGAATTGGGAGGTTCATGTTGCAACTGTACAGGACATTGGTAAGGCCACTTTTGGAATATTGCGTGCAGTTCTGGTCTCCTTCCTATCGGAAGGATGTTGCGGAACTTGAAAGTGTTCAGAAAAGATTTACACGGATATTGCCAGGGTTGGAGGATTTGAACTATATGGAGCGGCTGAATAGGCCAGGGCTGATTTCCCTGGATCGTTGGAGGCTGAAGGGTGACCTTACAGAGGATTATAAAATCACGAGGGGTACGGATAGGATAAATAGACAAAGTCTTTTCCCTGGAGTGGGGGAGGTTAGAACTAGATGGCAAATGTTTAAGGGTGAGGGGTGGGGTGGGGGGTTATAAAAGAGACTTAACTGGCAACTTTTCAAGCAGAGGGTGGTGCGTATATGGAATGAACAGCCAGAGGTGGTGGTGTAGGTCAGTACAACTGCAACATTTAAAAGGCATCTGGATGGGTATAAGAAGAAGAAAGGTATGGAGAGTTATGGCCAGGTGCTAGCAGGTGGGACTAGATTGGGTTGAGATATCTGGTTAGCATGGACGATTAGGACCGAAGGGTCTGTTTCCGTGCTGTACAACTCTATGACTCAATGATTCTTCTGTACAGCTGTTTTCCCAATTATTTTTACATCCACAACATCTGATTCAGTCACTGACCAGAGGAAAAGTTCCTCAGCTGTCACTGGGTCAAAATCTTGGCACTCCTTTCCTAATTGCACTGAGTCCTCTTAACCACAGACTGCAGTGATTTAAGGTGGGAGCTTTCCAGTATCTTCAAAAGCAATCAGAAATGGAAAGAAAACCTGGCCAGCCAGCAATACCCACATCCCGTGAACAAGTAAATGACAAAAAAAAGCTATACAAGTAGTCAAGGAAAACACTCGGTGATTTTTCCTTGGTTCAAAGGCCAACTGGTACAAACCTAACATCAGGTCAGATATCAAATCTAGCTGCATGATAATATGCAACACTGAGTAACACGTTTATCCAATAGTACTGGCAATGCATATCCCTGCCTTTTGAATTCATTTTCATGTACCATCGTTACTCAATTCTGAACATCAAGGACACTTCAAATGAATTTTCATGTCTTTTAATATTAAAGGGATTAAATGATTTCAAGTTTAATAATGGTACAGCTTGCATTTGCACAGGAAAAAACTCACCATGACTGCTGCCATTGACTTTGAGCAGACTGAAGCAGTAGTGTGCACAGTGTGGTCCATTGGCTAGTCCACGTAGCATCTGAAGATAGGGCAAATACAGAGATGGGGGTAGCATGTCTCCCATCTGCCTCACAAACTTAGACAGAACAACCTGCAAAGTAAAAAGAAATTAAAGGCTTTTTCCAAAAGGACAGATTTGTCAACTACAAGCTGACAGCTACAAAACTGAAGACACCCAACTGACTTGGAGTTGCAATAAACAAAAGGCTCAGCAAAACACTTAGGTATATTGCTGAAATCAGTATAGTTGAACAGGAATAGACAACAGTCCCTGAAATATGTTCTCCCGTTTAATTAGGCTATTTCAGATCACCTCACTCATGATCCAAAGCCCTCCGACCTTGAGCAAGCAAAAGGTCCATGATCTCAGTTGTGCATCTTGGTTGAAATCACTGGAAACATACCTGGCGCTGTGGTGGCCTATGGCGGGTCAAACCGGAGAATGAACCAGTCATGCTTGTAGTTTGAACTGGTTCTGATGGACACCAATATTCAAGGGCGAGCTCTAGTCTGAAGGGATCCTTCTGGTACAACTCTCCGATCTGTCAAAAGTTGAATCACAAACATTCTCTCTCAATTAACTTATTTGAGAGGTTGAGATGTAATAAGGCATCATAGAAATCAACATAAGCATCAAAACTACATGTATAACCACTTCAAATATGCAGTTTCAAATCCACTACATGATCTCAACAACTTGGTGAACCTCCAAAATGTGCACATGGATTGAATAGTTTTCAAGAATGTAGACCCTTTCGCAAGTTATCTGTTCTCATGAAGCACAACTTACTTTCTGCCACTGGAGGCCCTCAGTGACCTACTTGTAGAAGAGTGGCCCAGCATGCGTTGATACAATACACAATCTGCAAAATGGTCATATGTATTCACCCATTTAAAATGCAAAGTCTGCTTTGTAAATTTGGGGAAATCTTCCCTGCACTCAACATTCAATACAAGTTAGCAGCAGAAATTAAAAGGTGGAGTTGTTCTGGTTTCAGGAATGTTCACCAAGTCATAAATAGATTAAAAACTGCTCTTCAATTTTTCTTCCTATCAATCCTTTCACTCCATAAGCTGGCACACACAGCCCTTCGTTGTTCTTTTTTTCCCAAAACGCAATCAGACTCTGTGGGGGAGCACAACCTGGCTCAGTTTCCATACATACAGCGTCAAAAACAATCATTGGAAGGAACCAATCAAATCATAATGACTATTATAAAAAGGAAGTGCTGGGAAAATACAGCAGATCCAGGAACACAGGAAAGAAGTTCAAGTCCAACATGATTTTTCTTCATACTAACAATTCATAAAGCACTTTCTGCTTTTAGTCCAGATCTACAGCATCTGTAGTATTTTTTCTTTTAAAACAACACCAACTGATGTGTTCTTAAGCTGCCTCATTTTGTGCTCATGTTTGCACCTTAATTCTGAGACTCCTTAAATTTCACTGGTTGTCTGTGAAGACACGTCTTCAAATGCACCTCTTTTTGTCACTTATCTTAATGTGTACTGACGTGGATCTAGTTCATTCTTTGATGGAACTACTGACAACTGCTTTGTTTTACAATGCTAAAGATGCTACAATGCAAAAATGCATGTTGTTGTTGCCGTTTACTGAGGTACCAGTTTGGTGCCTGTTCATTCCAAGTCAAAGTTCAGGGTGGTATCAAGTTTCATCTTACCAACAGCATTAAGTGCTCGAGGTCACGGCGTACTGTGGAAGGTGGCTCAGTGCCCACCTGCAAACTCATATGGATAATTCTGGCATCTTCATCTGCACGGTTCCGCAGTTGTTTAACCTGTTAATACAGTAGGTTAGATTGCAAAGAGAAGTGAAAGTTAGTAGTCTCACTGGTGTTGTCTTTGCTCAATTTATCTTACAAAATTGATGGGAAGCAAAAGACTACAGCTGTGCAAAGCCTGCCACATGCAATGGCCAGGGAACTGAGAGATTTAATACTTTCTCTTGCCTAGCACAACAATGTTATCTCCTGGGTGAGGCAAAACGACCAGAGCAAGAACAGACAGGACTAGAAAAAGGGGGAAGAAACTCAAAATTCATCTCTCTCTCACAGATACAAATGTTAATGCAAAGAATAGAGCGTCAGCACTGGACCAAATTGTAGCCCAGCTCTCTCTGTTAAGCATACAGAGATTCAGCACATACCACATTAGCAAGCAACACAAAAGTTTATTCCTATCTGCTCAAAGAAAATAGAACGGCTTTACATCCAATCTGAACCCAAACTTATTCCATTAAAAATAATGTTCCCTATTCCTTCTCAACCTGTCAAACTAGATTAATTCCTCAACAGGTATCATTTTCCAGTGCAGTGCAACACTTCGTATCAATCTCGATAAAACAATTATATATTTCATCTGACATACAATCTGGAGCCAAAACTTGAAAATGAAGAACTGAACCACAAAAGTGAAGGTAAAAGAGACATCTTCATGTTAAAATACGGCCTGGTTCATCAAATACGCCTGAAGTTGACCCAATCAAAATCGATTCTGTGCAGGAGAGGGGTAGAGCGAACATCAATGGTCACCCCATCATGACAACAAGATAATTACAAAAAATTTTCAAAGCCTTTTTGATTTGCATTTTTAGCTCCCTATGCCTGCTTTTGGAATCACACGCCCCTTTGTTGCTTGCTTCACTGGTGCTTGTGTGTGCCCTGATGGCTAACTGTTTGCCCTCCCAGATGTCCTTGACGTAGGTGTTTGGGGGTTGGCATGTCATTCTGGAGCGTTGTTTGTGGCCATGGAGGTGCCTGTCTATTTCCCTTGTGGTCGACCACCTCAACAATTACAATGGCATTTACACATTGTTAGCAGTATTCTAAAAGTGGTCTCACTAATGTCCTATACAGCTGCAACTTTTCATCCCAACTCCTAAATCCGAATGTTCTGATGAATGAAGAGAAGAATGCAAACACCAATTCTGGTTGCCCCTCGACATGAAGGATATTGTTCCCCTGAGAGCATGCCAAAGAGATTGATAAGGATGTCACCAGGACTGGAGGGTTTGAGCTACAGGGAGAGGTTGAATAGCCTAGGACTTTTATCCCTGCAGCATCAGAGGCGAAGGGGTAACCTTAGAGGTTTATGAAATAATGAGGGACATAAATAGATTGAACAGCCAAGGTCTTTTCCTCGGGTGGGTGAGTCCAAAACTAGAAGGGATTAGATTAAGACAAGAAAGGAAAGATTAAAGAAGGACCTAAGGGGTAACATTTTCACACATAGGGTGGTATATGCATAGAACAAGCTGCCAGAGGAAGTGATGGAAGTGAGTACAATTACAAAATTTAAAAGGAATCTGGATGATCACATGAAGAGAGAGATATGGGCTAAATGTTGGCAAATGGGACTAGGTCAGATTGGGACATCTGGCCGGCACAGATGAGTTGGACTGAAGGGTCTATTTCCTTACTGTATGAATCTATTAAAGGAGTCACAAAGAGGGCACTTGCACCTCTTTGTTCCTTCTTCCACCTATAGTTCCTTACTGTCTACCTGTACAAGATGGGCCATGATTCAGTTTCAAATTGCAACTTAAACATTAACTTCCAGCATCTCCTTGTAAAAGCTTTCCATAGACCACAATGATAATCAGCCACTTATTCAGAACTAGACTCCTGTTTCCAGACAGCCTGATACTTGAGGTCAACAGTTTCAAGAACTTGTCTAAGGACAAGCTCTGCAATGCATTGTTAACTCTTCATTCAAGCGTTAACCCATTTCGGCATTCAATGGGCTCCAAAGCATTTTCTTAAAGTGCCAGCTAGTATTACATCGTTTTGATGGTTTGGTGATCTTAGCTTTGTAGGATTTGTTTCCCAAGTTTTTATTTGCTGAACAAACTTCTTCCTGAAAAATGTCTAACACGAATAACCAAAAGCGTTGCAATTGAACAGTAAAATTCATTCCTGACATCAGATGTTTGTCAGCAGAACAGCAGATCTCAAGTTGTGTGCTGGAATAAGGGAGTATACCTGCATTACACTGACATTAGTATACCCAGTAACAGTTAATACCAAAGTTGACCCCACTGTCATAAATAAATGCTATTTTTGTTCTTTTAAAAAAAAAGAATTTACTACTGGTTGATTAGCTGACAAGTTTTTATATCCCTTAAACATACTGAGTTCAAATAAATGGTTCCGTATAAATTCACAAGGATAACATTTACATGAGATGTAATTCCATCTCCAGTTGTTAGTTCAAAGTTAAACTTATTGAATGTGCATATGCCAAACTCCAAGAATATGCTCTTTAAAATGAAAATATAGCTTTCACATGTCATGATCAATAATAAATCACAAGTTTGACGTGCAGTTATTCAGTTTCGTGAGACACCTGGAGCCCAATATCTCAGCAAAACCAGCAGGCTCTTCACCCACTTAGTTCATTCAAATGTATCCCATTACAGCATTCCAAAAAAAATCTTAACATATTAAATCAAACTGACAGGAATTATGATTTTTAAACAGGAATTTGCAAGCTGTGGAGTCAAAAATGAGAAGAGAATCTCCTCTTTAAATGAGGAGTCAACACGAACCATGAAGATAGCAGTGGTACAACATAAATGAGTTCGTGTTTTCAAATGAATTTGTCCAAAGGATCTCTATTCCACTCCATGGGAGAGGTCAAAGGAAGATATTCTTGTTTTATTTGGACTTGGGAACAGATCTCATTGAATGATGAAATGGTGTTTCGTGTTCAGCATAGCGACAGGGTGAATACAAGGGACAGAAATTCAAAGTCAGGGCACCCAAAAGGAAATTTACTTGTGCAGCAAGTTGTCAGGGGCTATGCGTTGACGTGGACCAGTTGAATAAACTTCTGCAACTTACCTTCATTGGCATCAGTGTCAAGAAATCTGTGATTAGATTGTGAATCCTACGGATATAGAATTCATCTTGGTGCAAACCCTCAGCTCTCACCACAGCATCAGTGAGGAAAAGGAAGGCATTCTGGCTAATGGCCATGTTTGCAATCATCTCGTCTGCCTCTGTAAACTCTGTCAGTGCTGTAGTTGATGAAAAATGTATACTTACTCAACCCATCAATAATTAACATTCAGATCACAGAGTCAACTTCACAACAGAAACATCATTGTATTTTAAGGTACACATTCTATAAATAGGAAGGTGTTTCCTTGAATACATACCACCAAGGATTTGTCAAGTGATGAAAATGTAAAGGCCATGTCAGCAATTGAGGAAGTTCATAGCTATATGGCTGCAATACAGTGCTTCAGTTCTGCAATGTATGTCAGAGGGATAAGGAGGAGTAAAGATCGGCCTGGAGATGAAATATAATGGTCCAGTTGACCTTCCTTGCCCTTATTCATTATTGTGATGTACACTTGCACTAGTTACAACAGCTTAACACCCTCACGCCCACTTTTTCAGGGTAAGAGATTTGAATTTCCAAATTGCAACCTTACCAGCCAAACCCTCAATAATCAAGCTGCAGTGAGAAAGTCTGTACCATTTGCATAAAAGATAAGCCAAGAGGAAATAGGTGTGCACCTCAACAAACTATATTAAACCAATCATTTCAATCAGAGGATTAATAAAGCTAATACAATCGATTGGTTAAAATTACATTTGATTAACAATAATCAAAATTAAACATGACAGGGCAGGGTAGGGAGAAATAGTATTAAAGATACAGCAACAAATGCAAAAGAAATGCAATAATTGGAGATGGACAGGTAACTTCACATAAATTACTTAAAGCAAATTAGCTAAACTAAGGGATACACTTACATTTCGAAGAAAATGGGCATATCAGTGATAGGCAGCATGGTTTTGTGCAGGGAAGGTCATGTCATACCAACTTAATAGAATTCTTTGAAGAAGTGACAAAGTAGATTGATTAGGGGAGGGCTGTAAGCATCTTATGCATGGACTTCAGCAAGCATTTGATAAGGTTCCCATGGTAGGCTGATGGAGAAAGCAAAATTGAAAGGGGTCCAGAATGTACTAGCTAGATGGACAGAGAACTGGCTGGGCAACAGGAGAAAGAGTAGTAGTAGAAGGCAGTTTCTCAAAGTGGAGAACTGTGACCAATGGTGTTCTACAGGGATCCGTGCTGGGATTGCTACTGTTTGGATATACATAAATGATCTGGAAGAAGGTACAGGTGGTCTGAGTAGCAAGTTTGCAGATGACAGAAAGTTTGGTGGAGTAGCAGACAGTGAAGAGGATTGTCAGAGAATGAAGCAGAATATAGATAGATGGGAGAGTTGGACAGAGAAATGGTAGATGGAGTTCAACACAGACAAATTTGAGGTGATGCATTTTGGAATATCCAATTCAAAAGTGAACTACATGATAAATGAAAAAGCCCTGGGGAAAACTTATGTACAGAGATATCTGGGTGTTCAGGCCCATTATACCCTGAAGGTGGCAACGCAAGTCGATAGAGTGGTCAAGAAGGCATACGGCATGCTTTCCTTCATCAGAAAGGATATTGAGTAAAACATTTGGCGGATCATCTTACAGTTATACAGGACTTGGAATCAGCCACATTTGGAATACTGCATACAATTCTGGTCGCCACATTACCAGAAGGATGTGGATGCTTTGGAGAGGGTGCAGAGGAGGTTCACCAGGATGTTGCCTGATATGGTGCTGGCTATGAAAAGAGGTTGACTAGATTAGGATTATTTTCATTAGAAAGAAAGAAGGGGGGGGGGGGGGGGGGAACACTTGATTGAGGTCTACAAAATCATAAGGGGTATTAGACAGGGTGGATAGCAAGAAGCTTTTATCCAGAGTGGGGAACTCAATTACTAGGGGTCACGACCTCAAGGTGAGAGGGGAAATGTTTAAAGGAAGTATGCGTGCAAAGTTCTTTACGCAGAGGGTGGTGGGTAGCAGGAACCACAGAGGTGGGCACAATAGTGTCATTTAAGATCTATCTAGACAAAATGTGAATGGGCAGGGAATAGATGGATAAAGATCGTTGGAATATAGGCAACAGGTTTAGATAGAGAATATGGATCAGCACAAACTTGGAAGGCCAAAGGGCTTGTTCCTGTGCTGTAATTTTCTTTGTTCTAAACTCATATGAAGGGGAAATTTGGAGAATGCATTTGATACAGCCCTAGAACACCCACTTTAACAAATTCTCTCTACCACCCTACACATTGCCAGAACTCTATCCCTTCTCTCAAATTAACAGACCCCTGAATCTGATTGTTTGAACCCCACCCTCCCCAGTCTCATTCTGAAGTTGAAGTAGTGGGAGGAAATGTGAAGACTATGAATAATTTATGAAGAATATGAAGAGTCTATGAAGAATTTAGACTGGTTCAGTGAATTGGCAAAAAAATTGACAGAATTAATATAATTTGAGAGAATGTTAACTTTGGCAGGAAGAGAAGAAAAAGAAACAATTTAAGTGGAAACAGATTGCAGAACTCTAATATAGTGAGACCTGGGTGCCCTGATACAGGAACCACAAAATGTCATCATGCAGATACATCACCTGATTAGGAAGGTAAGTGGAATTTTGTCAATTATTGCACGGGGAACGGAATAACTAAGTTGATAAATTATGTTACAAATGCAGATCTTGATGGGACACGTACAGAATAGTGTACTGTTTTGGTATCCTCACTCAAGAAAGGATAGTATTAGAAGCAATTCAGACAAAGCTCACTTGGACTACTTCTTTGGATGAAGGAGTTATCTTATGAAGAAAGGAAGAGTCTGTATCCACTGGTGTTTAGAAGATGGTCCTGAGGGGATCGAACTGAGTGGAGATTAAGAGGCAATTTACCATGTGGAAGAGACTAGAACAAGAGGATACAATTTAAAATTGGATTCTCACAATTAAGACAAAGGTGAAGACATTTTTCTTCCTGTCTCAGGGCTGTTGGTCTGGAATTCTCTGGAGTGCAATCAGGCTGGGTTGTGGAATATTTTTAGGACTGATTCAGACTCTTGAGTGACAGAGGAATTAAATGATAGAGGTGGCAGTCTACAAAGTGGAAGTGAAGCCACAATCAGATCAGTCATAATCATATCAAAATTATAAAATGGCCTATTCTTGCTCCAAATTCATATACTTGTATGCTCGTAAGTTGCAGAGCTGAGAAGGATGAAGATGTTTGAGATCTCAATTTTTCCAAGCAATGGGCCTAGCCAGTAATTTCATAGTAAAAGATACCAGAGTGATGAAAAGACAGACTTTCATTTATACAGTGACATTCATAACCAGACTTCTTAAAGCATAGTGTGTATTAGCTGTGGCTCAATGGGTAGCACACAAAAACATCTGAATCACAAGGTTTCAAGTTCAAGTTTCACTCAGGGATCCAGCAGAACAAGAAGGCCAACATTCTAGTGGAATACTGAGGGAGACCAATACGGTCAGGGGTGCTCTGTTTTGTCTAACAGATTGAACTCAGTCTCCATCTACCTACTTGGACAGATGTAAAAAAATCCCATTACATTACTTGGAAGAGCAAAGGAGTCATGACAACCAGATAGTGTGTTTTGAATTTTGATTAAGAAAGAAATGTAAGCCAGGGCACCAGAGATAACTCTCTAATCCTCTTTGGAAGTGCTATGGGATATGTTACATTGACTTGTTTAAAAAAAAAAAGACTTCTCTGACAAGACAGCACTACACTGTAGTGTCATGTCGAGGAGGGGGATTTGAAACAACAACCTACTGATTCAGATGTGGTCTCACCAATGCATTGTACGACTGAAGCATAACATCCTTAAAATTTATACACAATTCCACTCATAATAAAAGGACACCATCCTATTAGTCTCCTTCATTACTTGGTATACATGCAAATTAACTTAATTAATTCATGCACTCAAAAACTCCCTCTGTATCTCAGATCATACCACAGCAGATGTTGAAATTTGAGTTCAATAATGTGGAATTAAAAAAAAGTCGGCTGAATAGCAATCATGTAAACATTGACCATTGTTGTAAAAGCCGATTTGGTTCGTGAATCTCCCTCAGGGAAGGAAATCTGCCATCCATACCGAGTCTAGTCCACATGTGACTCCAGACAAACAACAATGTGGTTGACTCTTAGTTATCCTCTAAAATGGCCCTGTAAGCCACTTGGATCAAATTCAGGATAGCAACAAATGCTGGCACAACCAGTGATGCCCACATCCCATGTACGAATAAACAAAAACAATGCCTGTTTATACTCCAGGTGGTTGGATGAATGAGAAATAGGAAAGCAAACACCAACCCTAACCAAAAACTTGTATTAAAAAGGCACAGTATAAATGTAATAAATCATGCTGAAGTGTTTCATACAGAATAATCAGATTAAATTTAGATTAAGAGAAAGGAGGCAACATTATGAGGGGATACTACTGTATGCGAACAAATAGCACAAAATTCTCAACATAAATATATACCAAGAAACCAAACATTTCTCAGGAACTATCATCCAATTGTGACCAACTAGAGAAGTTGGGATAATATTAGATTAGAAGCCACAGCCAATGGCATTGTAATGTGTAGTACCAGACTGAAAATTGCAGGTTTTATAAAAACCAAAGTAAAATTTATAAAAATCAATTGTGGGAAATAAAAGAACAAGAGTAAATTAGCAAGATACGTAGGACTTTGGTAAACGTTTCTTTCCTATATTAAAAAAGGAAAATGAGAAGTAAACATTGATCACTTAGATGCTGAGAGGAGAGAAATTACAATGGCAATGAAGGAAATAGTATAGGTATTAAATACAACACTTAGATAATGCTTTTTAGCTAATGATATATCATGAGGCATTTCATATCGGGCCAACTACAACAGTGAGTTATGCGAGATGACAATAGGCCAGCTGACCAAAAGTGCAACCAAAGAGGGAGAAATTAAGGAAAGCCTCTCAAGAACAAAGTGAGATAGAAAGTCAGAGAGAGATAAACGGAGAATTTCATAAATTAGGGCCCAGGCAACTGAAGGCATGGCTACTATTGTATACAAGACCAGGCTAAGTGGAATATAAATAAATAAGGTTTGTAGCTCAGGTTGAGGTTTATGGTGTAGGTTTGCTCGCTGAGCTGTAGGTTTGATATCCAGACGTTTCATTACCTGGCTAGGTAACATCAGTGGCGACCGCCAAGTGAAGCGAAGCTGTTGTCTCCTGCTTTCTATTTCTATCTTTCTCCTGGATGGGGTTCCTGGGGTTTGTGGTGTTGTCATTTCCTGTTCGTTTTCTGAGGGGTTGATAGATGGCATCTAGATCTATGTGTTTGTTATAAATCTAGATGCCATCTATCAACCCCTCAGAAAACGAACAGGAAATGACATCACTACAAACCCCAGGAACCCCATCCACGAGAAAGTTAGAAATAGAAAGCAGGAGACAACAGCTTCACTTCACTTGGAGGTCGCCACTGATGATGTTACCTAGCCAGGTAATGAAACATCTGGATATCAAACCTACAATTCAGCCAGCAAATCTACACCCTATATAAATAATTGAGTGGATTGTGGAGCCGGAGGAGATGATAAAAGACCAAGGCCAAGTATGAGAAATTTAAAAACACAATGTTGCTTGACTGTGAGCTAATACTGGCTTTGAGTACTGGGGGTGATAGGGGATTACAACTTGCAAGACAAGACAAGAGTTGTAGCTCCGTGGATGACCTCAAGTTCCCAGAGGCTAGAAGTATATTGGAATAGTCAAGTTTGGACGAAACAAAAGCACAAACATTGCCAAGAACAGATTCTTCGTGGAAGCCATACTAACTACTGGAGCAGGAAGGGAAGCCATTGCAAGTGATTTTCTGGCTGTGGTTAGAGGTGCAAGAATGTGACAAGAGCAATGAAATCAAGTGGGAGAAGGAGATGGTGCAGTCAACTGCATTGTAACTGTCATGGAAAAAATGGTATGTGTCTGTCTTCTCAGTAGATGACATAAAAGGCTTACAAAATTGTGGGAACCTAGGAACAAATGACAGTGAAAAATTTTAGCAGTAAGTGAAAATTTCTCATCATAGGGTGGTCTTCTTTTTGAAAGGGGTTCGAGCATTTGCATTGCAAGTAGTGCATTGAACCTTCATTAGGTTTGTTCCTGGGATGATAAGATTGACCTACGAACAAAGGATCGGCAAACTTGGTTTATATTATCTGGTGTTTAGAAGGATTAAAGATGATCTAATTGAAACATGGAAGATTCTATAGAAGCTTGACAACGTACACTGTTTTTGTTTTGGCCAGAACTAGGGAGGGGCACAATCTTAGGGCAATCAGATGGATTACTCAGATCTGAGAGGGTGATATTCTTTTCTCAGAGAGGTCGTGCATGTTTGGAATTGTCTTACCCAGATGGCTGTGATTGCTTAGTTATCCATATGTTCAAGGTTGAGAGATTAACTTTTCACTGCAACGAATCAAGCAAAATCGGTATGAAGTACAATTACATCAAACCTTAGTCATTAACCTACTGAATGAGAGACCAGCTTTCTTTGGGGGGTGAGGTCTAATATTCTAATTGTGCTCCTCTTCTGTATGTTCTAAAATTAAGTAACAATTATAAATTTCATTTGCAAGGAATATGTCTGAGTTGTGAACAAGAAAAGATTAGGAGCCAGATTAAAAAAAAAGTGGGAAGCATTTTGCCAACAGAAAGAAAAGCAAACAAGATGTATGACTTTCACTTGAAATGAATGGGCAGGTTTACTCCACTGCAACTCAATTACATGTGTTTTAATAGATTAATACTCAAAACTAGTAACCAAATCTTACCAAGCAGTATTCAGGGAAAACAAAAAGGAGTACCTGTAGTGTCAGGTAATTGTGAAATCCCTCGCAGTGCCAAGGCCCAAGCCAATCTGACTACAGCCTGTAAGCCTGTTAGCTTCCAAGGCTGGGAGTTCTGCAGTTTGCAATGGATAGCAGTGACGTACTGTCGTTCTGTTAACAATGGTAGCTGATGAATTAATTCTGACGAGAGAAAATATTTTAACCTTTTACAAAAAAAAGGATGAACAAACTCACATCAAAATGCAATTAGAAACCTATTTTAACCTTTTAAAAATGATGGGAAGAATAAATTCACCTCAGAATGCAATTAGTAACCTACTCATTTCATTTACAGACCTATATCTCCAGTGAAACACCTGTCCTTCAAGTGAAGTTGTTAATTATACAGTGAAATGCCCAATTTTCATGCATGACCATATATAACACTTATTTCGCTAAGAGGGATCATCAGACCCATCTTTTTGTTCATTGATATGCATTTTCTGGACAGTGTTACTGGAATTAGCTAAGTGTATCCTCAGCATTCCATTTAATCTTTCCAGTTTACACTGTAGCCTGGGGGAGGTGAAATGAAGACCAGGAGATATACAATTTGAATGCAGATGCACATTACCTGGACTTCATAGCAGATCCATTCCTTCATAGCAAAGCTAAACTTTAAAAGAGTCAGAGCCAGCTACATGAATTGTGCCAATCCTATAAAGAAAGGACAGTTCAGATGTGCAAGCCAACCCCTGTTAGTTCCTCACTCCATAAAAGAGGATGTTACACTATGTGCATCATGGCGAAAAGCACATGAAACCCTTGGGACTCACCATCCTGCATCAATGAAACCTAAAGCTCCCAACGAGGGAGTAAACCTAACACACAAAAACACACTAGTAAATTCAAATTAACTGTATCATCACAGGACATATATGTGCACTTTATCATTCGTCATGAACTTAGCAACAGTGTATCTGACCAGTTTTAACTTATGTGATTTATAATATTGAGACACAATACACAAACAAACATTAAACCAGTTATGTTCACAATATCTCCAACTAAGCCTAGTACAAATGGGAAACCTTTGTTCGGTTGGTTCCAAGGTTGTTACCTCAAGGGAAGAGGCACACCACTCAGTACAAATACCCTGTAGGGTTTATTCAGCAACTGTAGGAATTTGGCTGACAAAGACGCAAACCAAACAGCTTCCAGCATTAGCCAGACAAATAGTTAATCGCCTTGCTCGGTGCCTATCAGAGACTGGGGATGGACACAGTCAGAATGTCACTTTTTATTGATTCTGTGTAATATTTGATGTATTTACCTTTCAAAGCAGTAATAAATGAAAACAGAAAATGCTAGAGATACTCAACACACCTTAGAGTACAGCATTTGTGCTTCAGGCTGTTGACAGCAATTCTGATGAATGATAATTGACCTCAAACATTAACTTTTTAAAAAAGATTTCTCACATCCATGTCATTGTGCTTTTGTTAGGGGTGTGTGTGTACGTGTATGTGTGTGTACACGTGTGCGTGTGTGTAAGTGTGTGCACATATCAACATATTTTACACAGATCACGGTGACATATCAGATTAGGGAAACAGGCTGAGGGTATTCAAAGGAATACCTTGTTGCAGTCTAAGACTCTTGGAGAAATTTGTCAGATTGGACTTTGAATTTAGATCAGAAAGAAACAGCGATGTGTTTTGAAAACGTAGGATTATCAAATCTGCTGTCTATTTATACAAAGATTGGCTGAACTTATTTGTAACTTGAATGAGTTTGCTATTTATCCCCAGCATACAGCCTTAACGTGCAACCAGACCAAGTGAAAATGCAAACTAAAATTTTTGTGGTAATATTTCCAGATAGCTGACATTGGAAAGATTTTAAATATACTGCTGCCAAAAACATTTCTTTCTCATGTCTCTCATACCTTCTCGATCCTCGGTGACATGCTCCAAAAAGCTGATATCAAAGCAATAGAGCAGTGCCATGAGGAGAGCCAGGTTCACATTTTCCAATGTGCCGTCAGCCTCTAGTGTGACGCACTCCATATGGGAAATCAGGAACAAGGTGTCATCTTTGCTCAATGGTGTCTGACAGGCCCACGCAAAGAGGCAGTCTGCCAAAGACTGACGGCATTCCTTGATCAGATCAGAGACCTAGAGAATCAGCAGAGAGATGCTTTCATGTCCTGCAAGATTTGAAACACAACACATACATTTTGTTCCAAAGAGAGTGTTCACGTTAGGCTAGCCTAAACAAACAGAAAAGTGTCAAGAGTGACATGTAGGTTTAACAGATTATTTTTATGCATGGTGCCCTAATACAAAGACATCTTCAGAGCAAATATGTTTGGAGAGAGGGAGGGAGGGAGGGGGAAAGATGAGAGGAAGAGTGAGATTTGGATCTCAAATACAGGTCAGACTTGAATATGGCTGGTTTAAAGCTACATTTAGTTCCTCAGTTAACACAGCAGTATAATTAAAACTATTGTGTTGTGGGAGCTACAAGACAATACTCAAAAATATTTACACGCAAAAGTAACATCTGAAGCAGAAGCATTCAAGAGCTTTTGAGAGTCTAAAATACAGACAATATTACTGAACCTGATGAATATTAATCTGGTAATGGCAGGTTGGAATTAAGCAAGACCATATTTACACCCAATTGAAACTCTGGGATAAAATTATGTAAAAAAAAGCAATCAATCCTATTTATACAAGGTTGTTTCTGACTATGTAAGGGATCTAAGAGACTTTCAATAATGCGGCACAAGGAAAGTGCAGCAGAAGTTTGGGCAAAATTCGTGGGGAAGACATTTAGGAGGAGGGGGAGGGGAGGAGAGCCTGGGTTTTCGAGGCATAGTGGAGTCAGTTGGGAGGGGCAGAGGGTGCAAGCAGAGACTGGAGGATTGGAAGTAGTGGGGATGTGGTTGCAGGAATGCAAGCAGGCAGGGTAAATGGTTACAAAGGAAGGTGAAGGACTTTTTTTTGTTTCTCAAGCCACAGATCCTGTACACATTTATTCTTCAGTATTTCAAACATTCAAAGACGTTTATATCAGCTCCTCCATCAATTACTAAGCAAAAGAAATGCAAATCAAAGAAAGTGTTCTCTTACCCCTTTGCGATGAGATGCATTGCCCAAGCCACGGGCAGTTTGCAGTTTTTCGAACTCATTATTGAGGTTTATTTGATTGATCAAACACAACACCTTCTGAGTCAGCCCCTGCTCCATCAATTCGTCAGTAAACCGTGTTGTCATGGATACAAGCTCTGAACTGCAAAAAGGATTGAACTTTTACTCCCAACGTGTGAAATGATTGTTCTCCACTCAGTAAGTTAATCTTAGTCATGTAGCCAGAACCCGAGTCACTTTT